>NW_010972775.1:14563639-14696423 GCF_000737465.1 Haliaeetus leucocephalus
CGCTCCGTGCGGGGCGGCCCAAGATGTCCGATGGCCCCCGCGCCGCGTCTGCTCATGCGCCGCGCACAGTGAGCATGTGCCGGGCAGCCGCACATGTGCGCTGGGCCCGCGTCCGCCGGCGCCCGGGCGGGACCCCCCCCGGCGTCTCGCCCCGCAAGTAGCGGGGCGAACGTGCCCTTCGCCCCGCTCCCAAACCAGCCGCCGCCCGCGGGGCTCGAACCGGCGGCTCCTAGTGCGCGCGGCTCCTCACAGGGCGCGAACTCCCCTGAGGGAGAGGGCTCTGGGGGAGGCCCGTGCGCGGGCGAGAGGGGCGCGGGGTGGCCGTTGGTGCGCTGACTGCCCCCGAAGCTGAGGGGGGGGAGGTTGGGGTGCAGCCTGCCACCACCCAAAACTGAGGAGAGGGGTGGTTGGAGGGCCACCTGCCACTACCGAAACTGAGGGCCCTGCTGAGAGGGTGCAGGAGGGGAACCATTAAACAGCCTTAGTGCTATCCCTGTCATCACCAGACGATGATGGATGTCCTCTGGGAGGTGGAAGTGGGATGGAGCCCTAGGATTCCATACCTCTTCAGCGCTGCTTCTGCTCGGGCTTCAGGAGTGCTGTTCCTGTGGTTCCCCGGGATCAACACACACAACTGGCACGGGGTTGGCATTCAGCTCGGTCAAGCGTGAAGTGAGCCCTAGAGCTTTTGGGGGAAAAGAGGAGCCGTGGCGTCATCTTCACGTTATAAGCACGCTAAGTGTATGACTGTAAGATGGAGGACTTGGTGCTTCGAGTGGATAGTGCTATACGGAAACATCTTAGTCCTTTGTTAATACTGATTTCCTGGAATTACAAAGGCAAATGTAATAACTCTTGGCGTTCTTTAAAAAAATATCCAGGAATTCAGAGACAGGTCATTCTGCGCTCCTCCGGGTGGAGTACAAGAGTTGTATCGTATCCCTCTAAAAACCGTGGTTTACCTCACACTACGCTCACATTCAAGCTAAGCAGTGCAACTGAACAACTGATCCTGTGTAACTCACTCGGCTCACATTTTAAGGCTTTCCATTACAAACACAAGGACTAAAAAATACCCTTTGAATGAAATCTGAGATTTTTCTCATAACTCAAGTCTTTAAGGGGAAAAAAACCCCAGTATAATAGAATCATCAAACTACAAGATTTGTGAAAAACCACCAGTGCAATAACTGCAGCAGTCATGTGTAGTATGTATGTAATAGTGAAAAAAAAATTTTTTTTGATGGCTTTTTCACACCCCTGGAATGCTGCAAAGGCCTGTTAATCTTTAAACGTCTCCCAATGGCTGTGCTCAGTTGCCCTGAACAGCCCTGCAGAAGTTAATGGCAGCACTCAAAATGAAAAGTTGCAAATCAATCCCTTGCTTTGCTGAATAAGTAACCTGAAACAGTTTAGCCATTAAGGTGTAAATTGGCAGAAAGATGGAGAAAGCATGGAGGCTGTGTTTACTCGTTTACCTGTAGATGAGTTTAATCAGAGTAGCATTAAAATGCCCCTGCTTATCTAGAAAGTTTACTTTATCTTTGATTTATTGTGCTTTTGCCTATCAGATGTTGAGCTGTTTTTCTAAGCATCTTACTGCTTTAGTGCCTCCTGATGCTGTGGTGTTTTGGATGCTCAGCAGGTAATCTTAATTCTTATCTTAAGGCATTTACCCTGCTAATACTAGAAGACTGTGCTAATATCAGCAATTTTGTAAATACAGCTTATTTCCATTCAGATAAAACGTTGTTGTGATTTGAGAGAACCTTGGTCACAGTATTTCTAGATTCTTACCTTTAATGAGGAAAGCAACATTCGAAATAGCTTACCCTGCTGTAGGAAACAGGTCATAGCTCAATTCCTTTAGGTTTCTATAAAGTCTGGTGTTCAAATTGCACAGGTAATACTGCTCATGAAAGCTTTTCCGTGAGCTACCATTATGTCAAGTTACATACATGCATAAAGGGCCAAACCCCTAATACTATAATGTTAGTAAAATACCTTATAAAACCATAATTTATAGCATTAGGCACTTCTGAAGTGTCCTCTGAAGGCATTTACACATCTTCATGGGTTAAACCTTATCTCTGTCTTACCAGAAAAGCATTGATATTTCTTATTTCATTTCTATTTTAGAGATAAGGAAGCTACCCCGGAAGAAAAAAACCCAGAGAGATCTGACAGTGTGCTATCATAGCTTTCAATAGACGTATGGAATAAGCCATAGAACGACTGAATATAAACCTGTGAAACATTCAACTGTGTGTGCTGTCCTCTTGCGTAATATCCCATGAGACATTAGATTAGTCCAGAAAGAGCACATTACAGCCAGTATATTTGATATTGTGCTCTGCCTAAATAAGACCTTAGGGCTTAGAATGGAACACGTTCTGTCAAATCTACTGTGATTCAGACATAATTATGCAAAATAAAGCTTCTTTTCCTTTGTGTTTGGTGTGAGCTTTGTTGACTCGCTCTGTTCGGTTTCACACGCAGTTCTTTGTTCACTTAAATAGATTGAGAAATGAGATTGATTTTCTCTCCTCCCCATCTTCTCTATCTTAATAGGCAGTATTAGCAGGGTCTTTGAGAATCCTTGAAACAATCCATAAATGAATGGAACTATTCCCTGTTTATCTGTAATAAACGACTTCCTTGCTATCTCATTCTGAGCCTTTCCATGTCTGTGGTGAGATCTGTAACACTGGTAACTGAAGAGAGAAACCATCACTGCTCTTAAAATTACGTTCTAGTAATGGTGGAAATGCATGCTCCGTGTTTTACTTTCACTGTAATACAAAGAACACATATACACTAAAGCATGAAATCAATCTAGTTACTGAATTTGTGTTTCTCCAAGTTCATGCCAAGCTGTGTACCTTGAAAGCCTAATTCCTATGGAATAGTGTTCCTAAAAACAAAAGCAGGGACAGCGCTGGACTCTACCTTTGCACTTGCTGAGAGATTAAACAGCGCTACAGTAATACCAAGCGCAAAATCTAATACATGTGCAAGATAGCAATATACAAAATTTTTACTGTTCATGTGGCACAACAGGGGGTGTTTCACTTACCATATTAATATAATTATAAACAAGTGTTGACATGATGTGTAGCAACAGGAAAGTAAATGAATTAAGAAAAGTGATTTTTATCACAATCTTCTTATTATGTACCAGAGAATGTCTGTTAGGTGTCTTTACATGATTGTTTCCAATTTAGAGGGCTATTATCACTGATAGTAGTGCTCAGTGTACATGTGTATTCTGTATCTTGGCACTAACTTTAGTAATAGATCAGCCGAGCGGTGCAGCGTACTGTAACTGCTTTTCATTAACGCCTTTCCTTTGAAAGTTCAGCACTGGCCTGCAAATTGGAAAACCTGGACTTGTGTGACTTTTTATGTGTTTTCATCCCATGCCATGAACTAATAATTTCTAAAAGATTGTTATTTCTTTTAAATAGAAGAAAGGGGTTTTTTTTATCATTTCCTTTGAAAAACTGAAGTCTTTCTGAGATGGTTTACTGCATGTGAATGAGTAAAGTCCAGAAGCAAAAAATTACAAAAGAAAAAGGTAATAAATTGAAGAAAATGAGAATATATGTTTAGTGTCAAAAATGGATAAAAAAGGTCTTTGGCTTTTCTTACCAATTTATGAAAATTCCACTTTAACAGAATTGAAAAACAAGGTCTGAAACCTTGAACCTACAGTTCCCCAATAGAATTTTCTTTTCTGGGGACATGAAGGAGCTAAGTGAAGTTTCAGACATTTTAATCCAGTATAATCAAAACCAGGGACATTTTAATGAAGTCTCATACTTTAATAAGACCTCCCAGCTACATTCTTTGATCTGTGTTTCCATTGTAATTGAGGTAATATACTGCACCCAATTCATCCAAAAGTCTTGGATAGTTTGCAACGAGTATGATATATGTATATTAAGCAACCCCATCCACCCAAGTACACGGAACTGGAACATTACATGCCCTTTTTAATTTGTTTCGTCACGTATGGATGACCACACTTGCCTAAATAAGCTATAGAGAAAATGATGAAATTTAAAACATGAACTATCATAGAGAGGTCTTAAAAGCATTTGTTAAGGAAATTACAACCTTGTTCCTTAAACTATCCCATATAATTTAAGAGAAAATTGTATTCTTCCTATAAAATGCAATAAAATACCTGGATAAGAATGTGGAAGTTATATTAATGTCTATTCAGTCCTGGAGGTATAGAAATGTAATTTCTATGATGTTCTCTACAGTTATTGCTGTTATATTCTGCAATGGTTTTCCTTTAGGGGAAATGACATTGAGCATTAGAGAAACACTCCTAAAGGTGAAATGTCTGTGGCAGAAATGTAACCGAGATCAGACAAGTATTCCTGTGCTAGTAAAAGTATGGACCAGGAACCAAACACATGGGCATCTTTTATGTCAACTTCAGCTCTAACATTTCAAGCTTCTTCTAAGTTTATATAAATTTAACCATGTATTAACAACTGAAATTTAAACAATGAAACTTGATTATCAGGCCTAAGAGAGGAATAGCTGGTGCACACACATTAACACATAACTTGTTTTCTTTACAATATTTGCTAAGCAGATTTTATTTTATTTCCTGATATTAACATCACTCACTGGGAGAAGCACTGCGAACAATAGACATCATTAAGATGATAGAGGCTGTTGGTGGTTACCTCAGGCAAAACTGACCACATAGCATATGGGAATATAGTTTCCACAGTGCATACGTAACTATATCCTTGAAACCATTCTGTGAAGCAAACGGGTAAAAAAACAAAAAGCTGTAAACAATACTGGTCTACTTACCAAGACACGAACAAAAAGATAGATCCCAGAAACAGCACTGGGGCCTGAATCAGCAAACTGACACAGAGATCAGAAGTACATGCATCAAACCTTTTTTCCCCCAAATGCCATGTTTCTCACTTTGAAATAAAATAAAAGCTTATTCATTTGAAGGGATGTGTTTCTGGTATATTTTAATCAGGATATTATGATTTAAAGCATGAAGTGGGTGAGACCTGTTGGGTTGGAGACATAGAAATGGAGTTCCAAGTTAGTAGATAGTCCTGAACATCTTATCCCTTTCCACTTTCAGAAATAAGGGCCTGAGCTAAATTCTGCAGAAACAAACATGCACATCACTATTAGCTCCAGCAAGCTGAAGGCTTTCTTTAAGAATTTTGCCACTATGTGGCATCCCCCCCAACTCACTAGTTCTATATAACTAGCTGGAGTAAAAAATCAGTCAGTTTAATAAAAATTAACAGTAAAACAAGAGCTGGTCTTTTGCATGGGAAAAGGGCCTTTTTTTCACTCATTGCTCAGGGTGGGACCAAACTGCCAATTTCCCAGATCCCTGCTGCCCCATCTGCTCTATTACAAAGTCTATGAATGCAGTAAAATATAAGGATTCAAATAATGTAACATCCACACATCTTGACAAAAGCATTCCATTTCTTGGTTCATGATTTCTAGTTTTACAATATTTATAGAACTGATCTGTCTGTAATCCACAAAAGATTGATACGTTCTGACATACAATAAAACTAACAGTAGGACCAGGAAATGTTTACATTTAAGTCAACGCGGTTTGAAAAGTATACTTTAAGAACATGGTATATTGGAAAAATAGTGCTGCCAACTGAGTGGGGGCCTTTGCTTTGTTTGAAATAAGAATTTATGATGAGTGTTTTGGTAAGTTTTATAAACAACATTCTATTCTTTTTACAGAGTTTGCTTTATCTCATCAGAGAGATTTACTGAAGATCGTAAGCTGCAAAAAGACTAAAATGGCAGAAAATCTCTCACAGTTAATTGCAACAAAACTGTCTGTGTCCCATGAGACGTAGAAGGCAATTTGTGTCCTAAGGAAAATAAGAAATTATGAGGAATCTGAAGCATGCTGTGCTATTTCAGCTGAGCACAGGACAGCTGGAAAAAACCAAATATGCGAAGGAAGTGGCTGGCTGATATTTGCCCTCCATTCTAATGTGCTCCTTTTCTGCTTTCTTTAGCCTCTTTTTCTCCAGCTACACAAGATAACAATTTCCATGAACCGTAAAAGAGAACAGAAACACATGCATTTAATTGTCTTATAAATTGAATTATGATTTATGACAGGTTTTACATTTCACAAGTAAAATATTATGCAAATTCTCAGGACACCCTTTCATTTAAAAGCTTGCACGAAATATTTTTGGTAGCTTCCTACTTGATTTTATTTCTGAAATAGACAAACTGAACACATGTACCTGTGTCTGAAAGACCAGACAGTACGTGCTTAATTATGTTCAAAAATCTAATCCCTGAATTATGGAATGCAGCATAATTCATTTCTACATTAGCAAAAGTGTGCTTTAAAAGTGATGGAGCATCCCTTACCATATGCTTTATGGTTCTTGCATTTGCATTAACAAAGAAGGAACAACCATCTTGAATATTTTAATAGCTGGATATATAGCCACAGATAATTTTTCTTTCTTATCCATACTTCCAGATCACCTCAAATATAATCAAATTTTTTTACTGTATCTGCTAACATATAAAAATAAAAGTGCATTAGTATATTTAAGTTAAAACCAGTTACAAATATACAGCAGCTAATCAGACTGAAGATCCACCTGGCCAAGCATTTTGTTTCTGACAATGTCCACTAATTCTGCAATGCTTGAGAAAAGAGGGTGAAGACAAGGCAAATACTGAGTTATACTTCCCTCTGCTGTACTCTTGCAGCTTCCAGCAAGCTGCTACTAAGGGAATTCATGCAGTAGATGATTTCATCTGCATAATTAAAACCCCTCATAGCATTAGCCCAGTGTTCTGAATTAATTGTAAAATGTCACATCAATTAATTTCTATCCAGCTGGGCTGGATCATGTATTGATCCCCTCAAACAGGAGACTGAGTGTCAGGATTTTAAACAGTGGAGTGATAGAGTTGGCACACAGATTCCTGTTTTGTAGCTGCATCTTCTGGGGCAGGAGATAATGGTACAGTGCAAATAGCACTGCACGGCACACTGAGATGAATGGTTATAAGAAAAAGACTGTGGAATAGCAATGCCTGAGGTGCATGCTTTGAAATGGACAAAATAGTAGGGGAATCTGTCACAAAATATCCTGGGTAACCAGAGATGGAAATGCATTTTACTGTGTTCATCTCGTCTGAATTCACTATGCCCCAGTGTTTCACACCCACAAAGTTTTGCTGAGGACAAGACTGCTGGACAATATTAGGCAAATGCATTTTGGGGGTTTGGAAGCTGGAAAATAATCATCTTCCTTCTCCCACTCACCTTTGTCTAAGAAAAAAGAAGACAAAATAGTAAGCTGTTTCACAATTTGGTCACCGTATTGCAAAATGCAGCATGATGAGGGCTAGGTTGATAGTTTGGGCTTTTTCTGTTTGTCTAGCAGATCAATTCACACTGCTGGAAGAGCCACTTACTGCCACTCTAGAGCAACGTTTTTCCCTGAGTGGGCATGGAACGCACTCCAGGGCAGCACGCTCACAACAAACCTGGAAAGGAAATACCTTTAAAGCTTTGTTGATGGGGTGTAAGCAGGACACTGTTTTTCATACTGCCTCTTTCATGATGTATTTTATCCTGTCCATTGGTGTGAGGCAGAAGGACAGATAAAGACACAGAGACCCAAAGAATGGTGGATTGGTGACTGATTCTTCAGAGCCTAAGCTATCATTTCGTAATGTGATGTTTACAGGTTTTGTCAGGGATTTCCCATTCTGAGCACGTTGTGCTTCACCTCAAAGTTACAATCTATCAATTAGAGTATTGAACGGTGATGGAAGGCAAAATCAGAGAACAGGATTTTCGAGAAATGCCCTTGGTGCATTGGAGCTATAGAGGACCACAGAGGTTATGCTAATTCCGAAACCCCAGTAGGGAGGATATTAAGGCTATGCAGCTGTATCTGTCTGGACAGGGCTACACGTTTTCCCCCATGCTACAGTAACATTGCCAGCATCTGTGGCAGTGACCGTGCATGATGGAGACAGACCAGAGCACTGAGCAACTGCAGGAGGGAGCTATGCGAAATGTGGTTAGCCAGAGCCTAAGTAATAGTATGGGATTACAAGAAAGTACTGCCCCCAACGCTTCCTGGGCTGGTGCTGGACACAGCTGATACTTGTCAAAATTTGCCTTTAATCATACTCAGCATCAGTCTAATGCTTCCTCTGCTGCTCCTGCTGCCTGAAAAAGATGATTTCCACAGAGAACAGTGAGACTTCCTAATCGTGACAAGGCTGCCCAAAAGCTGCTGAATGTTACAGAGGCACATGGGTAGATTCACTTCTTGAATGGGCAAGGCCTGATAATGAGAAATGTGCACACTGTTTTGACATTGTCCAATGCCAAAATGAGGATTGGAGAAGTTCTACATCCCCCTATTTACCCTCAGCTGCCTCACTGAATTTAGGATCTTCAAAAGGCTTGAGGAAACTAGGCCTTTGAGAATCTCATCCTGAAATGAAAGACCGTCATTAAAAATAAGATTGAGTACTCTGCCTTTTCCTAGTGAAGAACATTCTCTTCTTCTCATTCCCAATGAACGCATTCTTTGGTATGTGTTTGGGGTATTTGTTTTACCTCTCACTGCCTTACCCCAGGAGCACAGGTGACTGAATAGTAGGAATGTGTCCTGAAGACTAGCATCTGCAAAATACGTCTTTCCTAGCAATATTTTTCATGGAAAAAATATTGACACAATATTTTCATACTATCATGACTAATATCAAATGCTGTTCTCAGACATTATTTGAATTGTTTTTAAAAAAAAAAAAAGTGAACTTCTATTAATAAATACCATATGGAATCAGATTAGCCCTGCTGCTAAAATATTCACGAAGGCGGCAAATCCTTCCATCTTCTCCTGCTCAAAGCAATAGCAAAATAGACATAAGCTGTGTGATTACCAGTTTGTGGGTGATAGAATTCAAGGTCATGTTGAATTACTAATCATCTAACCATCACTTGGCAACACACAGCCACACATGCAAAGCCCACTCCACTGGGTTGTGTTACAACAGAATAGTGGTAACAGGGAAGAAAAATAATTTCTTAAAATGCCAATGATTTTTCTGGAGTTCACACTATATTTACCCCATAATTTTAAGTACAGATTAACTCTAAATTTTCTGCTTTTCTGTATTGTATCTTCAGAATCAAAACTCTGCCACAGTCAAACAAAGGTTTAAGTACCCACAATTAAATGGTGTGATTCAATGTTTTCAAATTCTTAAGTGTCATGCTGCGGGGCATGTCTCAGGATTAAAGTAGAGGAGAAGAACTCAGTGGTAACTGCTCATTTATTCCTGTCTTCACTGCCAGGCGGAAGAAATAATACTCAGTAAATTCATGGCTTTCCCTCACCACCGGATCACATGGGGTTGAAGCTTCACTCCCAGATCATCTGACATCCATTGCATAGCTCATCAGCATCATCTTTTTTTGTGTGGAGGAGCATGGAAACATGTTCTCTAGCCACCTGGGCTTTCTGTTAATGCTTGGGGCTGTTAAAATCTAAGATAAATGAACTCTAAGTTTCTATTCTACCAGGATTTGGAAGTTAGGCATGCACCTCTTGCTAGCCAGGCGTGACTATTTATAGGAATGCTTATAGGGGTCTTCTGTAGCATACAGTCCTGCATAGAACTGCCCTGGTTTTATCACTTTTCAGGCATGCATGCCTGCAGAAAGGAGTAAGAATCTGACTTCCAATTAATAGCTAATACCAAGTACTTGGCCTGATGCCACACACATCCTACAGTTCTAGTGTTTTCCGAAATTAATTTCCCTTTAAAAAAATGTATCTCTAGTCCTTCTTGATTACGAGGGGAGGGAAAGTGTTAGCTTTTGTGTTCATTAAACTGCCTGAATGAGCCCCAAGACAGAGGTTGCTGACATTTCTTGAATGGAACATTTTTTCCCAGAATCTGTAGTTTCATCAAAGTGTTCCTTTGGAACATGCTTTTTTTTTTTTTTTTTTTTTCCCAAAAAAAAGATTTTGGAAAAAAAAAAGGAAGTATTATTTACTTCCTAATTTTATTTCAGTCATATCAAAATAATTAATTTCAACCAGAGAAAAACATTTAGGTTTTTTTCCCATCTTTATGTATCTGGCTTAACCTTTTGTAATAAATTTTAATAGCACTTTCGTATAAAAGTCAAAATAGGATAAATTGCAAAAGTCGACATCAAATACTTCTGTCCTATTAAATGAAGCAAGTCATCACAGCTTTCTGGACTTGAATGCATTTTTGCCACATCAGCCCCCCTAAAAGCTAGGGGTTTTAAACTGATAATGAAGAAAGTCCTTGAGATGCTAGAATTCCCTGGGAAATTGCAATTTTATTTTACGATCAGCTTTTTTAAAATAGTATTTTGGCTATATTTCCAAATACGTGTGCTTAGCATTATAATGTTATTTATTGGATTGTTGACAATATTGATATTTTTAATTACTGCCATTAGGTTTCAGAGTAACTAATTAAACTGCTGTTATTTTCAACAAGTCTACCTGGCTGCTGTACTTATCCTATGGTGCCTCCAAACTCTGTTTAACGGCAAAAAACCCAGACATACCTAAGACAACAGCCAAATGGTCTGCAGAAGTTCTCAATATAAAAGCCTGCAAGATAATAAATACTGAGATTGTGGCTATAGCATTAAAAAAAAAAAAAAAGCAAAATTAAAGTAAATGCAAGTGCAGTAGACATATACATCATTCATCCGCATTCAGTAAGAGTCTCAGTTTTAAATACATATTAAGCTGCTACACAATTTCCTTTTTACTGGACCAGATTGCGAAAGAACATCTAAATTCTTCTGCAAAATTTATGTTTCATTCTGGTGCAGAGCACAAAGAGCTTTAATGCACAACACAAAATTGTCATGTTCTTGTCTGGGGAACAGTCTTGAAATCATTAGTCAGTTTGCCAGCATAAGGAACATAACACAGAATCTGTGAGATGCATATGGTAACAACTTTAAGTCTTATGACCAATCTGTTTTTTATAACAGTTTGTGAATACCTTTAAAGTAAATTAGATCTATTAATCTATCTCTGATTTTGGATGGGGTTTTTATCTCATGTCAATTGTTTCTTTGCAGATTTTGATGTTTTCTGTTTTAAACGTATGTCCTGTGATTAGAATACCAGAGTAGATAGGGATCATTAAAATAACATTTATCATCTTAAACTGTTATTGTTGGTTTTGGAACATATCTGGTTCTTTTAATGTGTTCTCCTTAAAGAGAAATAAATGACTTCATTTTCCTGGGAAAGTTCAATCTGTTCTTGTGAAAGCCTTGCTTTAAAGCTGCCTATACTGTCTACTGGGTTCTCATAATGCTTTTTATTCTTGTATTTTGTTTTGCCAGTGTCCGTCTCTAGGAAGCCAATTTTGCCTATGTAACAAGATTGACACGTGGCATACTGGAGGGAAATTTTGTCAGAAAGGCCTAGTCCCACAAGAAAAATTGTTTGTCAAAAAGTATGCAGCACAGCTTTCATTTGCTCTAATTAAAGCATAAACATCATTGTTCTAAGGTTCTTTAAATTAGGCTTATTAAGCTATATGCCACGTTTTGGAATGCAATTAATGTGCGCCTAAGCTTTCCATTTCCTTTAATGTCACAGGGGATGTATCTGATATAATGTTATTTAATATTTTAACAGAAGCTACAGAAACTGAAATTAGGCAAGTTTGTTATAAATTAAATAGAACTCAGTGAATCAACTTTTCTTCTGGCAAGAGTAATTTCTTCTGCATGTTATATTCTTTCTGTATGTAACTTACATTTCAAAATCCTACTCCCTAACATCAAGGATTTATACACAGTTCACCCGTTAATGGGCAAGATCATTTTTGTCTGTAATTACATGAACAAGAACATTCACACAAGGGTCATGAGAGGTTATTTAAATTATACAGATGTTGTATAGATGTAAATGAATGCCCAGATTCTGCTTTCATTATGCAGGTTGGACTGTATATTAATCTATCAGCTGAGCCACTGGAATTGAGGATATTACTCTGAACGCAAGGTTTCATGCATAAGTAGAAGAATCGGGTCCCAGAAAATCTCTTGATTTGTCATTTTAAGGGGCTAACTAAGACTTCATTAGACCAGTTTTATAGCAGCTTAACACAAGTGCCTGCAGGATCACATGTCATGAAATGTTTTCATTCAAAATGAAATGTAAGGACAAAATGCCAAGTTGTAGCATTAAAGGTTGAGGTATGGCTCTCCCGAAGTTCACACTCACCTATGGACAGCAGCAGGATGGAGACAGAGTTAATAGCCAGAAGTGCTAGACTCCAAGTCCCTCACTCATGTGAATGAGTAGGTCTGCAAGATCAGTTCCTTTGGACTTCCAGGAGTTCTGAGAAAACCAAATTATCCCACAAATAATATGACATCAATTTCTTACTGTCAACTTGGTGTTTGATTACTTCCAAAGCTTTAAATCAAAAGAGGAGGCGACGAACAGGCAAAGTATGGGGCAAATGCACCCTGAAAAAAACCGGCCATTCAAGCTTGCTTTTATTGAAAAAAGGTTTACAATGATCAGAATTTCACATTGCATTTCTTAAAGTATCTTCTCTACTTCATGTTAGTATTAAATGAAATTCTGCAGTTCTTGCGTAACAAGCAAGTGCTCATTAGTGTGAGTGGTTTAAAGAAGTATGCAGATGCAAGACCTTCTCATTGTAAGAAAGAGATGAGTATTAATGAACAGTAAAATGAGACTGAGGTACTGAATATAATTTAAATCACCAAGAGAGCAACTCTAGATAGTGTACAGGACTTGTGCTGTATGAGCCACAGAAAAAAAACACCAAAAGTGAAAAAAAAACATTTTAAAACCCATAATGTTACTTAACTGTTAAGATCTCTTTCTTATTTGTTTCAATAATTTTGCATCTCTGTACCCACACTGTTAACACACACAGTATATTTGGCTGGTGACTATGTGGCATTGAGGTATTCTATCTATCAAGACAGTTTTGCATTCTTCATTTCCGTTAAGGACATCGCTTGCAGCTAGGAAGACATTTGGGCTTGGAAGTCTGACTCGTACAAGTAACCCTTAGTTTCACAAAGAGTCAGATCACAGAGGCAGAAGCAGCAGACAGGGATGGAGTGAGTTGCCCATCTTACCTGTAAGTTGATGAAGGAGTAGCATGTCTGTTAACATAGGTGCAGTACTAAGGACAATGTAATTAATTTTTTTCTGAGTCAGATCCATTGTTGAGTAAAAGACTGATGTAAGGTCAGAAATAAGACATAGATTAGTTTATTAGCAATAATAATTTTTCAGTAGATTCAGTCCATGAATCCAGTGTCCCTGAGGAGAAGGCATTATTTACTGTCATCTAGATAAATAAGAAGTTTAACTTTGGATCTGCAGAAATGCTCAAAACCAATTCATACAAGGGAAATCATCATTTGGATGGACATAAAAAATCTGAGATGTTGAGGCAAATACACCCTGGGTGCAAAGGATGAATACAAGGTAAATAAAAGATCTAAGATGCAAAGATTTCTGACTAATCACTAGTTCATATTTGTAATGAAAAAGAGTTTAGGATCCACAAAACTACATGCTTCTAAGAGACAAATAACAGCGTGTTAGTAAGAGCTTGCTGAATCAATGATCCCTAAATAGGAGGAATGCAGAGACAGTGGTATTGTTGTATCACTGTCTTATCTGGCAAAAATAAGAAATAATATCTACCCAGACATGAATTTGGCTTTGACACAGAACAGCACAAAGCTAAAAAATACTTCTTTCAGTCCAGTGGAATTACATCTGACCAGCATTTCCAGAAATGCCTTTTAAAAATCCCCTAATAAACTCAGTGGGTTATGAAGTAATGTTGGATAGCAGACACAGAACAGCAAGAGGTAATAATATATGTTGTTGGTTTTATTTACTTACTTATGGCACAAGATTACTGTTGGAATACGTGCTGGAAGAAGAAAATGCATGGACAGATACAGAGACACTGCGTTTCTATCCTATGGATCACATTAGAACAATTTGGGGAAAAAACAGGGAGCCCAATTATCAAAATGATGTAAGTGGATGAAAGTAATTTCTTTCTGTGGAATGCCTTCTTCGAGAATGGGTGTCAGAAGACAGAGCAAATACATTTTTACCTTGCTATTCAGTGAGTGTTAGTAGTATTAGATAGCTGTGTGAAAAGATATTTTACAATTTTATTGGAGCTAGGACAGCCTTCCCTTTATCCAGCAGTAAAATTATAGATCAAAATGAAGAAATTTTTGTTTCATACATATCAAGGTGCTATGTTCAGTGAGGTACTGTGAAAGAAACATAAAAGTAGACCCTCCTAATCCTACTCACGTACTGTCTTCTTGTAATAGACAAGATATTTTTCCTGTTGTCAAATAGAAAATGAAATTTATAAGTGGATTGCAAGTCTCAAATACCTCCAGCAAGCTGTTATGAAGTTCTTGATAATCCATTCTACCCATTTAAGCATATCACCATTAATTTATCTATTCAGATATTTATTTAGCCCTTATCTCTGTCTCCTGTGTTCTATGTCACTTTTCAACAAGGCACAGATTTTAAAAAATGCATATTTAACCCCTATGCATATCTTCCTGTCCTTTATCCAGCTATAAATGACATCAGTGTCAATGGGAAGACTCCAGATGACATCAGTCAGAGATGCTGAGTGTTTTGATCATTAAAAATGTTTCATTATTTATTTGTAATAATTTTTTCCCAAGGAAAAAGGTTTTGTTGGTGGTGAGTTCAAACAATTCATTACGTTTGAAAACCAAACACAATGCTTGGTCCTGTTACGCTGAATAAGAGTAGAAAAAAAGCAAGAGAATTCATGGGAAAGGGTCAAGAGCTGTAGAGGGACCCAAAGCAAAAATGCATCAGAAATCCTGAAAATCACTATTGATGGAACACAATGAACTTCCTGAAACTAGACGTGCTGCTCCCAGTTCTCACACCCCTGAACTGACATCCACTGGTGCTGCAGAAGATCTCGTTCCCATGTTTGTAGCCCCTACACAAATATCTCTGAATGCAGCACTTTTTTTTTTTTTCTTGCCAGGCCCAGAACTCTTCATGTGGAAAAGTCAATGAAGGTTATGGCTGGTTCAGAGCATTTGAGTATTAAAATACCATGCTCACAACTGACTCCCCAGTCCTACCCGCTCACTGAACATACCTGGCAGGGTGTCTGAGTAGGCTCTCTGTGAGTACTGTGCAGAGCCAGAATCATTAATGTCATCTTTTTTTTCAATCACCCTTCAAGACTCACTTTTTCCAAGTCCACATGTTTCTTCCAGCGAGGATGCTGTTGAGTAACAAATCGGAGCTGTAAATCTGTGACGATTTAAGACCTGGCCTTCCCCATGGGTTTCGCGAGGCTGTCAATGCCTCCTTTGTGATGGCAGTTTCTTGGGAGCAGTCCTGAGCCTTCCTTTTCCCTGCCTTGGGCTGAGAACATGGTTGGCCCTTAGCCAAGATGCAGAGAGTTGCTTAGGTGGATGTTAATTTGGAAGAGGCAGATGAACAAGGATAATACGTCACTCTGAAAACTCTGTGGCACAGTATTTCTGATAGACTTTATAATCCTCTGCTGTATGAGCTAGCATAGTTTTATCTTCAGTGGAAACATTAAGCTAGTTCTCTACAGAGATGGAAAAAAAAAAATGAGCTGTAGCATTGCTCAATACTCTGTGCTAACATTAATCCGTGGGTGGACCTGGACATCTGAGCCCACATTGACACAAACTGAGGCAGATGTGTGCCTATAACACAGCTGGCACACATTCATTTTATTGAGGGGAGAGGGAAGGGACTCAGCTATACCATAAGGGTCTGTTAGCAACCGCTCAGCAAACTGAGTCATTGTTAAGGTCCACTGGGAGAATTTTAAGCACCCATAAAAATGCAATATTTATTCCAATATCCACCAAAGATTCAATCCAAAATGGTGATCATTTGCCACAGCTTAGAAGCATATTTAGGGCTTTGTGTTGCAACTGCACATACTCCAACATGGAAGTCACTATCGAATGATCTTTGTTCTGCTGTGGGCTATGGCTTTTGTACTGCAGAGGGATTTCCTCTCAGAAAACTTAGTATTTTCCTGAAGATTTGAAAAAGAAATTCCAAATTCAAAAGCAATAATTCAATACTTAAGTGAATCCCACTTGGACGAGCTGTTGTTATTA
Source organism: Haliaeetus leucocephalus (assembly GCF_000737465.1). Classification (NCBI taxonomy): domain Eukaryota; kingdom Metazoa; phylum Chordata; class Aves; order Accipitriformes; family Accipitridae; genus Haliaeetus; species Haliaeetus leucocephalus. The sequence continues at coordinate 14,579,931 of NW_010972775.1, forward strand.
TTTTTGTAGCAAATATTTTCGTAGCATCTAGTGGCCAACTCATTGAGACAGGAAGATAATGACAATCCTTCCTCCATGGAGCCTGCAGCTCAACTGATGAGCCATAGCAGACAGACAAGACAAATCTGTGGGATGGGGTGGGAGGCAGGCACGATGGGATTCCAAAAAATCCGTCAGAGAATGAGCTTCCAAAATATTTATTAAGGTTTTCAAGGCTTCAAAGATAAAAGAGTCATTCCAAACATAAACTCTCAACCCACACAGACAATGCTTGTACTTACATGCTGTTGTCTCAACGAGCTTTTGTTTTCAGTAGAAAACCTTATTGCTTTTGAATATAGTTGCGGGGAGTTGAGTTAGCAGATGTGATGTTGACTGCAGAGAAGTGCTGCATGTGGAAGATCACAATTAATTTACCAAAGGGCTGAGTATGGCTTGTCTTATAGCCTGTATGGCTTGGGATCAGGTTTAAAGGAAGGAAAGAAGGAAAAAGAGGAAAAAGGGAAAAGGAACTATGTCACAATCATGTTCAAACACAGTGTGTTTTCCAGAAGAGTTCGACCTCGAGGGACTTACTTTCCAGACAATTTCAATGCAGTATATTCTTTTACTTAGAGTTTAAGCAAACCTTGAAACACCAGCAATTGCTACAGCTCAGCTAACATGCAGTAGCCTGATGAACATTAATTGATGAACAAAGGTATTAGCACTTTACAGATCCTTATAAGTAAAGCTGACAGGAGAATTCTCCACTGTGTAGAAAGAACAGTCTGGCTAATTCAGGGAAATATTAGTACAAAAAAAGCTGAATTTCAAACTACGAGGGAATTTCAGCTTCACAATCCAGTTTCAGAGTTTGCCCTCTTCCTTGTCCACTGAAAACCAAACCCCATCAAAAAGCTTGGTGATCGGTGCAGATCCTTATGGTAATCAGGTATTTCTAGTTACCATATGCCCAGGTGCAGTAGGATTTACTTCCACCTGCTGCTGAAATAAGCACTGTGCAGGAGTGAGTTTCAGCCCACGTTTTCCCAATCTGTTCAGTTATCTCCATCTTTGGTCTCAACTGCATTCCCTTCCTTTTTCAGACTCTTCCTCTCATCCCCAGGCAGCTGCTCACAACCCACTCCTTCCTTTCTTGTTCCAATGAAGTCCTTTTAAGATTCATATTCTTTTTGATCTCTGGGCTCTCAGACTTGGCAAGCCTGCTGTGTAAAAGCCCGGGGCCTGGAAAATAGCATTTTCCCAACTGATTATTGAGTTATTGTTATTTTAGCTCGCTTGAAGTTGTTTACCCCAGGTATCATGTCTCGATCGCTGTTTTGTTGCCCGTTGTTTTCCATCTTCTCCCAGACTAAATAGCTTTCTCAGACTTAACTATAAATAATCTTCGCATGCACGGGCTGAAGCATATAAGCTCTTCCTGAAAGCAGTGTACTTAATTCCCCTGGTTCTCCAAACCACAGTAGTTAAGATCAGCTATCTAGAACATTATACTAACAATTCCCAGATTTATAGGTTAGATCATTGGTGGAAAAGACTTCTGTGCTGCAGGGTCTCTGACTCTTGAATTTGCTTTCCTATGTAGGTCTTCTCAGCTCTCTGCTATTCACATGAGTAGAGGGGTGAGGAGTTAGGCGAGTCATCACCTGAGGTATTGTATAAGTAGGTATCTTCCTTCAAAAAAATCCTAGCAACCAGAGCTTTCATGCTTTGTAAATTGACTTGCTAAAATTCTCCCTTTGTTTAACATTTTCTAGTTTTCCAACACTTCTGTTTCCTTATCGTTCTTTTCTGCCCCACTCCAACTTACAATATTTTCATAACGCTTCTTTTTATAAACCATTTTATACCAAGAATATTTTTCTGATACAGCCTGAGGTTTCTCACTTTTTTGGATTTCTTTTTAAAAGTGGGGGGAACTGAATACAAGAGAACACTTCTAGCATAAAATGGAAAATATTTTTTAAGACTTCTTAAAATATACTATTTGTGGGTAGAGCAATGCACTGAAAACAGAAAACACTGCATCCTACTTCTTTGCCTAATTCCCCGCTTCTGCTACTTACAATTAAAATAAGGTACACTTAAAACCTAAGGAAACGAGCATAAATACCCAAAAAAGGAAAAATAACTTGCAAATACATTTCCAGTTTTCTGGGCAAATGTAGCTTAAATCAGCACGAATGTCAGATTTAGCAGCTGACATGTACAAACAGCTAAGTTATATGGTGAACACCTCTGACAGGATGCTGCAAGAAGCTGCAGTGGGAACAAAAGAGGAGATAGGGCTGCAACAACTGCTGTCATTAACTCTAGCCTGCTCAGGTCCACATAACACTGTATTAAAATCTTTTGCGTCTTTTGAAACCTTGAATATGCCTGTGTCTCCAGTCACTGCTAACAAGGTGGCACACTACAACAGCAGCAGTGAGGGAAAGCCTTCCTAAAGTAGCCTGGATCCATCTGGAGTTAACTTCTCCTACTAACACCCAGTGCTCTCTTCACACTTAGTGCAAGGCTGAATAGTTTTCTCCTAATTCAGCATCGAGGTGGAATTGCAATAGCAGGCGTTTTGTGGTACTTTGTAAGAAACTGCTGGAGCCACTGCAAAATCCATCCAGACAAAACATCCAACTGCTATATAAAATGTAGTATCTCATTGCAGAATTAGGAAATGTTCCTTTGCAATACAGCAAAACCGTTCAACATGCTGGTATTTATAAATAGCCACACGTCACAGTCATGAACTTCTGAAGAACACATTCTTTCCAAGAAGAATGTCAATGTTAATCCACTAAATAGTGAGTGGGTGAGTGCGAGAGATGGTGTGAACGTGTGAGCGCAGCGGTGCAGTGTGGCTGGCAGGAGCTGCGGTAGAAGGAATGAAGGGTGACTCTCCACCCAGCCAGCTGCCGGCGCTTGCTCACCTCCTGCCCCTGGTGAAGTCCAGCAGCTGGGCCCTTGAAACCCTGGCACCGGTACAGTTAAAAGCCTTGTGCATTTGATGAACTGCGCTATCTTTGACACAAAAGAGATAGAGGAGAACTGTATCCCGTAAGGAACAGCTTCAGGAGCATATTTGTGCACTGACGCTATGGCAGGGGAAAGTCCTCTTCCAGCCTTTGAAGGCTTTCTGTTGAGCCACTTTTGGGGTAGGATATGGAAGAAGATTTTTGGGATGCCCTTGAGGAAAAGTCTGTCCCACATCTTCAGATTCTCCTAGACAATGGGACTCATTGAGAAGAGTTCATTCTCTTTTCCCTGGCACATGATGAAAAAAATCCATCGATGTGGTCCGAGTAGCAGGAAGAAGTAAAAGTTGTTGTTATCGATGTGTAAGGCTTCTCAGAAAAGAATAGAACAAGCTCTGATTCCCTTCTTAGCTGAATAGTGAATGAGAAAGCCTGCACAGGGATTCCCATGAAGATTTCCATCAGTCACACTGGGATGGTTTCTCTGGCACGAACAGGCTCACACTCAGCTGAGACAGGACTCGGATTTTTTCTGCGTTTTCATTATACTAAAATATCTAGCAGCACTGAATAAATAGCAAACCTTACTTTTTTTTCCAAATGTGAAAAGAGTTGCAGGTCACTAAAAAAATTAAAAGCTCAAAACCCTAAAAAACATTCTATTACAATAACAAGGCTGAGGTCTAGAAGGAATTTTTTTCTGGTCTTTCAGTTTGTGACAGAGATTTGAAAACTATTTTAGTAAAGGACAGATAATCCTAATATGAGCAAAAATTAAAAGAAATTAGTTCACCACTGGACCATTCACAGACACTTGGTCATAAAACAGCAAACAACTCGTCATTCTTAATGTTATTCTTCTCTAGGGAACTGAGCTTTTTGTTTGCTGTAATGAACTGTTATAATTGAGCTCAACTTTACTGGAGTAGAGATTTTTTCTTAAACAGCTGAAAAATGGAGATTTATTCTGATTAAAAAAGCTGCTTGCAGCAGAATAAATGTGCATGAGATATAACCAGGTCCTTCTATGTGTGTAAAAAAATGACATTCTATTACTTTTATTTTGCATTTCCTTTTTCAAGGAAAGGCATTTCATATTCATTGCTAATACATGCTGGGCATAGAAGATCAGACAGCAGATATTATAATGAAGTGTTCTTTGTTTACAGAAAAAATTGTGTTCATGATTTTTTAATAATGTTTGACAGTTTCATCATAAAGAAATGTATGTCTCCACTGGAATTGTTGTTCGTCATATATCTGAGGCCTGAGGTTGATTTATTTTGTCACCAAGCTGAGCTGATTTTATTGGAACTAGTAACTGAAACTTTTCTTGCATCTTTTGCTGTGGCAGTGCAATGAATGAATTCCTAACGCACCAGCTGTATCACTCAGAAACTTGTCATTACCTGAATGCAGGCTTTCCCTCCATTGCCTGTTAATTTTTAAGGCTATAATGTTTTATAAGGAGGTACATGTAGTAGGTAAATCCAGATATAGGGGTATCTTTGCTCTTCCCTCTACATCTACAGCTCTGATCAGAGCTGATTATTTGTGCCAAATCAAGCACTGACTTATAGAACAGACTAATACATAATACGTACAAGAGCAAAATAAAAATCCTATTCATGCAGCTTCATCTCAGGACCGTAGTGAGGTTTGTGATGTGGCTAGATAATAAGCCCACAGGTGCAATTTACATACCATCTTACCAAGCACATCAGCTAGAAAACCTCAAAGATAACAGTTCTAGTCTAAATTGGGCTTGGCATGCTGTTTTACAGCACTGCTTGGAAATCACAGAGGATAAGCCTGGAAAATTATTTTATCTAATGAAAAAAATTGGGAGCATGTAAGCGCTGCCTTTCATACGACCAAAAAATGCTCTATGGAAGGAAAAGGACTGTGACAGCAAAACAGAGACGTGTCCCACCCAAAGCTCATCACCTATCAGCTCACTAACTAAAGGCCAGTTTCTAGCTTAATTGCACTTCCAGAGGAGCGTCAGCTCCACTGAAGTGGATTGCAAAAAACCAGTGAGTTTGGGCTCTATGATTTCTCCATTTGGATCCTAGGTATACTTTTTACAACAGCAAAGGAAATCTGGGGACTTGAGGGCTGGTTATCATCTATAGAGTGGTTTGCTTCTAAGCACAAATCAAAACCTCAGGAGGGAACTGAGTGCAGGTGGGACTTTCTTCTCCCTTGTGCTAAAGACCAGGTGTGTAAAAGCCATGACATTTTCCCACTGAACACAATTCTTTTTGAAGGTAAATTTTAATGGGGGCAGAAGAAGAACATTTTCTAGTAGATATCAATATATATGACTAATTTCATATTTTCACCACTGCTTAAGCAATATGAGGTTGTCTTTGTAAAAAAGAGAAGCATAACTTCTCTCAGACATTTCCAACCTCTTCTTAACCCATGTCCTAGCAAATAATTTTTCTCTCCCTTGCTTCATGCTAAGCTAAAGAGAACAACAGTCTGACTTTTAGGGGTTTTTTGGAAATGCTTTCAGACCATTTTTCGACCCAACATGCCTATATATATTCTCTTTGGCAATGGGACATACTGGAAGGTTTATATTCTTTTAAGATATTTTTCCTGCAGTTCTCTGAACTACAGTAAGATGCCTGCTTCTTGCACAAAAACCCCAAAGCATCCATGGCAGGAAGGCATGATTTGCTCTCTAGAAGAAAAAAACCCTTCCATTTGGCATGATGAACCTTTTTTTGTTCCAAGTCCATATTTTCATTTTGGTTCTCCCAGTCATAAATGTCTTGTGATACTGAGTAACAGCAACATAATCTTAAAATTATGCACAGATGAATGAGATCGTTCATAATTGTTATTCCTCATCTATGACTTACACATTCCACATACGATGCATTTTTTACCTGCATACTGTTCCAAGGGATACATGCCACGCAGAGTGGTAAATATTTGAGGGGAGCCTGGTGTAGTGTATGACCCTATTACCCACAGGTCTTATGATCCATCATGTAATAACCTATTTTTGGTTTGAGATTGTTTCCATCTCTTAAGAAGGTCTAACTTACCATAATTATTTCTGGATTTAGTTTTGTTTCCTAGACATCTTAATTTTATAAGTTTTTAGTTGTTGCTTAATACAAAGCATTAAAAGTAGATTCACACCCAACTATTAACCACTTGATGTATCCAGACATTAGCTAATAAGCTAAAATTCATGTGTTGAAACTGATTCTAATAGTCCGTGTCTGCCCTCAGAGGCCATCTGAAATGAACAGAAGAGTCTTTCCCATCACTGTTACTTCAAGTCCCAGGTCACCAACCTCCCAGAGTGGGAACCACAGTGATTTTGAATTGGTTCCACTGGGAGACTGAGCACATCAGTGTCTGCAAAGCAACAAGATCTATCTGCTTTCATGAGGGCTCATTACCTCTCTGCTCAGCACTCCCAGCCTCATTGTACAAAACCTGTAAAGACAGGAAACAATGCAGTTCTCTCCTGGAGAAACACGGGGCTAGGAGAATAACTCACAGGCGTTACTTTTTAACATTTGACAGTAGATTCTTTAAAGCATTGCTTGCACAATGCTTGCACCATTGCCCATGTCAGACAGCCTCGGAGAGAATTACGGACCATCAGACCTGAATTCCTCTCTCATCCCAGCTCCTCCAGATAAAGTCAGAAGAACATTAATGGGACAGCATGGGCACTGCACTTGCCTTTCTCTTTGTAGAAGCTGGCTGCATAAAAGACCCATTTTACTAAATCCTTCATTTGCAGCCAGATTGCTTTCTCTGCTATTGCACTTCTTTTGACCCAGCCTTTTGAGTGTTTGACTTCAGCTCTGAAGAGAGTAAGAATAAAGATGCACAGATAAGGAGTTCATCAGATCATCCATTTTCCCAAAGACACGGGAGGAAGAGAAGGAAATATTTCTCAGAAGAGCTCATTCAATTATTGTTCTCTTGGAGGCTTTTGGGAACTGGCTACATAAAAATAATTCGGTTTATTCCTCTGAATTTTCAATACCAAAGGAAGTTTGATAGGTAGAATTAACTCTGTTCAAATGGGAAAGGAAATTCATTATCTCTCAGCGCTGTGCAATAAATAACTGTCACAGAGGAGCAGTAAGAGACTGGTCGCTTGTCCTAGCTTCATCCCATGACCTGTATCAGAGTTGTGAATTTCCAGCCTCTGTCCTGGCACAGTAACTGATAGCTGGGGCTGTGGTTTGCCCACAGCCTCCAGGTCTCACTTTCCTTTTTTCTTCAGCATAGCCAAGAGGCAGCTAAACCTCTCTCTTCTGAAATGTCAACAGCACCCTCCTCAGTTGCTGTTGAGGACTCTCAGTAGCTCCTGTCTGAAAGTCCTGTGTCTTGCCACAACCAAGCTCTCATCCCCATGTTGACAAAATCAAAACCACACCACTTCCTTAAACTATCCTTCAGCCTATGATTACCTCTGGTCAAGTCAAAACCAGCTCCAAAATGAACATATAAGCCTTCAGAGTTTAGTGTCAGTCAGTTCCCCAGAAAATCCAGTGGCAAGATCCAAATGCAAAATGTGTTTGGAGGGAAGACATTCTCTGATCTCATGGACAATCAGGGATGTCTGCATACCTTTCAGTTCGCATCATCTGCTTTCCTCAGTAACACTCTGCTCTTCTTTCCCTCATGCTGAAATACAAAACCATAGCTTCCCACAGCTCCATAGTACATCCTTTCAGAGCAGATGTCTTTTTGCCAAACTGAAGGATTTTTATGGCTGGGCCTGCCTTTTCACCACCCATGAAGGGCCTAATGCATTTTTTGGGCACAGGGACTACAACTTTTGTAAAATGATCTTGAATATTCTGTTAGACCACGTTCAAATTCTATGATCCCACTTTCAGTTTTACTGGGGACAAACGTGGATTTTCCCGTGTGACAGGAGGATTTCCTCTTATTCTTGACCTGAGAGAGAACAATCATATAGGAAGGATAAGGAAAGTAAAGTTGAACTCACAGCTTTAACTGGAAAACATTATGGATGAAAAGTTGAGGATTAAATAATGCATTTTATTGGTAGCAAGTCAGTAAGACTAATAGCACTGAGAGTAACAAAAGAAGAAAAGCTGAAACAGAGTATAGAAGAGTATGCAATCTGCTAATTTAAGAGAAAAATATAAGCTAATTAAGACATTGATCCCCATAGTTAATTGCCCCATGCAATTAGAAAGTGTGTCTCTAATTCAAATGAGATGCTTTGCTGACTAAATACTCAGTTTCTTTTGCTTCTCATCTCCACAAGCTGTAGTATCTCAAATGGATCAGTTTAAGAAAGATTTGGAAATGTCCTCCTAGAGGGGACAGGCATGACTCCTGTGCATTCACTTTTACAGGGTCTGCCTATGTAGGCATATTCACGAAAATTCACCTGCAATAAGTAAAGATGTGTATTTAAAGCAGATTCCTAAAAACTGCATTCCTGTTTAGTTTGTAGTTATATGCTTATGTTGAAAATTAAGGTGTTTGTCATTCAACTTAGGTTAAATTATTCTAGAATAACAACACACAGATTATCAGAGCTATAGTTATGAATGGGTGTCCATCTCACACAGTAAACACAGTTTAACCATGATAAGTTTCATTATGTATGCAAATCTGAATCTGGGCATCAAACAAAGTATTATTGTCCTAACTCTCAATGTGCAAATATCTAATTTTTATAATCGCTTTTCTTCTAGGACACAATATCAGGCAGATTTTCCTCTAATTACTGTCATAAGATGATGTGTAGTAAGGAAGTCCTTTTTCCAGTGCTTGATTTTTATGGGTTGCAGTGAGCAGCTGACCACAAAGCCAGCTAAAAGATGATGAAGCAAGAGAATATTTCAAATTTGAATTACATCATAGTTTATTAAAATAACTAAGGAAAAAGGACGATCTTTTGCCTAACTCTTTGAAAAGACGCACAGAACATCCTTGGCTTTTTGTCACCTGAAGTTGTGCTCTCTGAATTCTCTGAAGACTCCAGGTGACTCAAGCAGGCTTTGCTCAGTCTCTTCCTCCCCATTTTTCTATTCCCCGTCCGGAATAGAAGTGACAAGGTGATGTGCCTGCACGCATTGGCCTGCAGTTCAGCTGCCCACTGTGCAGGCCATGCTCTTCACCTTGCTGTACAATAGCTACCACCAGTTATCCCAGGCTATTGCAGCCACAATAAACCTGTCCTGTATTATAACTCTGAGTAATTCGATAAAGGCAAATCAAGGCTGCTCCCAAATTCTTTTAAGCTTATGGAGTCTCTTCTTGACACAAGTATATTGCTACTGTATATGTCTTTCTATATTTATGACAAACAAATAAATAAATTTACAATAAACATAAATTCATATGTGAACTAGTTTACTTTTCTCATGGACGAGCACCCTGCACTATATGGCTCTTTTCAATATTACACGTCCAGAGTCAATTATAAGCCCTTTATGTTTCCATAGCAGGAAGGTTAAAATTCAATTCTCTTTTATTGCTGTTTGCAAATATAATATACTCTCCAGCTGGCTTGGAAAAGCTCTTCAGTTAAATCATCTTGTGCAACACTGCTTCTTAGGCGCTGGTACCTCCCTACACAACAACAAACTGACAACCCCACACTTCCATGGTATTTATTGGTCTGTTCCTTAAATGTGATAGTTATTTTACAACATATTTATTTTTCATTGAAATGACTGCATAGACAGTTTTGGGTTGGGTTGTTTGGGGTTTTTTTTGAGTGGGGGAGCAATTGTGCTTTTAAATTTAAAATGTCTCCTAAAGGCTCTGAGTCAACGCTGTCGTCCTTTGTGCCTCTCCCCAGTAAATCATTTGCTCAGTTCTTTTTAGTTTTAGGGTTTGAAATACTGTTACTAGCAGAAAGTGAAGTGATGTGGTAGCATAGCAGAGTTTGCTGTGTTATTGAGCTGGGGCAAGGAGCCCAGAAAACTAGAGGAAAATGATCCATTGAAATCTATAATCCTTCCGTCTGCCCTCACCATAGCTCCAGAACATAACATTATTATGCTTGTTAGAATAAGTACTTATCTGCCCATGGCCAGGGCTGGTGTCTACTGGAATGTTAAAAAGGTCCACACCTAATTACTGTGCTGACTCAATTATTTTTGTCCAACTCAAACTTCAAAGAAATCCATTATAGCTTATCCCCCAACCAAGGAAAGTAAATGGACTTATTGGAAGGATCGATATGCTCCAAAAGGGGTGAGAGAGGAATAAAGAGGAGACTTTGAGTGCCGTTCTATAGGGTCCTATAAAAGCAGAGATCCTTCAGCATGAGTTAATTGTTTCTGCTACCAACGCTGCAGCTCCCAAATCCGGCCAGATTTTCCTGCTCTTCTTGCAACAAGGCTATCACCTGGCAATCCTGGTCGTTACACATCTGCATCATTTTGTCTGATTTTTACCGGATAGCCCTTGGGACAGGGACTGTGTCTCTTCTGCATTTTAAGAGTTAAGACATGGGTGCCTAATACATAATTACTATACACATTGAACTTAAAATTCAAGGCGCCTTCTTTGGTTCTTATTTTCTATGACTCAACAAATTTGTTACCTTGTGGTGCTAAACACAGCTCTGAGTACAACAGGGAGCAAAAAGGTCAGTTTTTCTACTACAGGAGTGTCTTCTCATTTCATAGAAACCCACTGATGCTGACACCGCTATATCGTGTGCTGGTTTCCCCTCTCCTCCAATATGTTATTTTTGTGAAAGTGCAAACCAGCAACCTTTCCAGCAACATCCGACAGCCAGGAAGACTCGGTATCTTTGGCATATTCACAGGCAGAAATTACAGCACTGAAAACAATAGGTACAGTACCAGTGATGCTGAGGGGTATCGTAGAAAGCTGCATTGATACAGAAATTCCAGAAAATGCTGAAGTCCAGCTAATAGAACACTTTCCAAAGGAAAAATGTGACATGCTCTTTCTAGATGCCTGTCCTTGACTGCCCTTTTTCTAAAGGATCCAATTCATATTCCTGCAGAATTTATTAGCCACACTGTTTTGGTGGCTGGGATTTCCCCACGCTATCTGAAAGGATAATCAGCCTCTGGGGATGCTCAAAGCCATCACTAAGGGGGTTAAAGCCTCCTCTCACCAACATGAGGCTGCTGCTGTTCTCAGGAGGACTTAAAGCTCCCGTCAGTGGCAGAGAAAATCTCCCCTGCCCAAAAGCCTTAGGGGGATGAGTGAATCAACACCCTACACAACACCTAGTCTTAAGAAATCTTAATTAATGATTGCTGTGTTATCTATTGGGGCACCTACATGGAGAAAGAATCACGGTTTTACCAGCAGGATTGCAAAGTATTTGTTTTCACAGATTTACCACACATGGTTAGGCACAATTAGCACTAGCAGGTCACAGGAGGCCTGGGTAACAGGGAAGCATAGCACCAGACGGGTCTTTTCTCCTAAGAGTCCCTTTGAAGGTCAGGGTTGGAGCGGGTGGCAGCCTGGCTTTGCAAATCTGCTCCTCGGTACACCTCGCTCGAGCTGGTTGCAGGGAAAGCAAGTGCAATTCCACCATGGCTTCCCAAAGGCGCAGAGTCAAACTTGTCACGGTAGTGAAAAAATTAGGGTCCCTAATGAGAAATTATTTACGGTGGCTCTTGCTCTTGCTGCCTCTATTACTACTGCTTGTTATTTCTACCCTGTCAGCATGCTGTAGGACCAGTTCCCTCACCATACAGTGACAGACACTCTACAGACAATGGACAAGGGTGACAGTCCCTCCTTCAAGACTAGAGCAGTGCTTGGAGAGTGTTAAATGTGGGATGTTAATCCGTGAAGCTTTACGCTGCTACTTTTTGACTGTACCCTTTATGTAAGCGGGGCTGGTACAGTCTGTTTCAGAGCTAGGAAACCCATCCCCTTCACTTGTACTTCTGAAAGACAGAAGATGAAGTTCAATTGAAAGAGTTTGTTCTTCAACATTTCAAAATGCATTGGCTTGAATTTGTAATGTAAACTTAAGATCTCTCTGAAACATAAAAAATAGCGTTCGGCTGTGAATTCGACTGCAAGTTACAGAATACAACAACTTGCACTATAAAGAACTATAGGGCAAGGTGAAGACAACCCCAGCCCCCTTTGCCTTTAAAATGCCATGGAAGCACAGAGGCTTTCGGCAGAACACCTTATCTGCTCTCGAAAGCTGTGACTCTTCATCCTTTCATTATGAAGACCCAGGGGATTGCTTACTTAGCATACACCAGAGGCAATGGGTAGGGTGAGCAGTCACTGCAGCCAGAAAACCCCAGTACAGAGCACAGGCAATTACCCTCCACATGCAGAGACTTTGGAGCTGAATTGTGCTGAACAGAGAACCCCTCCAGCTGAGAGAGCCATGTGTGCCTGGGAAGAGCAGCCACTTTCACTCCGCTGAAAAGCAATGCAGTAAGTGACTTGGATATTGCAGCAGGCACCAGTTCCCTGGGTTAATCAGCAGCTTTTGCTGGGAGAGAGACAACCTCCAGTCTGGGAGCAGTGTCAGAGCTGCATGATTTTTCGTTGTCGTTGTTTCTAAATCAAGTGAGGGAATCGAGCCGATATGCAGTGACACTAACTGTATCATTTTGCATTGTGTGGGGGTGTGGGTATTGCAGGGAAGTGCTTGCTGTATGGTCCGGTGCCGAACTAGTACTGTTAGGTTTGTAGCTTTTTCCTATAGTCACATTTGACAGTGTTTAAGCAGAGATGGTGCTTAATAACTTAATGTCAGCTTACATTTGTGTGCTCTCTGTTAATTATACAGCATGCTTCCTATGCTTGGGTGCAAACTATTCTCTGTACTGTTACTCTAATGCTGGATTTAGAGGGACTGTGCCTTTGGAAAATGATAAATTGTAGATTGCAACTATGTGAATGAGTGCCTTGATGATGAATAATACTTTTATTTGACTTCAGCAGATATGGCTAATTTCTAGTTTGAGGTAAATTCTTCAATGTGGTCTGAAATTACAGATGCTTTTTTGTAGACAAATGTTTATAAGCAGTACTTTATCATAGCATAGCTGTGATTCTTCTTGTGATTCAAATGTTCTGTTTCTGTACTCTGCAGTAACAGCTTTCTATTTGTAGAATACTGTACTGGGTAGGAGAGGGAAAGCGTGATTTAAAGTTTGGTTTATAAGAGGAGGGATTTTTACATAGTTTGAAAGTGTTTGCAAAATTAGAGTTTGGGCAATAATTGCAGGCCTTTGGAAGAAACTCTGCAGCATTTAAAGCAAATTTGACTATGCAGTTTTCATTCTGTTAATTTAGGGACTAATATTAAGCTGCATTCCTCTGGTTTCTTGATACAGCTTTCTCAGTGACTTACGAGGCTCTGGCTTTAGAATAACCGCCTGCCTTGAGAATAACTGCCATTTGGGGCTTCAGGCATGTTTAACTCTTTAAGGCAATGCATGCTAAATTTTTTAGAGAGCAGCACATAGAAATGCCAAAAGTTAGGGATTCTTTTCTTGCTGTTCAGTCAAATGTCAGTATTAAATAAGCATCAATCTCTTGTAAAGGACCACCAATGAAAGCAGTCTTTAATTTTCCAACTCAATTTTTGTTTAGAAGTTGGGGTTTATTTGGTTATTGTAAACTCTTGGGAAACATATAGGAAGACTTTACATAATGAAGAAAAAAATTCCTTTTTGATTTATCTGTCATTTTAGTTTCAAGCAAAATTTCTAGTGTCACTCTATTAGAAGGGATAATTCTCAGAAATTAGACAAATGAAGTTCAGTTTCTGCTGAAAGAGTTTTTGCAGAGTTGCTGCTAAAGATGTGTGTAATGTTTAGTCCTAGGAACAGCTAATGACACCAAGAAATACCCTGGCAGTTATCGCACCTTTCCACTCATATGCAACATGCATGTCTTAGAGACTTTTCTCCTTGAGATTGATACTCAGGTGCTGATAAGACCTATTTCTGACACTGCAGTCAAGAGAATTTTCTCCTTTTTGCCTAAGAGAACCCTTGTGACATATGGTGCTACTGAGTTGCAATTGTTAAGATAATGAGCAATTAATAAGAAAAAATTATTCTTCATTAGCTGCACAACTCTGAAGATGGACAAATCTATGAGGAGTGTGAATCGCATCTGAATCTGATCTGCTCCCTACTTCCCTTTCTCTCCTATCCCGACCTCTCCCTTTCTGTTTATAAGCATTTGGTAGGTGTTAACAGTTGCTGTCATTTAAGGACCTCAGCCTAAGATCAGTGCAATTTTTCCAGTGACAGGTTCACGATCAGTGAGTACATCATCGGTCCCCGTTTTCTCTACCTAGATATCCAGCAAAGTCAATAATGGATTTGGAACATAAGAGGATTTATTATAAGATATCTCTGAATGAGTGTTATAAACCTAGTATTAATTTACCTATTGTGAGGAAATAGCAGAGATTTTACCTATAACTAGAATGTACTCAGAACATGCAGTTTTGATGACATTATCATCAGACATTTTCAGGTAAGCTAATTCTGGTAATTTAACAAGCTACTGTTTTCAAATTATTTTTTCTGAGGGGGGAAGGAAAAGAAATGCAAATAAGAGCTGATGTTGGAAAGATACTGGATTCATAATGAGAATCACAAGATGAAAAGAAAGATTATAGCTGGGTTTATGCCTTCATGCAATTCTGAGTCTCTAATCAAAATATGTTTCCTGAACTGGAACCTTAGAATTATTATTCATGTCAAATTTAAAATGGAGAACATTAGGTATAAAATCTAATTTCTCAACAGTCTAGAATAAGTATATTAGTAAACAAATGTTTTCACTTCTTCATCCTGTCTTTTAAGTAATGCTGGCAGGAGCCTTGCCTCATAAGTCAAGTTCACTTTATTGCATTGCAATCTTAGAGAGATACAAGCATAGGAAAGTTTACTAATTTTATCCTACATTGCCAGTAATGAGTTCCAAGTCAATTTAATTAATTAACTAACAGTAGTTGCTCAATATTTGTAGTCACCTAAACTACTTTAATTCACATCACTATATCTCTACTGCTTTTTCACTTGTAGAAGCACTGACAACATTTCCTTACAATATGAAATACGACTGCACCATCTTGTCATTTAAGTACCAGAGACAAAACTTCCAGTACAAAACTGTAGGAAAGAATATACAGTGGATGGATAAACACACCTCACAATTTCAAAGCACAGTGAAAATGTATGTCATAGTTACACCAAGAACCAATGGTGCAGACAACGTTACATTAAAAGACATGACATTCAGCACATTCTCAAAGAGATAAGCTTAGCTGTATTCATACAAGAGTAGAGAATTTTTGTACCATGCTTAGTAGAGTTGTCATGTTTATAAAGAAAAATAACTTACAGCTAGTGGCGTCCAAAATGTGCCACATACGTAGTCAATACTTTCCTTCTGACTACAAAAGAAAGGACATTTTCTTCCTTTCCTGTTATTCAAGGGTAGACTTTCTGATGGTGTCAACTACTTAGATATGCTGCATAATAATTATTTTATTCATATGTATGAAAGCGGATCTCTTCGAATCTTCATTATACTTACCTGCTGTGAGCATCAAGATGGAATTTAATTGGGATTTTCAGATAGATGCTTAGACAATCCATTTTCAACAACAAAATGAATATACCATTATTTGCTACTATCACTTCTTACCAAGGGCAATTGCGTAATACTCTGTAATAGCTACAATTCAGAATATTTTCTTTGCCACAGTGACTCTCTTCGCTTTCCACACCCACACAAGCCCCAGAACCTACTGTGTGTAAAGCAGCAGTGCAGTAGTATTCAAGGAGGATTAAAGGACTAAGACTGGTACTTCCTAAATACTGCTGCCTGAGCTGTTGTTTTAAACAGGAGCAAAAATAATGTACTTGCCTTTTCCAATGTTCAAAGGTATAGCTATGCACCCCAAACCCACCCAGAATTAGAAAGATCACGCTCTACATTTTGCAAAGTACCTTCAAAGTGCACCTGTAAGGCAGGCTGACCTTCAGAAGATGCAGAATTAGTCCACAATTCTTCCACCTTCTGTATCTGTGCCCTAAAGCTTTAGGCAAGAATTCTGGCATCTGCCTTTTTGGATGGTAATTCAATACATTGAACTTTAAAATAAGGCTGTGAAAGTATGTATCCTAATGAACTTGATGATCAGTGACAGACTGCAAATCAGACATCTGATTTTCACGGAAACATCTGGAGAAAACTCCAAATGCTATGTGCTCAGTTCTGAATCTTCATGACTTAGTTCATGGAATCTTTAATGATCTTTTCATCCCTTTTGAACATAAATACAAAGCAAACAGCATGTGAACTGAACAAGGGTTTGCTTGAACAATGGCCACAGAGGCACATACCTTTTCTCAGCATTATTTTAGCATTTAAGTTTCAAATCTGTTTCATCTAGCCCTGGCCAGACCAAGCCTCTGGGGGTCCTATCCACAGATCCTCTGAATTCATAGTAGTTAGCCAGAGAGATTCCTAGACAGGAAGAACATCGTATCCCTCGTGTCAGTCAGTACTTTGTTCAGAGGGAAAGATGAGGAAACAAGACAGAAGGTTGCTGAAAACACAGATGCTCACATTTCTTCTGCTAGAAACAGAAGAAGGATTTATTCCTTTTTATCATAAATCACAGCTTTTCTGTTATTGCTTTGCTTTAGAGTTTCAATCAGTGCTGATGCCTGTAAAGAACCACATGCTCAAGCAAATCTAAATTATCTGGTGGACAAACCTCCCCTTTCTCTCCCTGCCCTGTCTGATTGATTTCGTGATTATTGGAGAATTTGCTACATCACGCATTTTGTTTGTATTATAAACTGGTCCAAAGTAGCTGATGTCACCCATCCAATTTTTGTTTCCATATTCAAAATTCAAGCTCGCACTCCCTCTGTCAGCATCACCAATATATCTATGACTTCTTCCCAAATAACCATATCACACCATATGTTGCGGAATTGTTCTGGATTTTCACCATCTGAGTTTAAAATTCAGCCCTCAGTCTGAGCATAATTCAGCTAGGAGGAGATATAGTAATAGATCATTTTTTCTACCTCACTTGGAGGCATTAACTGTTTGTCACATTGAGTCTTGGCATATTGATTCCTTTACCTCCACTATAAAAATGGAGCATCTGGCCAGTGGGGCTACCCAAGCCATTTTGTGATCCTTGGGCTTTCTTTATGGGGGAAATCAGGGGAAAGAACATGTCGTATCAATACATCAGAGTGGCTGAGCAGTGCTTGCTTGCTTTCAACAATGATTTTTTAAAAGCCTGGTGGGAGCCATGAGCCAGAAGCCCCATCTGAGACTATGAAAACCAGCAGAACTGAAGAGAAGAGGAAGCCTTAGCCTTCAACACAGGAGCCAAATTTTGTCAGCAAGATCTTGCCAGGAAAGTGTCTCCCATTATTAGAAGTCCAAATAATGACAAAACATAACTACTCAAAGTCATGAAACTTGGATAAACCAAACCAAAAAGACTGTACTCTGAATAAATAAACATTGCGTTCTTTTTGTCTTCCATTTTGGGGAATTCTTTAGGATTCATGCTTCAAAACTTTCATCTACAAGGATATGAGAACATTTTAGAAAAAAGAATTTGAGATCTTTGCACAATAACCTCACCAGAGTTTCAAAAGCATCACTGCATGTGAAAATCATACAAGTTTGTAAGTCAGATAACCCCTATATTTAGAAGCACAATTTTACAAAGCATTGCTTTCTTTTTTTTGTTACATTTTTACATGCCTGTCTTTGTGTCTTAAAAGTTTCCTGGCCAGTTTCCTGGGAAGAGAAATGGAAGGATTTTCTACTGTCTGCATCTGCAAACTGCCAGAAAATGCTGTTTTCTGGATTGTATTCTGCTACTGAGTTCACTATACCATCACTGCAGTTTTGCAAGTTGCAAGCAAAAGGCAGCCAGAAAGGAAATACTCAAGTAAAGCTGATCCAATCCTTGTTCAGTTGCAAAAGTATTCAGAAAGATCTCTCCTTTCTCTTTTCGTGTGCTGTATTTGGTCAGCACACTGAAGATGACTAGCATTATATTCTCTCTCATTCAGACTCTGTCACACCATTACAGCATTTACAGTTCTCATCTTCCTGTTCACTATGGGTATTTTCTGGAAAGAAGCAGATTTCTCCTGTTCAGAAAACACCTGCTGTCACTTTCTATCATTTTCCTTCTGCCAGATCTTAGTAATGAGCTCTTTTAAGAGCTGCCTGGAGAATGGGAACAGGTTGGTAATAGCAAGTAAAAAAAAAATTCTAACCCATAATTTCATCTGTAAAGGAGTTTTTCCCCAGCCGCCTTCTGCGTTGGGTCTTGATCTCAAATTTGTGGAAGGCAATGAGGAGACTCCCACTGACTTTGGATCAGAACCTAAGAGACTTCTGTGAAAAGTATATTGAGAATAATTTTGGTAATCTACAGCTACTTGCATTTGCAAAAGTTACTCTGCTTGTGACGCAGAAAAAAAAAGAAGTGCAAGAGATCCTGACCTTGCAAACACTCGCCTTTGTGAGCAACCCTCTCCTATGTAAACAGCCAGCCTTTCATCAGTGGCTTTATTTGCCAAAGTCCTTGCACATACATTAAAGATTTATAACGGGACTGTTATAGACAATGAGGTTATGTGCCATCCTGTTGTTTTCTAATAGTGGTTTGATTTAAGTTATGTGTGGAACAAAGGAAATAATATTTTAAGAGAGGAATGAAAGAATGATACAAGCACAAATAAAATTTGGTTACAGATGGAATTTAGGTAGATGGAATAACTTTTCTTATGAAGAAATACTGTGCCTAGGGAGAATGTTTTGTGTAGTACTCCATAGCCTGGGATTTGATTTAAACCATCCTTTAGACATCATTAGATCTCGAAATGTAGCCCACTGGAGAAAACCAGCAAGGGGATGTGTTTTTTTTTTTTAAGCATTTACTTCATATAATCCTCATAAAACCAAGATTTTGGTAAGAAATAAGAAGTGCATACAAATGAAGCAGTATCTCTGAAAGAAAAAAGAAAAAAAGCATATCTCAATAAATCAAGATTTGGAAAGGAAATGAAAGCAGCATATATTCCACAGGAAAGTTTCCTTAAACAGGAGTTAGTACTAAAGCATTTATTGTCTTTAATCTAAGAGAAAAAGCAATGTGTCACCTGAATGGGTCCAGCTGGATACACCTGTCTGTCTTGACAAAAGCAGCTGACCATTTCAGCAAGCAGCTAAGGGAAGGGGTATGTTTATACGCCACTTCATTTCAAGCTTACAGGACAAGACTTGTAGAGCAAGCAGTCACAGGAACGGCTGACATTAGGATTTGTTTCCAAAACTATCTTGTGACACCATGACTGATTTAAAAGGATACTATCTAGCTGTTAGGAAGCACAATCCATGCAGAAATCATCATTGTCCATAAGAGCAAGAGGTTGAATAACAGTAAAATACAAAGAGGGCATTTCATATATAATTGTGTATGTACACACACACACACACACACGCAAACCTTAGGCTTCATCTTTGGGGATTCCACCAGCTGCTATTAAAAGGGCTGCTAAGAAGGACTTGAGAACCACTGGAGCGCACAAACACCACGACATTTTTGTAGCATTTATCCACAGTGTGAAAGGAATATACTAAGTTTCTTATGAAACAAAAAACACTCAAAACTTTTCTATTCCTCCTTATTTTTTTTTTTTTCGTGCTCACCTACAGATGTGGCACCTCTGAGCTTCCTTCCTTGAGCTTGTAGACCTGACGAAGTAGTACCTTATGAGCACTGCTCCCTACCTTTGCCTGCGGGTAAGGGAAGCACAGATTACAACAGAGATTGAGCTAAAATGTGCAATCTGAGTCAACAGAACAGCTTGCTTTTTGTTCCCCTGCAGCTAGGATCTTGCTCTAAAAGGGATGTTATTTTTCAGGTGGCATTTAATCAGTCACTCGTTCATAAGAAAACACCTGAACTGACTGCTAGGCTTTTTTTCTTTTGGCTAGTGCTAAAATTTAAATGTACTGAGCATGGAACAACTCTTCTGTGATATTTTCCTGGATTTGAAATGTCTGGACTTGCTATACACGTAGTAGCTGAAACCTATCAGCCTACACATCACTTCCAAATATGAAGGATCAGTCTCGCCACCTATATGCAATAGAGTTACCATTGCTATCATAGCAATCTGGTCCCATAGATTCAAAATTAAAATGTGTATGTAAACACGCTGCCCTCAAAACAATTCATGTATGTGCCAGTGACTCCACTGGGCAGTTTGGTACAGATGACCTCATTGAATTCTTCTTAGTTAAAATTCTCAGAAGTTACAGTTTAAAACTAAATTTGAAAGACTGGTTGTATAAGGGAACCACAGGTGCAATCAATCTAGGCTGAGCTTTTTTATGAAGTCTGTGATTTAGTGGTTTAAACTTATTTGGTTTTGTGAGATGGACTAAGAGCTCATAGGCAGTCCATTACTCTGTCTCAGCTGACAAGCGGTAACTTCTAAAGATACATTACCTTGGTTGCTTGCTGTCTTGAAAACATAACCCTACAGTATTGGAAGTAGTATTCTAATAAAAAGTTCGCTACCCTATCTGCAGTTATTGCCATGTTAGGTGTTATGTGATAGTAATAACTGAAAGACATCATCATGAACTTTGCTAGAAATAGCTCTAACACAGCTTTGAAAGCCACTTTTTCAGGTGAATGAAGTAAAGAGAAACTTTTCATCTCCAGGAAACATGAGCCTTTCTAGTGCACTTCAAAGCCTTGGCCAACTGGAAGCAAACGCTATAGGAAACTGCTGTAGAGTCCATTTGGATGCTGACTCTAGCACAGGAATTGCAAGAAATGAATTTGGCATCTAAAAGGAGGTTTTGTGGAGTCAACGCTTTCTAAGCAGAGGACAGAGTGAGATTTGGCAAGGTTGGTGCATATATTACTGACATTTTATGTCACGAAGGGGTAATCCCAGATCTAACTCTGAGCCAGCTGAACTTGCAGTGGTCTTGAAGCCCACCCTTCCCAGGTGTATGACTTAAGGGATGCTGTGTGGCTTAGACCACAGTCTCTGTGTGGGTACATGAGTGTTAGAGACTGTCAGAAAACACGCACATGCAAAAACCCCCACCACTTTTGCACTAACCTGTGAATTTCTGCATTCCCTACTACTGACCCACCAAAGATGTGGACAGTTTATGTGGACAGTTGTCAGACAATTAGCATGGGAGTGTTGAGAAAGGGAATAATTATGCCTGCTTTAGGTTGTTCAAGCTGAAACACTTTTTTTTAAAGGAATCATTTGGAAATGGAAATCAATGATGGTTGGCATCCTACTCAGAACATTGCTTTGGGACACCAAAGTGCACAAATGCTTTGCTGATATTTTGGACACAGTGCAGGAGAATCTTCCAAGTGATTTTCCATCTCACAGCAAGAAAAATATTGCATTTTCTTATTTACATGTGGACATCTATTTGTAGCTTAAGCAAGTATCTGCAAAACATTAATGCCTACAGCAGTTTTTTAAAATTAATAGCAGAGAAGGAAATAACACTGGCACTTTTAGCAGAATTTTATCTGTTGGATTTGGTAAGAACGGGATACTCTGTATAAACAAAGTCTTGTTTTGTTATTTGTGTAGGGATCAGAACCATTGTCTTAGCTTTCTTTTCTCCTGACAATTTGTTCCTGTAATCTCCTTATGCTCCTACATTAAAGCCTTTGGCTAAATTGAGAGGTCACTTAACTGACAGTTTAAGCTAGACATTAGTAAACATAACAGGAGGCAATGGAGCAAGTCACCCCACAAAGAAAGAAAAACAATAAACAACGGGAATCTGTACTACCTCACCTACTACTTTTTATTTCTTTTTAAAAAAAAAAAATTCTTGCAATGCCTTCTTTCTTCCTCCACTTGCAAGTTACACCTGCTCATACTGAGTTCGTGATATGTAAAATAGTTTACACCAGAGTTGGGTTTGTTCTAAGGAGATCCTTGATATTGAACAGCGACAAGCACGTGAACTGCATGACTGGAGGACGTTGAGAGCCTGTGCATGTCCAGGGTAGTGAAGTAGCAAGGCAAAGATTTGAGATGGGCCAAGTGACCTTGTTTTGGGGTGTGTAGGATTCCTTAAAGTGGCTCAGCATCAGCTGAAAGCACCTTTTCAAGTGCAAGGTGGATGGCGTTACAAAACCTTAAGTGAAAAATCACACAACAGGTAATGCTAGGTAACTCCTTCTCAGAAATGG
Organism: Haliaeetus leucocephalus; assembly: GCF_000737465.1. Classification (NCBI taxonomy): domain Eukaryota; kingdom Metazoa; phylum Chordata; class Aves; order Accipitriformes; family Accipitridae; genus Haliaeetus; species Haliaeetus leucocephalus. Next base: position 14,602,176 of record NW_010972775.1, read on the forward strand.
GGACACGATTCACGACACTAGCAGATTGCTGCTTAGAGTCGGACAGAAATAACTGCAGCTAACAGCAGTGACTTGTCTGAACCACGGACCAGGATGTCCCGGGCACTCTCGGACACTCGGGAAGTTGAGTAGTTCCTGCCACGAGCTCACCCCTGGGCATCGGCCGCTGGACGGCTACTAGAGGAAGGAGCAACCACAGGAAACTGGTTTCAGCTACAGGGAAAACTGAATTTCAGTCAATGATTTCTCATGACAGCTGGGGCAATGCAGTCCATAGAGTCCGCTGTATTGGATGGGGTATTTTCACTGCAGGGAAGCCAACTATGGAGTCATTTCCCAAAGACTACCAAGCAACACGAGTGCCTGATCATGTCAAAGAAGTGTTGCATAATTGTTCTCTCTCTTCTTACAAGTGATGTTCAGTAAAAATCATTCTCCTATTGCATTACTACCACACTAAAATAGAATCCCAAGGAAATAATCACCATCCCAAATTCCTGTCTCAGTCAAAGTTATGATCCTAGAGGCAGAGAAGCCCTGGGAACCTCTCAAAGGACTTTGCCATCACTGTTTCTCTGGGGAAAGATCATGGGCATTAACCAATGCAGTTAGTATGACATTTCAAATCTGTTTTCTGCAAGAACCTGACTTTGCATCTAAACAGATAATCTCTGGGGAAAAAAACCCTAACTCTGTGTTCTTCAAAAAAGGTTAAAAACATTTAGTATTTTGCCTTTTTCTGTGCACAAAATCTTTTTTTTTTAAGTAGATGCCAATCAGTAGAGTTTTTTTGTTTAAGTCTGTCTCTGCATAGGGCTTGCATAAGCTGAAAAATGAGCAATTTGATTTGAGTCTTTCAATATAGTTGAAAAGTTTTTGTCCCATTGATACAGCGAGTCTCATTCTAGCAGAGCAAAACCAGGATTGCCTCACGCTGGGGCTAAAGCAGTACCACAAAGGTGCCCTGTTCTTAAGAGAGGAAGGGGCTGTGTTGGAAGGAATTCTTCTAAAGCACCCGACTACGGCTGCAGCTCCTCTGCTATCACATTTTCCTCACTATCTCTTTCCCCACTTCATCATATGATCCAACAAAGTGTCTCACCCATTGAATGTCTGGAAAATTTAATAAGTTTGATGAGGAAAAGTTTGTCCACCAGCTCTATTAAATTCACTGGGTTTCCTGAGAGAAGAGGATCTTTGAACAGCAGCAGGGTATATGACTGCAAGCAGACATTAATTATATTATGCAACTGCCCAATAGCACTTTTCTGAAATATCTGGAAGTTCTACTGCACGGAGAAAGTCAGCATTTTTTAGAGCAGTTTAAACGATAAAACAGAGTAGTAACCATCAGGGGAAAATAAAAATAGCTGTTCCTTCAAAATTTTTTGAGTGATTAGACTAATTTTCAACCTTTCCTGTACATGATCTATTATTTAAGCTCCCACCTTACCAAAGAACATCTCTCTATTCTAAACTTTTGTTTTTCCTCCATTATTGATGCATTTCTAACATACTGGATTTTTGCAAAATGCTTCTATAAGAGAGACCAGAAAGCAGGAGCAGCTGCAAACAAGGCTTCAGATGGCTGTGCCAGTTCTCCCGAGTGCAGTGCCATGTCACTGCTGCTATTAAGCATATTCCTCACCTTGAAAGCCAAATCAAAGAGAATTTTAAAACAAGGAATAAAATTAGAAGACCAAACATGTAGGGGTGAGGAAAGCTAGATCTCATCCAGTACTTACTAGGATAAGTGAAGTCAGAACTAGGCTTTCTTAATTATGATCTTGATGTTCTTTCCTATATTTGTATTATCGGGAAATAAAAATCAGTAAATGCTCTAACTACAACCTTATGTCAGAGGGAAAAGGAGGGAGACAGTCAAGTTTCTACAATTTCTTGGCTTTTCTCATATAACATATAAGCTAACTGTTGCTTCTTTTTTCCACTTGATCTCTTTGTAAGATTATCCTAATGAGTTTTCCCCCCATGATTTGAAGAACTGAATACAATGAACAAATTCTATTTCTAAACTGATTTTCTGGGCAAAATTTTCTGATTTATATTCTTACAGTTTCTTTTGGTTGTATTAGCACTTTCTTTATTTCCACACAGTTCTGGCTAATATAAATTTGTATTTGAGTAACATGTCATTCAATGAGCCCATAAACAAATTGGCATTCAGGGTATTTAAAAACTAGTAAAGTTTTTGTGAAAACACCTTTAGCAAGTGAGAATGCGTCTGAATGATTAATAGCCATATCTTGAAAATAGTAAAGATAATTCTACAAATCTCTTTTTTAGATTTTTAGATCTCAGTAACTTTCTGAGAAGCTACTGTTTAAAAACATGACACTAGTGTGAGCACAGAACATGAAGTGTGGGGTCATTTACTTTCAATCCTTTTCAAAAATATGCTGCACTTGCTTGTACAGCAGAACAACCACAGGGACTCTGAAAGGGTGCTGCAAAAATCACTGCTCTGTAAAGTCCTTGCTGGTTACTGTTTAGAAAAGGAATTTGTGAAGGAATAAAAGCACTCTTTCACCAGATTACAAAAAAGGAGGATGAAGAAATAGTTTCCAGTTGCTGGAACTAAAAAAGGCAAGGAAGTGCAAGTGCATGCAGAGGGGATAAAACACCATTCTCTTTTGCAAAGATGAAGGAATGATGAGCAGAAGGCGCTCAGGAAAATACTTCTAGCCTAGCCACAGGAAAGATTTGTATATAATCAACTTCTGTTTGCTGTATAGCTGTACCGACATATTTCCATGCAAGCTGATGTTGTTTTCCCTGCTTGAGTGGCATAGCAATAATAAATACATTTATTATTCATTAAATGACATCAAAGTACTTTAATATGCCTCAGCATTTCCAAACAGTGTTCAAATCACAGCAATACAATGCCCTTCTTGCCTAATTTGCTGTATTAACAGCTAAATATTATAGTTTGCAGTTTAAACTTTCTGAGTGCTGGAAGCAGGGGGTAATTTTCATCACTGCGTGTTACAGATAAGGTATGATGGGAGAGGTGGCATTGGTGGGACAGTGGGACCTCATCTTGCTGAAGTATGGGACCAAGCATCAAAATACGCACGCTCTCTGTGACGACACTGCATGCTGACCTCGTGAGTGTAAGGCAAGAAATTTAGGCCACTCCTGAAAATTTCAGCCAATGGGTTTGTATACAGAGCTTGAGCCCATCGAGACTCCTGTTTTCCAGATGATTCTCTGGCTAGTAACCTACATTTGTGTAAAATAACCACAAATCCTTACCAAGTCAGAATACTTTTTTTTTTTTTAAGACCCTTTATATACCAGTGAACACTTCCAGAGAGAATGGAGAATCACTTTGGTATCCAGAGCCAAGCCCTTAAAAGGAAGATTTTCCCTTAAAAAAAGCAAACCACCTCCAAACCCACCCCAAAAACCCAACCCAACCCCCCCAAAAACCAAACAAAAACCCAGCCTTACACACAGCTCAGTTCTCCCCTATTTTAAAATAAGATTAATAAAAATTCACCAAGCTCAGAGGGTGTGAAGTGAGGAAAAGGATGTTTCTAAGGTAAAGGCACATCCATAGATAGGTGCTCTAGCATCTGCATGCATTGTTTTGTGTGGTTTGCTGGTTTTGTTGGGTTTTTTTATATACACATAAAAAAATAAGGAAGGAAGGAGGAATCAAGATGATTTACTCTTGTGGTTTTCTCTGCTTGCTGTTTGGAAGCAAGTCTTCACGTTACTGACTTAGCTGGCCACAGGGTCCCAGCCTACATTTGCAAGATGGAGAGCTCTGCATAGCATTTTCCTGAGTGCCACTGCATGCCAAAGTAGATAGAAGATGATTTATGGACTTCGTTGTTTATGGGGATAAATGAGGACAGAATTATGCCTGGTTCATAGTGTCCCAAATAATTCCTTGAGGTTATAAAGTTTGCACAGCGCTGTCTTACCATAGGTTTATGCCAGCATAAAATCAAAATAATGGGAAGTGAACTACTGAAGCGGAATGCATAGGGAACGTACCAAAGCACATAGTGCTATAGGAGATGAATTTATCTACAACTGAACCGTATCAGCCATGGAGAAGAACCAAGTTTTATTCCCAGTTAACACTCAGTGCTTCCAGTGAAACACTCCTAGATTGTATTATTGTCACCAAGTGCAGCATTTGGCAAACTATATAGACAAAGTCCTGCAAAGTTTAGAGTATAAGCAAATGAATCTGAAAGCTAAACAGTTTTTCTTCTTAAAAGATTAGCACTTGAAACATCTAGCAGCAGTTACCAATGTTGTGTCCTGTTAAATACAAGGAGAGCAGTCATTCATCGATCTAAAAGCAGGCTGCAATACAATGAACAATAAAAGCAGGATACCCTACTCTTTAAGCAGCATGGAGATGACTGCTACCATTCTTGAAAAGAGTTCAGAGACACTGTAGACATAATCCTACGTGATTGAAGCTGGCAGTAGCATATCACCAAGATGCAAAATAAAGCTGAAAAAGAATATGCTACTCCATTAGTATTGGTGTTATTTACTGCATGTCTCCCAAATAAGAATATGGAACACCAGGTCTTTTGAGAATGTTTCCCAGAGGTCTGTCTGTGCTGTCTTCTGAGTCCTGACAGTGAGAGAAATGCCATTCATGAATTTCAGCACATCCTAGAAGCTAAGGCTGATTTTTGTCATTTCTTAACGTCACTGCAGTTCAAAACTTAAAACAGAACATGAATCTGCTTGTTATAACTCTGGCCAAAGGCTTATTGTAAGGAGTTCTCTTTCTGGTATGTTAACTCTTGCTTTCATAGTAATAAGGTCAGGCATTGAAAAACTAGCTGTTGTTTAGGACAAATGCCACTGAAGTGGTTATATGAGGCTGTGGTCTCCGTAAGTGTGGGATAAGATTTACTATTCAGTTACAAAATGGAAAAGTCTAATATTTGTAAATGAAATGTCCTGTGTTAGGAAGAAAAGCTTGCCAAACTAGATTTCTATCTACTTGGTCCAAGGCCACAGTTATTTAATGTTTCTGTAAGCAGTAATGCTTTTGTCCTGCAAGACAAATACCCATTGATTTGAGTTTCTAATGACTGCTAGGTCGGGCTTGCTATATATTTGCTTAATTAATTTCTCTGACCTTCCTTCCATTTAATACTCAGGATGACAAACTTCCATTTTAACAGCTGTGTGGATGTTAGTCGGAGGCACTTACGATGTCAGAGGCTTTGTATTAATTTACTAAGCAAGTTATTTCAAGCCATTTTTTGGAAAATATGCCTGGTCAGCACAGATTTATGATTTGTTTTTTCAGCTCAGTCTGATATCATTTGTCACATGGATTTAAATTAATGCATGCACATTGACCTACAGGAAGGAGATGGTTACTGTTTCTTGAGATATGAGGAAATAATCTGAATTCCAGGGAGGATTTCAGATAAATGCATTAATTTTTAAAGTTGGAAAGTTCCTTCCTACTTGTAAATAGCAATGCTTCAATTTTTTCCTTAACATTCAATAGTAGAGGTAGAGATTGAACAGAGAAGTACCATATCCAGTACAAAGACTGCAATGTACAGGGTATTCTAGGTGCCATCCAGCAAACCAAGCAAATACTTAGAGCATGCATTTAAGTCTGACAGTGTGAGTTGGACTTTGGGTAAAAGTCAAAGGCGTAGGAATAGACTGGCTCCTAAATCCTGCCTGGGAACCCCTGTTCTCATTAAAGTCTATGGGAATTTAGGAACCTAAATGCAATTAGGTATCTTGGCCTTACTGCCTTACTTCTCAGGGCTGCCCTAAGTACATATTTAAAGTTAGGCATGTGCTAAAACCCTTATGTGAAAATTGCATTCAGATAAGTAATCTAAAATTAAAATATCAGTCTGACTCTTGTATGCTTGCAAATCAAATTTATTTTGACAACAGGTTAGCATAAGACATGGCTGAGACAGAGAGCCTAAAGCTAGGTGGATTGTGTGATTTAATGCTCTGCAATTAAAAGACAAAGCCCAGAGATGCTACTTTTCAAATGTGTGTGTTAAAGTTCTGCCAGGATTCTGTTGTCTGCATGCATGCCAGTAAACTGGAGCAGTTGTCATGCTACTTCATGGAAAATTGTTTAAGTCAATGATTTATTTAGTCTGTTTAAAGAAGGTGGGATAAAACACTGGGCTGGTATTGCCATGATGATTATGCTATTATTATTTTTTTTTAATTAATGTTGAGCAACCTGTACTGCAGCCAACTTCAAGACACTTCAGAAGTGCACTTCTCATTCTCTGCCTGGAGAACAAAAGCCTTAATTCTAGACAAGGGTAGGCTAAATAATATTTTCATTCTAGGACCCTACAGAAAACTACTTTTCCTAGAATCCTCCATGCCCAGGCAGTGAAAAGAGTGTCTTGATTTTACTGTCTCATCTTACAGGGGAGATATTAACTTTTTTTTTTTTTCCCCTATCTCTGAGAAATGAAATATAAGCCCAGAACAGATGGAGTCCCAGGTCTGAAGATCCCACCGAGGACAAACTCAAACCCTATCTCCATGCTTTTATAAATCAGTGCACTATTTACCAGGTTAGAGCCAGACATGGCCACTCTCACCCTACTGATCTGGGATAAATTATTATTTCCACCTGTCTATCCAAAACTATCCATCACCCTCCCCTTCCTGGAGGAGCCCTTGCAGTCTGCCAGCATAACTGCCCTTGTGGGCATGCCCAGACCTCCTCTGGGTTATTAAGGGGGAAGTTTCTTAACACTTTTGACAGAGGTGAAACAACACAGATTTTTATATCAGAGATTTGGCATTGGCGTAGAGGGGAAGGAAAGAAAGGAAAGAACAGCTGGGCACAATACCCTTGCCGTGGTTTAACCCCAGCCGGCAACCAAGCACAACGCAGCCGCTCACTCGCCTCCCTCACAGTGGGATGGGGGAGAGAATCAGAAGGGTAAAAGTGAGAAAACTCATGGGCTGCGATAAAGACAGTTCAATAGGTAAAGCAAAAGCCACGCACACAAGCAAAGCAAAAGAAGGAATTCATTCTCCACTTGCCATTGGCAGGCAGGTGTCCAGCCATCCCCAGAAAGCAGGGCTCCATCATGTGTAACGGTGACTTGGGAAGACAAACGCCATCGCTCCGAACGTCCCCCCTTCCTCCTTCTTCCCCCAGCTTTATATACGGAGCATGACGTCATATGGCCAGTTGGGGTCAGCTGTCCCGGCTGTGTCCCCTCCCAACTCCTTGTGCCCCCCCAGCCTCCTCGCTGGTGGGGTGGGGTGAGAAGCAGAAAAGCCCTTGGCTCTGTGTGAGCACTGCGCAGCAGTAACGAAAACAGCCCTGTGTTATCAGCACTGTTTCCAGCACAAATCCAGAACACAGCCCCGTATTAGCTACTATGAAGAAAATAACTCTAACCCAGCCAAAACCAGCACAACCCTCAACTCAGCATGTCTGACCACTAACCTCTATCTCTTTCTAGCAGCTGAACTTTATATAACCACTGGAAAAGACTCCTTCAGCTCACATGGGAAACGGTGGGGGTTTTGGTGCTAGAGGCCACCGATATATTGCTGTTGCCCCACTATTGAGGTCAGTGGGACAGAGGCAGGTGACTGTCAGTACCAAGTGATAGTATCTGAATTGTGGAAAACCACGTTAATTCAAAGCTGCCTGACTCAGAGAAGAGAGCCATAGTTAACTGCAAACCCATCCTGGTGCAATGGTATAACACTCTGTTGTGTTAAATCCTTAATAGAAACAGTCTTCAGAAGCTATTTTAATCAATTAAGAACAGTTGGACCCTTTAGCACATGGTTACCATCATCTACTTATTATGTACTTAAAATGCAATTATGGACAGGAAAATAATGTTCGTTTTCTATTGACCTCTTTCTACTCCAGTGAATTAAGCCTACTTCTCATCTGCATTCAAAGTCCCAGCTGCTTCCTGACTGAAACAGATCCTGTAGGCTTTTTATATCCAGTAGCAATGCAGCAATGCCATATGTAAGGCCAGGGTGTGTGGGGGAGCTGGGATGGCTCCTGAATTATCAAGCTGTTCCAAGTTCCAGTGCAGAATCATTCCCAGGATGGTGATTCATGAGGTAGCAAAGAACCTAGATCCAGTTCCCAGGCTAAGTTTTCAGAGTTAGAAAAGCAATCTTGCTTCTCAAGCTTAAAAAAAAAAGGGGGGTGGGGAGATATGGTTTTTAGAGGCACTTTCTATAACAGAGCAGAGCTCTGAGACTATTCATTATCCAACAGATTGAGGGTAGAGTAAAAAGGGTGAATGTATAGTGAAGGAATTTTCCTAAACATATATAAATAGCAAACCATCACACTTTCACTGGAAGAAGCAAAATTTTCAGGAGGAACAAGTTACTATGCTTTGAAATGCATCTCACTTCAGTGACTGAAATATCTTCATACATAGTTTCAACAACTGACAAACCACATCTGAAATTCAGGGCAACGCGCAAGAACTCCTGAAAACACAAATGCTCGTATTCCCTAAATGACATTGATACAAGTTGCTTGCTACCGTAATTAGCTTTGTCAGAAGACCTTGAATAGAAAGGAATGAAGGGGAGTCCCTGCAGCATAAACCAGCAGATACATGTACCAGAGCAGTGCGTAGTAAGGATGTCCCCAATTTCTTAAAAGCAGAACTGCATTCATTCCTAACCACTGTACTTACATTGTCATTTGATGGACAGATATGCATAGGCTAGCTACGTTTCACCTTTAGATTGCTAATACAGTTTCAAGGTTATATTTATAAGAAACCTGGCAAATGCTTTAATCGGTATCCACTGCAGTAGGTCACCAAGGGAAAAAAAACAAACCCCAGTGTAGCATTCAGGAACCTACTTCATAAGCTTAGAGAAGTTTTAATTTGGGACAAAACAGCCTATCAGGACTTAAGACTTCTGTGAAGACTTTTTACTTTAAACTATACCTTCAGTAGATACCAAAAGAATAATTTGAACACCATTCTTCGTGGTCAAGCTTAGGTTTTTATGCTACTACTGTAATATGTAAACACTTCCTACTAAAAATTGCATATCAGTAGAACTGGCCATATCGAATGTCAGATAATTGCTGGCACTTATTTTTCAAAGTCAAAATTCTGCTTGGTCTTCCCTTTGAGAAAATGAGGGGTTTATTAGTTGGCAGAGAAGGGCAGGTGATACCAAGGGGAATTCTGCTTGGGAACGCGATGTTCCAGTTAGAGCATCCTTTCTGGCAGTAAGGCTTTCCTCAGAGAGAAAGTTCAGCAGGGTTTCCTGAGACTGCTTAGCCCTCAAACCTGGATTGGTGGAGGCCCCAGAAGATGTCGAGATGGTGCCTTCAGACATATGGACCCACCCAGCAATGCACAAAACCCACTATCTTTCTCACTGCATAGTCAGTGGTGACTCAGTGTGTGGCACTTGCAAAAAAAAAGTTGAGGGGGAGGAGGGCTGAAGTCTGTGCTAGTCACATCGCTGCATGGTATGGGAAATGCCAAGTGTAGGCTGTCAGCCTCTCTGGCCCACTGATTTCATACAGGTGTCTCAGAAGCACAAAGTTTACTCAGGCCAAATATCACATTGGGTCTCCCTGCTCAGTCCTGACCAACCAGATGTCCCTGTGAATAATACTGCCCTTTATTTTCCTGCTCATGGGGGACATTTGCCAGAAAGATGATGACATTTGTCAGGCATTTGTGCTTTGGTTAACCCAAAAATACTGGGTTAAAGTGAAGCCATCAGAAGTTTCTAGCTGCCCGCAGTCTGCCTGGTTGAAGTCAATGCAGTTTTTGTGAGGCATTTTATTATTAAAAGAATTTCTCTAGAAATCAACCCGCCCACTGCCAGTCCAACGTTTACAAAACTAATTTAGTTCAAGGGTGCTTGCAGTCAGGTAAGTGCAAGCCAAACGTTATTCTCTGCTAGGGAAAAGTCATTCAAAGAAGGTACCTAGCAATGTGCAGACCATGTTTTAACACGCCCATAAAGTGCTATTTTCTAGCTTAGTGCTATATATCTCTTTGCTTTTGAATGGTTTGCAGTTGCAATGTTCATTCAACCCAGGAAAGACGCCCTAGGCAGCTCTACCATACGAGCCCCATTATTTACTCAGGATATCACTGCAGGGTTGCTGACCTTGGTAACGTTACATGCATCAGGCTGCTTGTGAGCTGGCTCTCCAACCGCCTTCCCTCACTCTATCTTCTTTAGCGACCAGCCAATACTTGTCTTTCCTACTTTGAGGCTTGGTGTATTTATAAGAACTAAATTTTACGGCAGTCTCAGGCTACTTTCCATCGCTGCCCGCCCGCCTCGAAGCTGCGGGTGCAGTTGGGGTAGTCATGTAAATGTAGAGAGATGCTTGACTAAATCTCAGTTTGCAGAGCAGCCTTAAACAGAAAGCACAGCCCTGTCAGGCACGGACCTGACTTACTGTGGGGCAATGTTGGAGGTTTGTGTTATTAAAGGAGATTCCTTGTGTCTTTGCTTAATACATTACTCTTAGTTAATAATTACTTTCATCTTACTCAGAAAAACACAAGTCATATGATTTTATTTGCCTTCCTTTAGAAACGTTAACTCCTAAACTCTGCTAAAATTGAGGTCTGTGCTTTCCCATTACAGGTGACTCGAACAATCCTGCTCTAAGTAGCCAGCTGGAAGCAAAACACGGCTCCTTGCCAGGTCCTGCCATAGAGAATCCCTGTGGCCTGCATTAGGTCCCACCGCACAAAACCTGAGCATCTCACACACCTTTACATCCCAGGCTGTACACACACAGAGGTCTCATTTTTGTGTCAATACAGAACAAAAAAAAAAACCAAAAGAAAATGACTGGGCTTTTTTAGCAGAGAGGAAACAATTTTCCCCCAGCCACTGCAACCAGATAATTCTTTGTGTTAATCTGCAATGACAGGGGAGAAGATCACAGGCTTTGCGAATTTTGTGAATCAGCTAATGTCAGAAACACTGCAAAACTGATGAAAACCAGTTGGCCTTGCTCACCTTCCAAGAGAAGACCTATGCTGACCCACGATGGAGTTACAAAGGCTCTTTCTGCCACTTCACTCTCCCCCTCCTCAATCAAACCCCTGTTTTAAGAAACCTGACTGTTGCTGGCACAAGAGCAGGAGTAGCTTCTGAACCCAGCACTGATGGAATAGCACCAGGCAGAACTGCAGCTGAGCAACAGAAAAGCAAGTGCTGTTTTTGAGCTGTATGTCCTGTCCTTCCAGATGCTTCCAGACTCAGCTGTGACACATTGAACCTGTGGGAGATCTAGAGTCATTCCTTACCATAATGCACAGCACTTAGGACCATCTAGGAGACCTTGCAGGGAAAACAATCCAAGGAGAAGGAAAGAACGCTTAGTCCAAAAAACCCCAGTTTCAGATCTGCATTTGGACATACGTAAAAATTTGCCTTGGAAAAGGCTAGTTCTGTAATGAGGCATGACTGCAGTGCAGTTAGTTCCTATCCTAACATAAATCTTAACATAGAAGTACTCTAAACAAGGCAGGAGAATTTAGTTAATCCTAATGGTATCGTCATATCTTGCTCCCTGATAGTTTTAAAGATCATTGGCTGGATGCCTTGTACCGAGTTACATGTCTGGAGAGACGGTGTTCAACGCTAATTCTATCTTTTTCAGAACACATGGATTTGGGGATGTAATTTCTATCTGTTAGATGTGTACTTGTTTCTGGCCCAAAGTCAAGTGTTTTGCAAGACAGCTAGCTCCCATTGCCTGCATTTGCAATTAACTAAACCTCCAAGAGCACAGACACAAAATGAGCCTGTGACAATAAATAAACAAATACCAGTCAGGGGGCGGGCAGAGACCCACTGGGACACATCTCACCTTATTATTCATAGGACTGAGCTGTTTGAGCTTACTTTCCTTTCATGCATGAAAAGCTTTTGAGGAATCTCATTATTGTACTGAATATGTAAATATAAAGAGACAGAGTTAAACTAGAAGCAAAGACCAGTGCCTGGTTTTAAAAGTATTAGAGCTATATTACTTAAAGATATAGAGATTGAAGCTGAAATTGGATCAGATCTTTAATAGTTTCTCTTTTTTAATAGGGAGTTTCCAGGAGTCAGCCTGAAAGCATTTTAGCAATCAAAGAAATAAGAACATGAAAACCTGTTGCTGGGTCAGACCAGTAGTCCATCCAGCCCAGTACTCTGTCTCTGGTAGTGTCAAGGGGAGATGCTCATTAGGGATATCATGTAAGCCTGGCCACATTTGGCACTCCATCCTCCAACATCCACAACTATTGTATTGGGGAAGTTATAGGGAAGACCTCTGCTTAGTGCTTTCAGTGTCTATTTATGGACCTGTTGTCCATAACTCATCCAACCCCTTTGAGCCTGCTGGTACTGTCTCCAGTCTCCTGTGATGGCAAGTTTTGGAAACTTACTACCTGCTGAATAAAGAAGTACTTTTTTCTGTTTCAAGCTGATTTCCTGCTGGTTCCATTGAATGCCCCCAAGTTTCCCTATTTTGGAAACTGGTGAATTTTTTTAATTAGGAGGAAACCATTTTCCCACCCAACTGATCTTTTTGTATAGCTCAAAAGTATTATTCCTCAGCCACCTTTTTTCCCAAACTGAAGAGTCCCATCTTCTTCAGGCACATGTAAAGCCACTAATCATCCCTATGAGCATTTAGTTGTTCTTAAGAGAGCTCCCTAATAGAAGGCATCTATTCCTCAGCACACAGACCTACTTTCAAATTACAGCGATCCTAGTCCACCAGAAACCTAAATAATAAAGGTGGCTAGAAGGGGAAAACCAGCATTTAGGCTTGGGACATTCGAGCACATTCAGAAGTTAGCGTGATCCCTGCCAGGGAGAAAAGACCTTCCAAACTGCTGAGTCAGTTCAGGCAAGCCCTCATCGCTCCCTGTACATTAGGTTCACTTAAAAATGTTCCTTGTGGTAAATGGCGCATTAATAAGGTATTGGCTGTATAGGACTGTCAGATGCTGTGCCAGTAACACAGTTTTTTATAAATTGAACATGTACAAAGGTTCTGGCAGTTTGATTCCCAATGACCCACTGACAAGCTACTGATCTAGCTGAAGATGTGGAGATGGAATGTAATTGCACACAATCTTTTTAATCAAGGACTACACTTCCAATAATCTGCTGCACTGACAAAGAAAACAACATCAGGCTGTAATACACGGCTGGAATCAAAGCTCCTTTCAGGACAGTCTTAATTAAAGAGTGGCTCTGACTATGAGTTTTATAGAATAGTCAATGAGCTTCCAGCTGAGGAAAGGACCTTTCTTGAGGTGATGAAATGGCTGGACGTGTACTTAGAGCATGATCAGAAAAAAAACCCACATAGAAACATAAGTAAAACTCAGGCCACGGGCTGTATTTGCTAATACCATCAATAAAGATTGGGATGAGAGGGAAGGAGGGAATGAAAAGGCATTAATCACCCCCAAAACCCCAAGCACAAAGCAAGCTATGGCCAAAGCTATCACTAGCACAGATCAGAGCTGCTCCAGGGATGCTGCATTACAGCCTAACTTGCAGCAGCCCCCCAGGGCTCGGGTGCCTGAGGACTGCAGACTTGGAGGTGATCCAGGGAGCATACCCCAGAAATGGGAATGGCGACCAGGGTAAGAGCCATTGGGTGTCTTTTCACCACTTGGACAATCTTCAATGTCAGGCTGTGCTGGTGGTCACTAAATCGGTATTCCGTCCACCTCATGCCACTAAAGCCCATTCAGAAAGGGGCCAATTGCTTTACCATTCTCAGAGATCATTTTTGACTGTTCTCTGTCTTTGATTAAACACAAACTGTATTTTACACCCATCCATCTGGCACTTCTCATAAATATATTCTGCAGCTAAAAGATACTCGACGTTTATGAGTTTATTTTGTCATCCCTCTATATAACCACGTTATAGCAGAATGACCTGTCACAGAGGTCAAGCAAGTTTAACAGTATTTGCATGGGCTGCTCTTTGCCAGCCAGCCTCAATGCCAAAAAATAGTCTTGGAAACATTTGATTTACTAGCACAGATATAGCGCACATGTCCCGTGAAGGGCAGGAGACAGAGACCGTGAACAGCTGGAACTTAGACTCAGGAACCTGACTGATCCTTGCTCTTCTGAGCAATGGGCCATTTATCCTTTCACCCATCCTTGCTCGGTGACACACAGAATTTGGAGGCTGCTATATTTGTTATCTACCTACACAGAGCTGGAGGCTAGAGCTCAATTACCCTTAAATTTTTATCAGGATCCTTCACTCCTGCCAGAGCTGTCATGGAAATGTAATGCATGTCCTGCCTCAAGGTTTTGGTTCATTTGTAATAAAAATCATCTGGCCTCTCTCTGAAGGAAAATGCAATCCATCCCCATGGGGAGACAGTTGAAAATATAGTTTATCTGGATGCCAACTGGATCCTCATCAGAAAGAAGCTTTTGTGCAGTATTCACGTGCAGAACTGTACGGAAAGGGGGTGTGTGTGTCTGAAAATGGGAAGATTTTCTGTGATGTTGAGTTGTTTGGCTGGTAGCACTGATTCCAGATGGTGCTCCAGGCACTCAGCATCTCTGAAAATGGGCCAATTTTCCTTCTCCCTGTTCTTATAGCAGAAAGAGAAAAACTGTTCTCTTGAGAAAAGAAAACAGGGAAAAACTAGTAATGATATTTCTACTTCTCCTGTTGGCAAATTATAACCAAAATTAGCTAACATGCTACAACAATTCTGGCTTTCCAGCTGGAGAGGGTGAGGAGCAGCGAGCTTCTCTGGATGTCTCACGTAGCACAAAGCACTGCTCCCTGAAACAACCCTAACCCAAACTCATTTCAGATCACCTGGGGCCCCTAACTTTTCATTTCAGATCTTCAATTATTTTTTTCTCCAATTCCTCATACCAGTGAAGAGAGATAAATCTGTTTAAGTACGGTTGTTTTTGCCAACATTTTCTAAGCGTTGTTGGGTAAGGATCAAAACCACTTCTGGGCTTTGGGGCTGTTCTTTCTGTAGGTCCATTTTTGCCCAGTGACCTGGGAACAGATGCTGAACAGCATATAATGTCATGTCCTGCTTTGCAGTCAAATCCGTGTTCCTACACAGGAGCACCTCTACAGCCCATCGCTTACTCATTCAGTCTTCAATACTCCTTTGCAAAATTTTATCAGTTTAAGATACAATGTAGTTCAACTGGCATCACGCCTCTGATTACAAGACCACAAAGAAACGGAGAAATAGCACAGTAAATTATGTGCGTGAGCACAAGCGACAAACTTCACCCTACCTGTTCCCCGCAGACTAAACCGGTTCTGAAAAGGAACAAACACGAGCAGTGTCTTTGATGGGAGCCCTGTACAAAACTTGTGTCATTTTATTTGCAACCAAAACACACTCTGGACTTTGAGTTTTATTTTTGCTTATGTTTATGTGATGAAATCCCTCTACCCACAAATTCCTGAAGTATCAGAAAAGTCTGTATTAAAAAAGTTTATGATGAATTAGTTATCAATATGGATTGATGAGCACTTGCATACACAAACCTACATCTTTTACTACAGCAAAGCTACCTGTAACTTTTTTTTTTTTTCTGTTTTGCCTCTGACTTATAAAATCAATACCTTCTTGACTAGGAGTTTCCTTCATTAGTGAGAATTTAGCTTTTCATTTTAAGTGATTGATTCAGAAATGAAGCAGGGCTATGTGATTTCTTCATGCCAATGTTTGTGGCAGTTCTTCAGGTGTAACCCCGCTATTTTGGTAAGCATTCATCCACAGTACTTTTCCTCAAACATCAAAGCATTGATACAGCCTCAATCTGACCCAGGCGCATGTAGCCTTTCAATATGAAAGGGCAAAAGATGTGTCTCAGAGAAGTATCCTGCAAGTTAGAGAATATTGGACATCACCACCACAAAGTAGATATTCATGTAAAAAGGAGTTGCTGTTCTTCCTTGAAGTGCCCCTTTTGGTTTTGTAAAAAAAAAAAAAAAATAAAGTCTTCAGAGCAGGAGTGGAAAAATTATGTTTTTTCTTTTTTCCTCCCTGTCAGCTTTGCTGCAGTGAAAAATTTCCACATAGCTTTGCTTGTAGTTCTCCTGGCTAACAGCTGCACCTTAATTTATAAAATAACTGACAGGACCAACAGGCATGTTCTTCTTCTTCCATAGGATTTAAACAGCAGAGAGTTTAAACAGCAGATACACCATTAAAAAGAGTTCATATCATATCTATTCAGACCTTACAAGCTTGGCTTAAAAGCCAAATCCATTTGTTTTTCTAAAACTCCTTTATGTTTGCTAGTCACCATGATGAAAGGGGATGCACACACTGTGCATCATAGCACTGACTGATAAGAAAAGCAGCTTCGGATCCCTTATCAAAATACGTATTGAATGAAGGACGGTCCTGCTGCAAGACAGACGTTCCTTTTCAAGCCCATCTAAACTTTACATACCATAGGTATTGCTTTGTGTTTTCCTGGCATCATCTCCTAAAGGATTTCAGTCCCTGATGGATCAATGTTCCCAACAGCCCCCTCGGGTAGAAGGGAGTACCACAAGGAGGATGGGTTGAACCATGTTACAAATCACTGCAGCTCTCACACCCACAGCAGAAACGCAAATAGGGAACTAAAGAAATGTCCCCGCAGCATGCACAGGAGACACGGATCTCTTTTTCCCAGGGCTGAGCTGGGCTATCAGCTCGCACATTGCTCAGAGCCTGGCCAGCCGAGGACAGTACTAGGGAGGTGTAGCAAAAACTCCTCGACTGGGGTCTGAGGGAGCAGTGGATGTCCTTTCTTCTCTTGCTCCCTTATGGATTGTAAAGCAGCTGCTACAAAGACAACATTACAGCCTCAGGCCTGGCTTACCTGCCCTTGTTAACTAGTGCCTTGCTTAAGCCCCAGCACTTCCCACTGTCGTGCCCCAGTAGCCAGCAACTCATAAGGTCCATCTCTGATTCTACCCCACTTTTTTACCTCTGAACTACTTTTTCCAGTCTCTGAAAAAGGTTCCTAGACATTCTCAGGCTCTCACTTCAGCAAAGTTTAGTCAAGGATTATCCGCACAAGTTGAACTTTGGGAGACTGGAGGTGGTTTTCTCTCCAGAACCCAACTGTCCATCAGTTTGCTCAATAGCTCTAAACAGCAACTTGCTCCCAAGCACAACCATCTATTTTTTTTATCTTTTCTTAACAAGTAATACCACATGCTCCTCAAGTGAGTGAGAAATGATTATTTGATTTAGGATGCTCTGAAATTATAAGCAGCCCACAGTTATTTTAAATGTATGTTCCATCTTTTTCTCAATGAAGATTAATGTTATTCCTGGCATGGGGCTATGTAAGAAGGAAATATTTGTGCAACAGCAATTTTTAACACCTTCCGCAGATTGATTTATGCGTTTATTTGGTTTCAACTTTTTGGGCACCCATAAATGATGTCTTTAGTCTTCTGAGGGAATACTGACATCCAGTAATTTATGACTGGCTAAAAGCAAGTGTGTTGAGGGAAAACTATTTGTCTCTTGACCATAACTGAGTGGGCTAGATTGAATAAATGAGTTTGCATAAACTAAGCTGAGCATAAAGATTTGAAGTCAATACGTAAAGCAAGCAAAAAAAGTCAAAAGCAAACCAAAAAGCCAAACAGTGGGTTAAAAACAAAGATTAAACCTGCCTGTTTGCTACAGGTACGTAGGAGAAATCATGCTCATAGGAAGCCAGAGTTACTGAAATAAAGTATTGATTTTCTGCTGAAAGAACTGTAAGTATAAAAGGACAATTAATTTTTAAATGAAAGTAACGGTCATATTATTGCTCTCTGGATATAGAAAGAAGCTCATCTGTCTATATCTATCTACAGCATTTGACTCTGTGCTCAGGGGCAGTGAGATTTTAATCGAAACTAGATTGTTAAGAATATTAGAGTACGATTAAGTGTCCCAACTACTCTTTTATAGATCTGAACTTCAAATTGAAGGTGAGTTCATTTCACACAAACACACACACACACACTACACACCTGAAGCAGCACTTCAGCTTCCTTTCCTGCCATTCACCTCTGCTCCCTTGCCTGAGCAACACCCTGTCCTGTTGAGTCCCCTCACCTGGGATTTGGGGTCACCTTTGGCTTGTTCTTCTCTCCAGCCTTCACATCCCACACCTTAAAATTCCTTTCCATACCAACTTCTCAGAGTAACCATTTCTGCAGGCATCCTGAAAACAACCAGGCAGGCTCTTACCACCTCACAGCTTTAATTACTACAGCCTCCTCTCCTACGGCTTTGACAAACATCTCTCCCTACCACTGCTCCTAATAGCACTGCAGAGGTCAGCTCCTGCTCCTTCTCCCGGAGCTTCGCCCAGACACCCGCGAGCCACCTCCCTTTCCAAGGGCCACAACAGCCTCTCCCCAGCTCTTCCCACTGTCTATCCCCATTATGAAAAGGCCAGTCCGTGCTTCCCTTTGGCCCTTGTTCCAGCATCTGTCACTCAGTCAGCACCCAAATCCCCTTCAAAGGTGGGAGAGGAGCCCTGCAGAGGCTGTCTGCAAAGTAAGTAAAACCTCGCTGTCCTGCTGGTACTCAAGGTGTTGAGTCATCAGCCTTGGGTCCCCAGCCACTACCTGTCTCACCATCTGCTCTCCAAGCCAAATATTGTCTTTTCTTCACCCTTAGGCTGTAAGTTCCCTGGAACGGTTGCTGTCGTTTTGGTCCATGCGCACAGAGACCTTAGCATGGTAGGTACGGTTCATGGCAAAGTCCTGATGCCCATATAGCAATGAAGAAAAGTAAGGTTTTGAGCAATCTTTCTGTGAGTTGATAACTGGTGCTGCTGAGCAGGAGTTCTGGACTTTGGGCCATAAGAAATTTCAGAGCGTTAACAAAGTTGAGTGGGAAAATGGGTTTGTCATCCAGCAAGTTTTAAGAGTTTGTCTGGTTGAAATTATTTTGTGTGCATATAAAAAAGAGTATCACCCCATATCAGACTGAAAAAAAATCCAAATCATTAATAGTTTTTAATTCCTGGTATATCAGTTCAGATCGATCAAATAGTTTTGTTTAAGCAACTGAAATGTTTCACTTTGATTCTGACCATTTTTGTAACAAAAGGTTAAAAAAATCCAAAAACTAACTAATGATGCAGACTCCTGAGCAGTATCAATTCAGACCTGGTTGATCTTTCACTATGAATTAAAAATGGGATTTTTGCTTGTTTAAGAAGAAATAAAGATATGATGACTTTGGCCTTGAATGTCGTTCTTTGTGTCATAAATGTTCTTCCAGGGAGTGTTTGACAAATAAATCCATCTTGTGTATGACTGTATCCGATTGCCTCAGGCTGTCACTGGAGCGATTCCCGACCGCTTAACGAATCTGTAACGCCCACATCCTGCGTGATGAGCAATTGTGAATTATTATTTTTTTTTCCAGAACACACCGGTGAGGAGAACTGCTTCCAGGTCTGGGTGAACGTGAACCTGAGTGGAGCCTGAATGCCGTTAAAGCCACATTGACTAACAAAACTTTTAAAATATGACTACAGTAAGGATTTTAACTCCACAATGCTGCCATGCTGGGATGTGACAGGCTTCCTCCCCAGGTCTGGAAGGTAGGGATCTGCTTGCATATATGAAATCACATAGTTTCCCTTCCCTCCCTTCCCCTCCCTGCACATCTGTTGTTTTGGGAAAGGAGTACAGAAGAAAAAAAAGAAAATGTTTTGAAATATATCCTATGGGTTGAGATGAGCAGAAAGATGATTAACCAGCATAGGAACTGGTATGGTTTAGACCAGCTCTCTGCAATATATGTGGGTACATTATTACCTTTTATTTGAAGTGACAGTGCTAAGATTGTCAGGTCTGGGAAAAAAACGTGTCTTTTAAAGTATCATGCATAGGTAAGAATGACTGCAAAATTCAGCCACACCGATGAGTACAAATGTTACATAGAGTCTGTAACAGAGCTGGTGTACTGAAGAGGATGCCAACATATCTCTTTCTGCTTGTGTACATAAGGTCATAAAAAAATTAAAATATCCTCTCTTCTGTGGCAATCCCTCATGAAAAGAGCACTGGGAAACACAAAACAAACAGCAGAGCAAAGACAAAATGCTCAGGATGGATTCTTCATTGAGGTACCAAAGCTCTTTAGCCCCAGGCCATGGTCCCTGACCATTCTTGCACATGACTGCCAGGCTGCAGGGTCTCCTGACTGCAAGAATGGTCAGACAACAATAAGCTGGGCAGACCAGGGCATCAAAATGAGATGATGCCGACCCCTCTGAAGAGACACAGCTGCTGCCTAGTCCTGGCCCTGGCCCCCACTTTTGGTACTGAATCACACTGCCCACCACAAGCCAGCACAGCTCCATCCGTGGGATGATGAGTCTGCCTGCAGCACCCATCTATTCTCAAAGGACTTAGAAGGGGAGAGATTGTATTGAAACACCTGAGGATTTACAGAAGAGCATACGCTCAGGACTGCTAAACTGCCTAATAGTTTGAACCAGGAATTGCCCTTCTTCATCTGTTGGCTTTGTTTAAACCAAATTATATTTTCAACAAATCTGAAGAAATTAAAAAAATATAATTCTACAGCTCGGTGCTGACAAGCTGGAAAAAAAAGTCATTTTCTACAATTCAGCTATTCAGAGAAAACTTGATCATTCGAGTATGAGATTTTATAATTGTTTCTGCTAATCTTTCCCCCCACACACACATATGCTGTCAACATCGCCTGTGCTGGTAAATAAGAGCAAATCATCTAGCCAACCAGTCTGTAGCCAGAGCGAGACTTAGTTTCAATAGCACTGACTGATTTCACAAGCCACATGGGGATCTGCAAAACCATTCTGCTAACGTACACAGCACGTTCCCCCCCATGGCTGAGATAGATGGTAGGATGTGCAGGCAGAGCCTCCTCCAGCACGGACCAACTCTGCTTCAACCTGTAAGACACTTCCACCTCCAAGCCTGGCTATACTGCTGGGCACCAAGGAAATGAAAGGGGAGGTTAAGGCACTGGCCAAGCAAATGGGAAATAAGCAGAACAAGTTGTTCAGCTGTTCTAGAGATGGAAGACCACAAGTACCTGGCAGACAGCGGGGAGCAGCACGTAGCTGCTGTACCCTCCCTCCCTCATGTATGTAAGCACATCATTGCCATGCAGCAGCCTCAGCTGTCTGTGCTGGGAGACACAAGGCACGTTGGATATTGACATGCGAACAAGCTTGTTCCCTCCCTATATGCTGCTGTATCCACAGGCAGATCCCTACCTGCAGTGGTGCTAAAGGGTTTTTAGGAAATAATAATCAAACAGCATGCCCATGGTAAAACCAGGGAGCTGGACTTTCTCAGGAGGAACCAGCCCTGGTGAACACATGCAAATAACTCCTTTCACATCTGAGGACCATCTCTTGCTGGTCCTCAGATGCGTGATCTAGAACAGTAGTATGTTCCAGCAATAATAAATTAATCTGGAGACAACTGCCTCAGACTCAAGCCCGTTCCAGCACTTAGCACCATTCAGCACTAATAACTGTCTCTACACTGCCAAGCCCGCTGAAATGCAATTGCAATAACTAACAGCATAGAACACCAGCAAATGCCTTCTGACACCTAATCCACCATGTGACTCGGATGAGCACGAACATTATGTTGGTGCGGCTCTGACGAGCTGGACCTGCAGAGGAAGTTTCCCCCTCTGACAATGCTGGTGCGCAGACAGATTCAGGTGAGCAGTCAAGCTGTGAGTGAGGAGAGCAACTTGGAAAGCCAGGCCCTTCTGGCCAGCCCCAAGAAATACATTCTCCATCACTAATGACTTAATGTAGAATAGTAGTCACAGCACAGAAATGTTATCAACTTCACGGGGAGAGCAGAAGGATGGAAGACAGGTAATGTATACAACTTCAAGAATAGAGCTTTTCTGGAAAAAAATATTTAAATTTCCACTGAAATGCTGGCTTTTTGGCAAACCAGATCAACTTAAACCTGAAAGCATTAGATCCAAGCTATCACTGTAATTTCCAGTGCAAACTACAGCTCAGATGCCATATGCTTTTACTCTGCTCTCGGGGTAAAGCTTTCTGCCTGGCGTATCCTCTCCACAACATGCTTTTCCCTTCCCATAGGAGAGGGGGCTGCATGACAGCTCAGGCGTTTCATAGGAAACATCATCCAGCCACAGTCCTGGGGGCAGAGGCAAGCAGAAGGATGCAGCACTTGAACCACAACTCCCATGAGATGGTGTGATGCCATTTTGAAAAGAAAAATCTCCAAGGGATGGATGTCTACTTGAAACCTCAGATGATTTTCCGAGTAAATGATTCATCTTTTAGAAGAAAGTACATTTGATTGAAAATGCAGGTTTTCATCAAAGATCAGTACTGATGGAAATTACCAGGCAGTTCTGATATTCTGCAGGAGGTAACAGTGTGAAATAACAACACACGGTACAATAGCCAGAATGTCAGGAGGGAAAAATCAAATCCCTCCTTGCTGGACCTTCAAGGACTGGGCTACATTAGTAGTTTTGATAACATTTTTTTTCTTTTGCTCCACAAAAATGTATCCACACTTAATACTCAGCCTTGCTGACAGTCTTGACTCTTTTTCACCAAATGAAGCCATAAACTGTAATGTAAGATCTCTTGGCTGGTGAAGTCGAGTGTTAATAGAGTCTTCTGGGAATAATAGACCTCTGATCAGGCCAGGTGAGCATTACATGCCTGACCCCACTCCTCAATGATTTCTTCATGAGCCCAAACTAGCTGGTCCATCCTAAGGATGTGACTGTTAAATACATGCGATGTCTGCTTGGTTTCATTCACTTTGTGCCATCAGCTTCTCTTTCATCTCCCTGCTGCAGGACTGGCTGTCACAGTAATTTCTGTGCTTTCAGGAAATTAAAAAAATCTGCCGTTCTTGTGCTTAAAATAGACTAGAGGGCCCAGCTGATTTATACCTGCCTTGTAGGATCTAAGAGGTGGTGAGATGGGAAAACAATTTGAAAGGAGTAAATTATGAGACAGAGAAGGAACTGTGAATTTTTAAAATATAAAGGTCCTCGGTTCACTCTGAGAAAAATGCACAGGGCACAAGAGTTCAGGAGTCACTGGGACACCCACTCACAGCTGGCACAGCTCAATGATGCAAGAACACAGTGCTCCAGCCAGATGTGAACCGCTACTGCAATAGCCCTGCCAGCAGCATCAGCTCACTGGAAACGTAACGAGGCAAACTTGACTATGTAGATAAAACCTGTACTTGGGATTTCCTCACTGCACTAATGTAGTTATAGAGACCAACCGGACCATCTGATACCCAAGTTTCACCCAATTCTCCCTGTGGTTCAATATCTTCCCTTTCCCATCTCTGTTCTCCAAATGAAGCAGTGATCGGTTCTTAGATTGATTATTGCATTTGATGTGAACAACTTCTTTGTCGTTGTTTGCTTTAAAGAGGCATTCCATATTCCTGCTCTTTTACAGTAGTAACCCTCAACACTTCTACCCCCCACCTTGGCCAAAGGTGGATGTCAGGCAAAGTTTCCCCCATCCCTGGGCAGTGACTCAATTCCATGAGTCAGGTCAGTTCCTCTCCTTCAGCATCATCATACAAAGCAATTTGCATTAGCAGCTAATGAACTATCCAGAGGCAAACCTGCAGAGGCAGAAGGGAGTCAATCACTGCTGAAGCCATTTTGGTTATGGATTCAGATGAAGAAGTCAGAAGAGACCATCAGCTATGTAGATACCTGCATCGAAAATGATAATCCTTGTACTAATCGTGTCACCACATGTACCTCTTTGGGTGATAAAACATCCACTTAAAAATTATATTGCCCCTAAAAATCTTCAATTGCCTGGCGAACCTATGAGTACCAGAGATTAAATGTTATGGAAAATAAGTACGCATAATTTTCACTTTGCTTTGTGCCAGTGAGAGACAGGGAATATTTGGACAGAGAGGAAAATTGGGATAAAAACAGTCTGCTCTGCCATTTGTCTGCTCTTTCACAGTAGCAGAGGAGGGGAAATATTTTTATGATTGGGAAAGGCTGAGACGAGAACAGTGTCTGTACCTCTTTTAAGAGATGATATTTCAAGTGGATAGCGTTCATTCACCACAGCTTCTCTTTTCTTTATTAACATCTCTTTTTATTGTCTAATATTTTAGCAAGAATCATTCATGGGCTAAATTAAGGTGGAGATGAGGTTTATTCTGTTCACAGCTCTCAGTTACCTGGGCTATGACATTTCCAGCAAGTTTATTTTCCTACAAGAATATATCACAGGGATTTTCTGTTTCCAGTTCTACGCCCAAGTTTGCCCATACTCAGGAGCAGCAATCACTTGTGTCTGACACCGTGTTTGTTTTGCAGGTGGTTGATGATGTTAGGAATAAATATAAACCCAGATGAAGAGCAGCATAAGCAATGGAAGCACCAACCCCAGAGCCTGTGTATGTTGATGTGGACAAGGGACTGACATTAGCATGTTTTGTCTTCCTCTGCCTCTTCTTGATTGTGATGATTATTCGCTGTGCAAAAGTTATCATGGACCCTTACAGTGCCATCCCTACGTCTACATGGGAGGAGCAGCATCTAGATGACTGAAAGGACTTCACTAGACAGAGCCAAAAAATGCTGCGATCCAGGAGGCCTTTTCCCACCTGGAAGGCTAACACACAAACAGCCATTTTCAGATATGCAGGGCAACGGCAATATCTCTAAGAGCACATAGTGTAAATGACTTTTGCTCAACAGATCAGGATATCAGCAAGCCATTCTGGCAGCACAGTTTAATACTATGCAGCAACCCTTATTTTAATGAAAACAGTTATCATTGTAACTCAAGTAGCACAAGACTCTGGACTTTTCCTAATGTAACTCTTGGTCTAACACAGTTTGTCCTCCCCTCAATATCTCCTGCAAATCCAGGGTAACCATCAGAATCTGGAAAAGCAACAAGAACATTTTGTCTTTCCTGGAAATAGATTGCTTCAAATATCTTCCTCAGTCATTATATTTGTGTTTCAAAAAAGGCCCAGATTTTATAATTATGTATCCCAGAGCATCATTAAGTAGAAGCACTAAAGCACCCCTGGTTAAGTAGGGTTATACAAGCAGATTTATTCTCGACTCACTTGGTTCTGCACATACACTCCCTACCCCACTGCAGCCATATTTCCAGTGATCAGGATACAGAAGCTCTCAGACTACAGTTCCCAAGGGGGTCATGGACTACTGTTGACCCTGTAGCACCACCTCACTCTATCCTACTCAAACTAGGCATATCATCTGCTACAGGTCCATGGATTAGCCAGATGTGTCAGACCACTTACTATGAGCTTGGTAGCCCCCAGAAGTCCATGGAGCAGAGCTTGGACACTGCTGGTTTCAACTACGTAGAACTTGTGGCGATTTTCAAAGAGTGATTCCACATGCAACTTCATCCATCTTTTGTTTCAGGTGCACTTCAGTGGGATGAGACACGAATACAATGATAAAGACAATAAGCAAAGAGACATTGCTCCTAGCTTTGTCACTCAGACAGACTCCGCAGCATAACAGTTACAGTGACATAAAATAATATGCGTTCTACCTCGGAGAAATTCAGCACCTTTAAAAGAAGAATTTTCCCACAAATTTGTAAGGTAAATAGCTGTATGTTTCCTTCTCTCCATTCATTAAGACAGCCATTATGCAAGAAGGCATAAGTGACCATGGAAGCTTTGGAAATTTATTATTTACCTTTTGAAGAGTGGGGACTGAGGGATTCCCATGTCCTCTACTCCCCAAATTCTAAGGTTTGCTCACAGCTGCCTTTTTTAGTAACTACATGTTTGGCTTACGGGATTGTAAGGAGCTGCTGAAGCAATAAGGAGAAGGTACTGCAACCACAACAGGCATCATGAGCGGACAAGACTTGAAAGCACAAATCTGCAAGAAGGGCGTTTCACTATTTCTCCTCTTCCTTACCATCCTATCTGACCTCTAGGTTCTTGCCATAAGGCAATGCACAGTGGGTGAGAAAGGTGGAACCAAACGTTGTAGTGAGGAATCAGGACGTAGGCTTTGTAGGTTACTATTCTCAGCTCTTACAGATTTGTTTGACGATCACATAAGTTACTTCTTTATGTGCCTCAGTCTACTCATCAGTGAAATGGGTACAATGATATTAACTTGTCTCACACTGTTTTATCTGTCTCATAACACCGGAAAGCACTTGGAGAGCCTTAGATGGGGACACAGAAATAAGGTACTGATTTACAACTCTTTCTTGCAAAACTAAGGGGGAAGGTCTGAATCTTAGTATACAGCAAGGGAAGTTCTCCCCAGGCAGAGGACTTGTCCAGACCTTCATTTACTCTTTTATTAAGATGGTAGTATTTTGAGTCATGCCAAATGGCACCTGGCTTTGTTAAATATTCCACTGATTTCTGAGGACAGTCTGGATGTAAGGCGCTCAGCACTGTGATTACAGAGATCCCAAAATAGCAGGCTGTGAGGCACGTGGAAATTTTTGCATGGATTTTTTGCATTGCACAATTTTTGCTAATCTCTGTTGTAGGAGATCCCATTTGGGAGGCAGGAGATTTGAGGATTGGCTTTAATCCTGCTATTCTCTAGCAGGAGACCTCCACTGCTTCAATTACCCACTGCAGCTTGCTCATCAGGCTGTTATTTAGCCCCCGTTTCTGCTAGCCAGTTAATCAGCAGTAACTGAGGACTTTTTCAGACATGAATGTTAATGTTCACCGTACTCTGAGCAAACACATTGGTCTCTCTTATTCATGAATGTGTCTACCTGCACCATAGGAATGGATGTCCTAGCTCAAAGAAGATTGCTTCTGTTCCCTGGGCTAAAGTTTAGAGTCTATTTTTTGTCATTAAGTCTTGTATCCCACCTTGATGCTAGTGGGGCTACTTACAGAATAAACAAAATAACAAAGTAAATCTATTTCCAGGCTAGAGACGCTTTCAGTTTGCAGGTCACCCGGCTGCATTCACAGCTGATGCAGAGCAAGAACAGAGCTTGTCATCACACCTCCCGATGCCAATGCTCCACCCAATGTTTAGCTGCACGCAGAACTCCTTGGCTTTGTCAAGCGTCACCGATAAGCCCCTGTTCAGCCAAGGGCTTACGCACGTGCTTAAGTTTAAGCCTCTGAGCGGGCTGCCTGGCTGCACAGAGACCAGGGTCGGTCACGTGCAGTGTCCTTGGCAGGGCAGGGACAGCAACGCACAGTCCTTGCAGGAGCAAAGCCTGTGTGAGAGCAAAGGGTTACAAATGCTGGGGAAGCAAATTAGTAAGTTTGCTTTGCAAGAATGTTTGCCTCTTCTTTTTTCTGTTTGTCCAGCTGTACAAACCATTTTATGGATTTTTCTGAAAATCCTAGTGGAAAGACCCCTATGGGTAGCTCTGTTTTCTAATAAAAAGGCACTTGTCTTCCTGGCATAGCCTCTCAAGTCCATCCTTCTGTTGAGAAAAAAGGTCTCCATAAACATCTACATATTCACGTCCAATCTTTTCACATGACTGTGTAAAAGTCAAAGCGATTGTTTTTATATAGATAATGTAAATGCATTCTAATTCCTGCCTTCCCCCACTGGTTGCAATCACACAACTTCACCACTCTTTAACCAAAAGCAATACTAAACATCACGCCAAAAGCGGAAATTTTATCCTCCTTGCATTCGGAGTCGGGACTTGCCCACCCAAGGTGTGTCATTGCAGCTCCCACCTGCAAGCCGTGTCGGCAAAGCTGTGCTTATGGCCAGTGGAAAGTGTTTTAGCAGGGGCTGCATCCCTGGGCTTGGTAGTAATTTCAGCTGCATGCAACAAGTGCCTCTGCTAGTTTTGGTTCTTTTTTAATCATTATGCCATACTACCAGCAATTGCACTCAGAGGAAATAATTCAAACTTGTTGCAAATGTATTTATCTTACACAATAAACAGCTTCAACATGGAAAACCTTCTTGTTGTCTCTGTTGTGGTTCACTTCTAGTTACCTGGACCTCTTAAAAAACACCTACAACATAACAACATGATCTTCAAGAGACATATATGTTCCTGTCAGCCCTTGGGGCGGGGGGGGCGGGGGGTAGAGAACCGCTCCCTGTGTAGCAACACTACTACAGCCTCTCAGGAGCTCAGGACAGAGCTGATGGAGCTCCAAGTGTTCCTGTGGCTCTGTTGGAAGGTCAGCCCCTCCAAAGTGGTTATTTCAGGTTACTCCCTTGGTCAGGAACAGCACTGAGCTGAGCTTCAGTTCAGCAGGGGACTGAAGCATGCTGTATTTCAGCAAATCATTATCAGTAACAAATTGCATACCAAAAGAAATAGGGCCACTGAGACTGGGATCCCTCCTGCCAGCAACTGAAAATGAAGAGTGTGGAGCATCTGTGGGGTCTCTTTGAAGAAGCCACAGAGTATGGGATATGCTGAGTAAAAAGCGCCCAGGGAACTCCTCCTCTTGAAAAAGATGAAGAGACAAATTGCTAATTCTTTCATCTTGTAAAAGGACTCTGGTCCCTGAAAGCTGGGTGCTTTATGTATCTGCTTGTCCCTGCAGTGAGTCCTCTGGCAGAAGGACCTTTGTGCCTGAAACCCAGTTTGCCACAAAGACCCCACTGGTAAATCATTAACTCTGTCCTAGTCAGAAGCAGAGGCTGGAGTCTTCACGCTGTTTTCAGAGCAGCTACTATGGCTAATATAAAAGTAGACCTGAACTGAAGTCAGCAGCAGCTGAATTTGGGCAGACACCCCAGAGAACTGTGGGCATAAAGGTTTTTCTGAAAGGAACAGGGACTGATGCTAGCCAGGGAACCACACGAGCAATGCTGCTGCAGCCTGTGCTGTCCAAAGGTGTCCCCAGCTTGCTGGGTCACTACAGGTCTTGGCAGGTAACTTCAACTCACATTGCTAGAGCTCAGAAGTCAAGTCGGCACAAGACTTAGATGGGGAAAACGCTGTGCTCAGATTCCAGCAATCCCCATGGCACACATAGGGAGGGTGGTGAGGACAGCAGACCTCAGGTATTTAACTGGTTCACTTTAGAAACCAGTGTTCCAGAAAACAGAGTGTGTGTATGGGAGATGAAGGCAGTGACTTTTCAAGACAGCCCCAAATCAAACTTCCATGGAGCAAGACTAATGCTGGTCCCCTGTGCTACCAGCAGCTTGCATGCAGTCCCCCCCTAATGCTCAGTGATAACTAAGCCTACAAAGCCTTGAGCTTCTCCACCCCAAGAGACCCAAGGACAGCAGTGACACCATGACCTGCATGTGGACAGATCATTACTGTTGGGACAAGGAGTCATCCCAAAGGAGCAGCCACCTTGCAGTTTTGCATCTTTGAGGTCAACATGGCAATGCATGGAGTGACACCCATGCATCAGCTCTCCTGCTTCATTCCCAGCTCAGTCCTGGTCCGTGGTGGTGCTGGATCTGCACCAGCCGTTGGCACAGCAGCACCGTTGCAATGGCTTCAGCTGAGCTGCCCATGGTGTGAAAATCCTAAGAAACACAGGCTGAAAATTTTAAATTCATCTTCTCCCCTTCCTTACCCTCTCTGTCTCTGACCTTGTCAACCCAGACTTGCCAGGCTTTAAACCAGTTGCCTTAGCTGTGTCGTGGTTTTACGCCTCAGGTGATTTGATTTAAATAAAGGATATAAAATCCCCAATTTTAATCATGTCTTAATGCTGCAATGGGAATTCTTGATTTCAGTCAACATGCTTTTGCATTTGCACTTTTTAATTTTTTTAAAAACTGTTTTTGTTAAAAACAGTTGATGCCCTTTGGCCACTACTTCTTGCTAACCAGGAGGAAAGCACTGCTCACACATACGTTTTTAAAGCGATACACAGGTTAAGATTCCTGGCTGCATTTATTCTCAGGGTTCAATTCAACCCACAATGGCACTAGGCAACATTGAATGATACACTTCTTAGTTACAAAGCTCCGTATTTTGTACTGGGGCTTGGCCAGGCAGCTCCTGGAGGGAAATCAGAAATCAATCAAAAATATATTAAAATTGCATGAAATGTGCTGAAGCCTTAAGGAAATATTTTATATTTAAGACTAATTGGATTTGTCAAGGAGCAGCCATATTGCCTCTGCAGAAAAAACAAAGTGCCTGGTAGGGGCAAGCAGGCAGCAGAGCTGGGCATCCCGCCAGCCCCCAAGGCAAAGGCCAGAGCCACCCACCCCTGGAGCAGGGTGCTGGGACCAGGGCAGCCATCGCTCTGCGGGGCAGTGGAGCTGCCCACTGCAGGTCCTGAGCCCTGAAGCACATCTGCCCTGGATCCAGTGCACAGCGAGGAGGGGGATGAGAAACCCTCCCTGCGCTTGCAGCTCCCAACCAGTCCCTTACTATTCATTGACAACGGCGTCAATCCTACAGGCTGACCCAACTGGTGCTCAGCTGCCACCAGGGACTTCTGCCCCTGCAGCATTTCCCTTACACATCAACTGTGTCTACCCCAGCTCTGTTACAGCTGCCAGTTAGATAATATGGAGCAAACGGAGAGAAAATTAGAAAGCACAGGTCTGTAATTAAAATTTCATGGAAAACCAAACACACGTGCAACAGAGAAAGCGTTGAGGTGAAGATGTTCTTGAGAATGAGGGGACACGAGAAGGAGGAACAGCTCACAGCAGATTTGTATGGGGCAGCATGGTGCCAGTATTTCAGCATGTCCCTCACGTACTTCCAAAGCCTTCAATCAATTTTAAAATTCCAGAAATGATCTCTTTCTTTCTCACTAAGCAGCAACTCTGTGGACATCCTGAACAGAAGCAGCAATCAAGCCTGAGAAATGGCCTCCTGCCTTACTGCTTAAAGTCAAAACTGATGTGAATATCACCTACCAGCTCTGTCCCTCTTAACAAAGTCACTACCTTGACCCTGAATAGCTACTGAAAGAGTGTTTTACTTTGAGTTATTACTGCCTGCTTAATGAGGAATTATGAATATTGCTGACCCAAACGTTTTCATCAAATCCGATTTTTTTCTCCATGAGATCGCATCCATTTCTAATTAGAATCTCTGCAGAAAACTATTTTTTGCTGAAGAATGCCAGCATTTCACACAGAAAATCCATTGTTTCATTTAAATTCTGAAATATGCTTTAGGGTTTTATTCTGTGCTTTTCTTTTGACACTTAATTATACCAACAGCGCTACTATAAATTATACCCAGCTTTTTCATTACACACCAACCAGATGATGCTTTGATCTGTAAGAAAATGCATATCAAACAGAGGCTGCCCTTAGTTTTCTTACCAAAATAACAAAACCAGATGAAATATTATCAGGCAGTATGATTCATTGCATCTACAACCACCCCATGGTAAGGCAGGACAACACAGAAGCACCTCCTGCATCCCTTCAAGACCTTTCATCCAACATCTCAGCATTACTTACACCCAGGATCGCTGCACTCCAGCACAGGTCTCTACTGGGAACCGCTGACCTCCGCTAAGCGTGAAACACCCGACCAGCAAGAAGGATGCTCCAGGCAAGCATAAGAGCTGTGGTTTCTGTTTAGGCACGCATTTCCATTTCCTCTGGTCAGGAAAGCAGGGTCTCTCTTCCCACACAACATTGCATGACTCTGAAGGAGGCCTCCCAGGTGGCTGACACAGCAGAAGGGTTTTATTTTTCCTCCAGGCTTCTGAAGATCGAAGGAGGAATTTCTTCTCCTACACCCAGGTCACAAACCTGGTGCTATGACAGGGCAGAGGAAAAGGAGGTCTGGGTTTGATTTTTTTTTCTTTTCGTTTTTGTTGGAAGCCAGGTTATAAGCAAACTAAGGAAAACAGATTTAAAGCAAATTAAAATTAATGACCTCCAGAAGCAGAGGGAGTCATGCTCGAACCCAACTGCAGCAAAAACTTCCAGAAGCAGAGGGAAAATTCTTTGTAGAGAGGGTTAGCCCAATTGAAATGGCACTTCAAAAGTAAACTTTTCTAAGCACCAGGTCTGCATACTGAACTGAAAGCACCCAAAGCAAAGTACCCTCCTGCTCAAAGAACCCCGTATTTTCACTCCTATTCAGCTTTGCCCCTACCCTGTATTCACCTTCTCCCCAAACCAGAAGAAAGCTTCATGACCTTCAATTTAAAGGCCAAGGGTGCAAGTGGTCACAGCTGCTCCAGTGGAACTGGAGCAAGTGGGAGGTACCCAGAACACCTGGGTGCTTCCCAAAATTGCATTGGAGGCTGCTGCCTCCCTAGGCAATGGGTGCTGCTGTGGCTGTAGTGCTGCTAGTCCTAGGCAAAAGCAATGCTATCTTAAGGACAGCACTGCACATTGCAGTATAAATATACCCTTCGTTTGCCTCTTGACTCAGGGTACCCTGGCAGGGATGAAAATCAGCAGTGCTGGTGGCTCCTGGCTCACTGTGTTGGGCGAGGGCAGCCCAACTATGGGTCCCTGTTCTCCCCAGTGCCCACCCAAAGGAAGCCCACTGCCTTCTGGGGGTGAAAAGAAAGTGGCCTTGGGCATAAAAAAAAGTTTCTCTCCTTTTTTAGCATCTCTTGGCTTTTTGGCCCCCACCCATGCAGCAGGCAGCAGACGTCTCTGAGCTCTGTCCTGAGCAAGGTTTTGGACTTTCTCCAGCTCACCTCTGAAGCCAGCTCTCAAAGCTGTATTTGAGCTCCTTTCCAGAAAATCTCCACCTTCTGGGAACCTGGGACTTTTCCAGATGTCCCCAGGCTAGAGAAGCTCAGCTCTGTCACCTTGGGGCCACAGGGGGGACCTTACCACATGCCACCCATCCCCAGCATGGTGCAGGGGTGCTTGGCCAGACACTGGGGGTTGTGAACCCAGAATGGAAAGCATGGCCACAGCAGATGCAAAGCCACCCTCCTCGCTCAGGGCTGGGGCTGTGGGTGGCAGCCTGGCTCTGGGTTGGGAGCCAGCTTGGGGGGATTTGTGGCTGGGTGCCTCCATCCTGCCAGGGTTTGGTCTGCAGCAGGACTCAGCACCACTGACCTTCCTACCTGTCCAAGCAAGGAGCCCAGTTTCCACTCGCTGGCAGCAACTGCAGCATCAGGTCGGCTCTTTGGGAGAGGAACGTGTTGCCCATGTACAGGACTCGCCTTTACCTTGCATAAAGCTAGGGAAGAGCACTACGGATTTAACAGTTTCTACAAGTGTTCTGGTTTCAGCTGGGATAGAGTTAATTTTCTTTCTAGTAGCTGGTATGGTGTTATGTTTTGGGTTCAGTATGAGAAGAATGTTGATAACACACTGATGTTTGCAGTTGTTGCCAAGTAATGGAACTAACTGGGCACCAGTTGGCAGGTGGTGAGCAATTGCATTGTGCGTCACTTCTTTTGTATATTCCAATCCTTTTATTATTACTGTCATTTTAATACTGTTGTTATTATCGTTATTAGTTTCTTCCTTTCTGTTCTACTAAACTGTTCTTATCTCAACCCATGATTTTTACCTTTTTTTCCCCCAGATTCTCTCCCCCATCCCACTGGGTGGGCGGGGGAGGGAGTGAGCGGCTGCGTGGTGCTCAGTTACTGGCTGGGGTTAAACCACGACAATAAGTATTCCTGCACCCAGAAAGCATTGACACCACTGTCCTTCCTGGCTGCAAAACATCTTGCATCAAGGTCAAAACCCATGACTAATGACATATTGCCCCGACACCAGCTCTTGTCTCTCTGTGGCTGCACCCCTCTCCTCAGACATTGCATTTCTTTCCAACACATCAGATACGGCAAGGTGCAACATGGATGTTGCTTCTGTGGAGAAATTTCTCCACTGGATAAATGCTTTCTGTGTCCTCCTGCTGCTGCCAGGAGTAAAGCCAGGCGGAGGAACCGCACAAGTTATTTCTAAATCCAAGAGGGAAGGTGTCAACTTGTGGTTGTCCTTTGAGGTCAAAAGAGAGCATAAAGCATCCTATAAATTGACAACTGAGTCAGAGTATATTAAATAAATATCTGCCTATCAGTTCAGCTCCGAGTTTCCACAAGAGCCTGAAGGGGAAATAGGTTTTCCTTGATAAACAACAATGAGCCACCATTTTCCTGGCCAGGTCATCCCTCCTGGTGATAGTGGACTGTCTTAGGCTAAAAATTTAAATTGATTTGGGGATGATCCTCCAAGTATAATTCTTTAAAGGGACTATTATCATTGCGCACTGGAAGAGTGCCCATTTCAGTGAACATGCCCCGTTAGCGGTGATTTATCTGCAGTGCCACATTTTGTCATTAATCTTCATTTCAAATTCATTTTTCTCCCCTGCGTGGCCAAGCGGTTCACATTCCTGATCAGCACTGGATGCTCCCCAGGATGACATCAAATACCCACATGGCCCACACTAGCAAAACTACCCGGCAGACTTCAGGAGGGGCAACGGGGCAGCCACAGGAAAGCAGCAGCCTACGCTCATCCTGCTGTCGCTGCACGAAGCCGGCAGCCTCATCAGGCTCTTCACTTTGAGGACCAAGCAAATATTTAACAAGTTCCCCTTGCACTGTACCAGAGTTCATTATCTGGTCTCCTGAGCTCCTTCAGTCAGTAATATCCTCTAATTGATGTGATTTGGCACTTGGCCATAGAGTTAAATTGATTTGTAGGCCAGCGGGAGATGGCAGATGCCCTTTACACTTGAGAAAAGTGGCATGTGGCTTTGTTTACTGCCTGCTGCAAGGGGATGCCGTGGCAAGAGATGCCTTTTAGGAGCGCAGGAAGGGGGTCTGCCTCCTCGGTGCCCTCTTACTGCAGCCCCTGTTAGGTGACAAGGTGTGACTGCCACCAGCGTGTGCCTGGGGACCACTCCAGCCACGAAGATCACCCTCCCTCCTTGACCCCAGGGAAGACGGTGCACAGGGCGAGAGAAATGGGGAACTCCCTTCTGTAAAACCAGGGCACGAGGTATCTCCATGCTGTCTTTTGAGGGGTGCCCCAACACAGGCTCCCGTCTCCGGGCTGGCGTCAGTTTTTGTTCTGGGGCGTGGAGAGTTGCCTCTGCTTGTGTAAGGGCAGGAGGAATAGGGACAACCCGCCTGCTCCCGGGGCAAAGGGAGGGCGGCAGCTGTAGGCTGCAGCCCGCTGGGGTTTATTTCCAGGTGCTGCAGCGTAAGGGTTGAAATCCAAAGCCTGCACAGGTTTTCTTTCTAAGATGCAGGAGTTCAGCGCTGAGCCTTCTTGGTCAGCATTAGTTGTTTGGTGGTGGGTTGGGTTTTTTTGTACAGCACAATTTCTGTTTTCGCTATTTTAAAAGGTTGTTAGTTTGTCTAGTACTTTTTTGGTTTGCTTTCCTGTTGCTTTCAGTTGTATTGATTATCCCATTTGCAAGTTGCTTTGTTACAAATTAGTTTAGGGCATATTCATGTAACTCTCTTTTATTGAGGATGCTCTACAAGTTTTCAGCATCCATATGCAACTCACCTTCAGGATTCTACCTCCAGCATATTAACACTGTGAAAAAAAGAAGTCAGCATGCAATCTCACCTGTTACCATCAACTAGTACTCTGAATATTTAAGTTTACTTGAAAGCTTCTTTTTATAATTATGAAAAAAAATTAATATAAGACTTAAGAATCTCACTTTCCATTTCGATCATCTTATCCTGAGAATTTTAAGCTAGCATTGAAATCCTTTTCTTATTGCACCAGAGAGACACATTCATCTTTAAGATATTTATTGATAATTAAAAAGAATAAGATTCCAATCACTCATATAAAAATAATAAATCTGAATAAAGCAGCCTGACTGTTAGAGGTGGGGGGAGAGACCCTCCTCCTCATATGTCACCTTACTCCAGTCATCATGGATCCGACAGGGCTGGAAGGATTTTTCCCGAGCACTGGCCAAATCCCACACGGAAGCCATTGCCCTGGCAGTAACCTAGGGCCAGAAAACAACAGACAGCTTGTTTTGTAAGGACAGCAGGATTTTACCAGGAATAAAAGTGAATGAAGGCATAAAGAGACTAAAAAATGAGTGGAAACATTTCAGAAATGCAATGAGGGGTAAAAAAAAGAACACCTGGAAGAGTTCAAGTAGCCCAGGAATATAAAAAAAAAAAAAGCAGCACAAAATGTTAAACATGGCAATAAGCAAGTTCAGTGAATTGATCAAAGAGCAAACAAGATGTGCAATATTTCTGTTTTCAAACCTAACCTGCAGCATCATCCATCTAACTGACAAGCTGATTCGCTGCCTTGCCCAGCCTTGCAATTAATAAAGTAACTCTGGATTCTCTTTCTGCAGCATTAGGACTGCTCTTGAGACACTGGGACGCTTATAGCCAGAAAGATGATCATTAAACTCCCTCAAACAGCAGGACCTACCCTTGCAGAATCTGTTTTGCTTGCTAAAATCTAGTTTAGTTCCATGAGAAACTCAGCATCTGACTCAAAATATTCATTTATCCTCTGTTATATAAACAGGCACTGAAGGTCTGCTGACTGCTGCTGAAGTTACCGGCCTGTGACAACATCTCTAACTACAAGACGATTCAATCTCTCCCTACTCCTGCATGATGGGAGAGATGACATTAGGACGGAGATGCCGCAGAGCCTCTTGTTGCCACGGGCCAGCGGAGCTGCTCCAGAAACAGCATCCGTTAGCAAAGCTGCAGATGAAGGAGGGGAGGGGACACAGCCAGGGGCTTCTGGCCCATCTGGGAAGACTATTCTGGGAAGAAACAGCTGAGGAGACCTACTGTAGCTCTCTGCTACAACAGCTGATCAAAGGAAGGACACAAGTGGCATATGCTGTGTTTTAAGGACTGATTTCATAGTTAGAGATGGATTTTCCTAAAATAATGGAATACATAATCTTCCCTGCATGTGATAAAAACCAGCTGCCTTCGAGAAGCCAAAAGGGAGCTGAACAGACCAGACCTTAACCCTAATTCCCGCCCCTAGCACGGAGCAGTGGAAACCTCTTCCGAGGAAGGGGAGGATGGGTGGGCTCCGGCTGCAGGGCAGCCAAAGTTATTGCAGCGATGAGGACAGACCCTGCCAGCTCTAACCCACAGTGCAGCCAGGCTGAAATAAAGTTTTTCCAAGGACAGCAGTGTCTGTAAGTGCTTGTGTAGCAGCCTGCCCACAGACACCATCCCAGTATCTGCTGGGTAATCCTCATTCGTAAGCAATACTTGAGTAAGACACTTGCTTTAAGGCTCAGCTCAGGTTCCATTTGTCTCATTAGGCTTCATTGCCAGCTTTCCTTTAAGCGCCAGCTTATTATTTCAGTCTAGTTTAGTTACCCCCGGTGTCAACTATGATTTAGAGCAGGACCAAGGAGCGGCACATTTAACAAAGCAAGCTCTGTGCTGCCAGCAGCATCGGCCTGAGCAGAGTGCCAAGGAGCTACAGAGAGATTTTTGCAGCCGGCTGCAGCACACCGTCAGCAAGCCCTTCCCTTG
Source organism: Haliaeetus leucocephalus (assembly GCF_000737465.1). Lineage (NCBI taxonomy): Eukaryota > Metazoa > Chordata > Aves > Accipitriformes > Accipitridae > Haliaeetus > Haliaeetus leucocephalus. Next base: position 14,639,622 of record NW_010972775.1, read on the forward strand.
CAACACTCCCTCCCCGAGACGCACTTCTTGGGAAAGATATATTTCTCTCCTTTTATTTGTTAGGGCTCTGAAATAGCTCCCACAAGGGGAGGGAGAACACAAAGTTGAAATAGGAGACTAGAAATTATGGGTTAGGCACTTGGCAAGAGCTAATGGCACTGCCTCGGGAGAGGAGGCAATAGCACCAGCCCTGCCTCCAGGGTGCCCTAAGGCACTGGACCTGCCATACATCACTAAATAGGAGCAGATCCCAAGCTGCCCCAGCAGACAGGCCCAGCAGCACCTGGCTCTCACGAATGGCACGATGCCCTGATCACTACAATCACAAACTGTCGCTGGTGTAAAATAGCACGGCAGACTGATTAACACAGTACTGTCCCACCGGGGCAACGACGCCTTCATCCAGGTTAACAACAATGCCGTCGTGCCATCTTTAAAGATTAAAACATTCAGGATTTAAAATATTTATTTAAGTAACAGAGCTTGTTCTGGGCATGAAGAACAACATGGGTCATGGTCTAGTCCCGTTTGATCCTCAGCTGACCACCTTGTGCCAGAAGCTCCCAAACTGCTAGGTGCTCATTGCCAATAAGGATGTCAACATGTAACTACAAAGGGACTTTCACAATACCTAACTGTACCCTAATTTAGGGCTCCTGGCAGAGTTACTGGAGTGAGATCGGCAACTCTGGAGGGCAATGTGGTACTCTGAATAGCTTGAGGAGTGTCTCTCTGCACTGAATGTCTAGGGAGCCTATGGAGAGTAGTGTCAGATGCCTACACATTGCAGCATGAGTAGTCACTGGGTTGTTGGGAGGCTGAAGGATGTCAGAGGTATTGGGCACTCCTCAGTTTCATCCCCTACAGCTCTCTCCAGTACAATTCAATCTCCAACTGTCTCAGCATCTTCCTCTGCAAAACTGGCAGCACCTCACAGAAACATGATTTTCAAAGCTATTGTGTAGTCTGCCAGACAGGAGGCACTGGGGCTCTGGCTGCAGCACTACCAAAACCACTTATAGAGCCATCACTGGGAGACTGGAATACATGCATATGTATTTTTTTTTTCATCACATAAAAGTTCTTGGGTTTTGTTAAAAAGCTTTCTGAAAAAAAATGAGAAATTTAAGACTGTTTTGGCAAAAATCCTAAAAGCCCTGGTTGGATTAAGCAGGCACAGGTATGTGAACGCATACTAGCATCACACCGTAATGTCCTTCAGGTTGCTGCATAGGCATTAGTCACTCACATTTTCTCTGCCCTAAGTCACAACTGCAAGTATTTTCTCATCGCTTGAGCTGTTTTGTTCTCTGTGCAGACTATCTCTGATCACATCAGCGTGATGGAGTTGCTCAGAGCCAGGTGTGGCACTGGCTGGGTCTCATGTGACGATGCACAACGTGCCACAAGATATTCTCTAAAAATTCAGTAGGCAACATAGCAAAGACATATACAGGCTTGAATCAAAAGTTTCTCATGGCTGTTCTTGCCAAATATTTGCCACATCAAAGCCATAAAGGAGTTGACAAGATGAGAGGAAAGGAAAAAATAGATTTGTTTTGCACTAGTCTTTGGATTAAAAGAAGTAGGAGTGGGATTTAGATCACAAAACACCACGGTAGGTTTTAAGTCATAAAATCCTTAGTTTATCAAGATGAAAATTAAAACCATGGCCCAGCATGAAACAGCTCTCAAGCACAGCCCTTTTTAGAGGGGAGCTGGTCAGCTGCTCTAGCAGGCTTCATGCTGTTTCCCACATATTTGATTTGCAACACACTTCATTGAATACGCGTATGTTACAAATGAAATATTATTTGCAAAATAACTTTTTTCAGCATTTGCCAAGCTCTGCTCTACATGCAAACTTGGACCATGGTGGCAACAATACATCAACTGCTTCTAGTCCCAGGATATTTTTGCCAATAAAGGCAAACCTACCTCCATCAACCCCTTAGCACTCGCACACAGGCATAGCAAGATCATTAAGTACTTAGCAAAGCAAATAATCTAATCCAGAAAGCATTTATTGCAGGGAAATTTCAATCCACCTGCTTTTGCCTCCTGACGGGTAGAATGGAAACGACTGTGCTTGCATGCCAGGTATGTGCAGAATAGCCCATCTCCCCGCCAGGCTCTTACACTACTGGGATCAATCTATGGAAACATGTCCTCGGTGCAGTGTAAGAGCAGTTGTTCGGCCATTACCTGTCAAAATGATTTCATCTCCATCCTGCAGGAATTTACGAGACTGTCCACTGCCAAGAGGGATTTCTTTTGTTCCGTTCCAGGACAGCTCCAGCATGGAGCCGAAGCTCTCCGGCTCCTGCAGCAAGAGTTCATAAACAAATAAATAACTTTTTAGTATCTGTCCTGCTGTTCAGCTACTTGCTGCTGGAAGTAGACACACAAGCATGTTAGCTCTGTAGAACAGAGATTTGCTGTTGATGTAATTCGTTGATGCATTGGTTTGTTTTCCTGCCTTTGCATTTTAATTGCTTGCTGGCTATAAGCAGTCATGCTTACAGCTGTTATCATCTGGTGTGTTTAACATAGTGCTAAACACTGTAAAAGTAGTTTGGGTCTGCTACAGCAAGAATGGAAACAAATCGAGGGCACTTCTACAAATCCAGTGCTTTTACGTAGTCACGTTTCGGATTTTTATTTACATTTTATTCTTCAGAAGAGCAAAACCGGCAAATGTTTATAAGTCTTTAATGTCAATCTGCAGTACAATAGTTTGAAGGAAGCAAAAGGCACTTGAGAAATGCTCAGAATGGAAGTATAGGTATCCCAACTTGGAAACATCTTACCTGAGGCTGTCTTTCAGAGAGCATGAACAGGATTTACAGGTGATGTTTCAGAAAGTGCAAGTTACCCATATATTGCACCAGCTGTCTGTACGGCAGTTCAAGGGGAATAATAGCTTGTGAAACTAGCTCCAAATATGCAGTATTAGAGAAACTAAAAGTTATACCCATGCACCTTTTACATTCTTTTCAGAAACTGAAATGCTGCATTTCATAGAGCGTAAATGGGCCGTGTGGATGCTTGTGCACAGAAATTAATTTGCATCAGTAGTAAAATAGTTCTTAGGGAAAGGAGTACAGGAGAGATTAAAAACCAAAACCCAATAACAACAAAAACCCCACCACTTCTCAATGTGATTTGGGGGCTACCAAAGCATCGGCCCAAAGTGCCTAGGAAAGAACTGCAGATATTTTCATGGCTGCTCAAATCAAACAGGGCTTAGACCCAAAGCCCTGCTCAGCTGGTTTTTGATTGCTGACCAGTTCCCAGTGACTGTCATTATTTAAACACTTACGGGTCCACTGATCGTGCCGGAGGCCAGGAGGTCTCCGGGTCTGAGGTTGCACCCATTGATCGAATGATGAGCCAGCTGCTGTTTCATGGTCCAGTACATGTGCTGGAGGAAGGAGGAAGAGGGTGTTAAAGCAATGAAGGACAAACCTCTCTCGCATGCCATTAGGCTATGCAGAATGTCTTGCATTCTTGGGATGATGCTGGTAAGACTGTCCCTAATGAAAAGTTTCCTTATTTAATCAGGAACCTTCAGCAGCCTAAAAGCAACCTCCACAGTTACTTAGTGCTGCATTCTCAGTAGTTACTGTGGCCTGGCTGATTGCTTTCTAAATGACGACTAGGAGCTGCTATGTGCATATAAAACACGTACTTTAACATGCAATTTAGTCCCCTAAAATTTCTCTTCTTTCAGCTGGATGTCATTTCTCCTCTTCTTCCTCTTTAAGGCCAGCACTGCTGACCCAGGATCCATGATTAAGTTCAGTATTTTAATGGCTTTATAGAAAAATCTCCTTATTACTGATTTGCTGACTACTGATTTACTGATTGAGGTAATTACTATGCAAAGAACCGACAGTGAATATAAAATTGATTGAGAAATCCTGCAGCTGGGACATATACCTCCTGGTTTCAATCAGCCTGTAGAGGCAGAGCCACCACGCTGCCCGCAGAGAGGCCGGGGCAGACCCGGGCTCAGAGCGGTGTTGCAGCAGCAAGTCTGCATCTAATTTACCAGCCGTGACTGCGAAGCTGTATTGCGCCTCAGCAGGGCAAGGGGCAATTCCCTTTGCCTGGGAGTCCTGCGCTTTCACTGCTCCCTGCTAAATGAGCGCACAACTTATGGCGCGCTGAGCACCCTAAACCGAGCAGCAGAAAGAGCTGCCCCCTTCTTCAGTGCTCCAGCATTCAGGTGTTTCCCTCTCAGCAAGGGTGAACCATCACCACCCTCCGCTCTTTTCCCTCTGTCCCCTATGCACACACGCACCAGGTTTGATCTTCAGCTAACGCAAAAATCGGTGTTTGAAATTGCCCAAGGCTGGAGCTGGTGGCATCAGCAGGATTTCAAACAAGTAAAAGATACTGCAGTCTTACCTTGAAATTGGATCTGCATATAGTAGTTGGCATGTTCATTCCTTCTCCTGCAGAAAATAAACAATAAGAAACAGGGAAGAAATTTGTTTGTGTTGGATGAAAGATGTTGGAGTCTTTTGATTTTACAGATGGATAGAGACTTCTTTTATCATTGTAATGCCTAGCAAGAAACAAGAAATAAGCTTTTCCGTTGATAGGAAGGCCAGCATTTCATAGAAAACAAGCGTGTGGATGGCACCAGGGTAGCATCAAGCTGCCCATTTCCTACTTTCTGCTCTACTAGAGGAGCAACACCTGGACCTACCGGTCAGCGGGGCCATGAGCTGGGGGTCTGAGCTGGGTTAACATCTGAATCCCACATACGTCTGCTCTTTCCATGCCCTGCTTACCCCTGCCCATGCAGGCAGAGCCCACAGGGACCCTCCTCACCGTAAGCTCATCATCTGGGAGTCATTCCCTCCTTGACACGTTGCTGCACGGCCAACGGGGAGCATGAAGAGCTTTGCCTCTTTCTCTGACAGAGGCAATCTGGGCAAAGATGGAAAAAGAGGACTGCAGAGCCAAGAGCAAATTGTCTGAAATACGTGGTGGTTCTGCATTCCTTAATTGGCAATTTCAGCTTTATAACCCACTCAGCATTGCTGTACCTTTAATAGCAACAAAGAGCTTGATGTCGAAAGTGTAGGGTTCTTTATCCTGAAGGTAGGGCAGTGGCTTGGGATCCTAAAAGCATATAAAAGGCATCACAATCTAAACAAACAGAAAGGAAAAATTCTACAAGCCGTCCCAGTGACTTTTTGTTTAACCAGCCTGTGCTGCACACCCCATTTACTTCACTGTTGTTAGAGCTCAGATTATTGCTCTGCTTGCTCTCATGCACACACTTTCAAAGATCTTTCTGAACAGATGTGATACCCATATAATCTGATTCAGTTTTCTGCATGTGGGCACCATCATTACGGCACGGACGTTAATCCAAAACAAATACAGTGCTAGCATACCTTCGCTCTGTGCCTGCACAGAGAAGAAGGTGAGTTCTCTGCAAGACTCTTTATTATCTTTTTCAATTTTAACTAAACCTCTACATAATGCAGACAACTGGAAATACTTGAACAAAGTGCTTTGGCTTGAGTCCCCTCTCTCTCCACTGCTTGCTGGATGCTAAGTGCTACCCAACGCTAACAAGAAGCTTTCTGATCAGTTTATTTTCCAGGTGTTTTAAAGGAGATGATTTTTCTGCCCTGCTCAAGCAAGCAGGATGACAGCTCAGGGCACCATGTGCCAGCACCAGTGACAATCAATGAGCATTTGATCTCAGAGGGCCCAGGGTGCCTTCACATGTTTGGAAGCAGGATCACGCTTGTAAACTCTATGAAGAAAGTGCTTGGCATTGGTACAGCTCAGTGATTTCTACTGATGGGACCTACCAGTTCTGCTGAGATTTTTCTAGCACTGCTTTTCCTTTATTTCAGCCCTTTCTCTTGCTAACCTGGACAGGGTTTGGCAACACAAATGGCATGAGAGCTTCCATGGTAACAACCCAAGGAGAGATGGTTGTGCCAAAGCTTTTGCTCAGGAATGGACCCAGAGGAACGTATTCCCATTTCTGGATGTCGCGGGCTAGGAAGAGAAAATTCAAAGCAATGCTGTTAGACATATCCTAGGAGTTGCACAGCCATCACACCTGTGAAAGAGTAACACGGATCGGAAATGTTATCACCACCCTTTTCTAGCCATTGTGCCCAAATCCTGATTTAAATCCATCCTTTTCAGACCCTCAGACCAATTTTCTTAGACCAGCTAGATTAGGAAGAAGTCAGCAATAATTAAAACAAGTCAGGCCATCCCCATATAACCAGTATTTTTATCCCCAGTTTAGTTAATGCTTTTACACCCAGCTAATGGTCCATGCCAGTCATAGGGCCAGTTTCAACTAGTTAAATCTATGCAGAGACTGAGGGATTTGTGATTGCCAAATTCTTTTCCTATTCCTGCCGTTGAAATCAATCCTCTGTTGGAATCACCATCCTTAGGGCTGCTCCATCCCTGCCCAGAAGAAACTAGACTGATATTAGCTCTTTCATAAGTAAATAAATCTTCATTAGGCAGCAATTTCTGGTTCTACAGATTGATTGAAGATGGATTGAGATAGAGCCTGAGAAATGCAGACAGCCTTTCATTTTCATCCCTTTCAACTGTACCCAGTGGTTTCAATGATCACTATTCTACTATTAAAATGTGTAATTTCTCCCTAGCTACGGCTTCCCGTGACACTGTAACCCCCTCTCCAGGCAGACTCCCGCAGCACCGGTTACCGCTCCAGTCATTCATAAGGACCATCCCAAAGATGTGCTCCTGGGCTCTGCTGATAGGAATTGGCTCCCCATACCTGTTTCCAGGACCTACAAAGAACGCCTGAAATTGAAAAGCAAAATGTTAGTTAAGGAAGTTTTTGAAGCTAAAAATCTTTACTGCACAGAGGGTTACACGCACAAGCAACAGAGGCTGGACAGGATGGGATTTTGCATCATTTCCCGTACACAATTAGACAAAACCTATGGCCTACTCCCTCTTTCTTCCCCTCCATGAAGCTGGCAGGCTTGAAATACCTAAAAGCACTGTGTTGCTAAGAGACAGTCATTAAACAAGGGCATGATGTTGTCAAAACACAGGAGCAAAAATGGTCCCTCCTAATTACAACCCGGATGCAGAACAGGTTTGCCCACTGAAGTGACTCTGCTGCAGACGGCGAACAGGAAAGAGTTTAGAGTCATCCAAGGGGATGCTGAACGCAGCTGGAGCCTGTCATGACAGTGGGGAAGAGGAGGCAGGTAGACAAATGTGCCCACTAAGTAAAACAGGTCATGAACTGCGTGCCTGCACTTGCTCCCTTAGAAAACGTACAGCCTGAGCGTGTAGCAGAATTCTACAGGGAATCTCAGTTGTCACTTTCTGCCAACAATGTGGAAGGTTTTTCTTCCAAAGCCTTCATCAGTCTAAATCCGCTCTCACAGCAGCCAGCGGTAAAACTCAGGCTGCAAAGCAGAGGTATAACAGCACTTTGTGTACCCCACTTTATGGGACTGCCTCCCACTTCATAGCATTGATCTGCAAAGCATACAGCATTACAGGCTTTCAGTCCATTTTTAGTACCATTTCCCTTAATATTAGACTTCTTCCACTTTTTTTTTTAAGGGGAGAGGTGGGGAATAAATTGTATAAAAATTATATAAGTCATATAAATCATAATGAACAATCCTATAAAACTCTCCCTTCTGGACTACACTAAGCCACAAGAAGGTGCAGCTTAGAGGGATGTTTTGTTACAACACCCGCAGCACAGGTTTCATCTTTCCAGCCAGAAGAATAAGGAGTTTGAATTGTACTCCCAAGAACACTTCCTTTGCTCTAGACTCAAGGCGCAGACAGCCTGTATTTCCAAAATCCCCAGCATCCATTAAAAGACCAGGGCTGCAGTGCAGAGGTAACTTCTAACCAGATAACAGGCTGTCGTGTCTGATAAAAAAAATTGTGCCTGCCTGCTTCCAGACAGCCGCACTAGTGCTCAGGTTTGGCCAGACGAGCTGTTTCCAGCCTGAAAGTTATATTAGCAAACCACTCAATGAGGTAATGCACCCTGCAACTTGTCGGAAGGGAAGGTTTCCCCCCTAGAAATCTTTATTGCCTGCTGCATAGACTGCTCAGAGGGAAACACAGGAATGGACCTTATGAGACATTCATTTTAGAAGCTAAACCTACCTTTTCTTCCCTGTTTCTATTTTAATGTTTTACAAGTGGTATGGAAAAAAAGCCCCACCTTACCATTTCTAACTCAATATCCAGACGCTTACAAGCACCAAACACTGGAGGTTTATCTGTGGGTGGAAGAAAGAGTATTTTACGACAGGGAGGCAGGTAGGGAAATAAAAGTAACAGCCAGAAGAAACAGAGCAGCTGATGCTGCTTGGCTTGCAAACACAAGATGGACTTAACTCAGGACTTTCTCTTGCCCTGACCCCAGGCTGGGCTTTAGACAAGGCATCCCAGACCCTTCCTCTCCACTATTCTGTGATGTGGAAGAAAAATTAAAAAAAAAAAAAAAAAAAAAAAAAAAAGCCCCCGCCACATTAAAAGCCTACCATGGACTCACCATTGTCAGGTCTCATTTGCCCCACAGGTCTCCGGATTGGTGTCCCCGACACCACAACGGACGATGCCCGGCCATGATAACCGACAGGTAAGTGCAGCCTTGTGAAAGAGCATCATCACAGAGTGTGGGTTAGCCACGTAACCATCACCATCCAGAGCAGCTTTTCAGGGTAGAAGCACCACAGGGGTGCAAGGTACAAGGAGAGCGCTCCGCATAGATGTGCACTGACATTTGCACCTTACTTGCTCTGAGATAAAGACATGAACAAACTATAATCCAAAGCCATGTGGCTGTGTTAATGCACTTCTGTGCTACTGCTCCACTTAATTCCTTGGAGCTTAAACCCTGCTTTCTTGTCATTCAGCAAAAAACAATTTCTTAGCTTCATCTGTCTTTGAACCAGAGGGCTGCATTGTAATCAGTGCGGCTGCTGCAAGAAATGCAGTGCAGATTCAGCTAAGGCTGAGAAAAGTGGTTTTCAGTTCTGTTTTTGAACTCTTGACAGTACAGAGTCTCATCTGCTATGAATTGATATCAGTATTTTGCTGAAAGACTCCTCAGATCTTTAAAAAATTATATATTACAGATAAGCATGCAAAATAACGCTGCACCAGAGAAAAACCTGAACTACCCACCAGTTAGGCATCAAAGCATTCTCCTTCCCCCTGAACATGATGCCAACGTTTGTGGCATGTTGGCGTGAAGAATAGAAGTCAGTGTAATCTCCTGCATGGAAAGAAGCCCATAAAATAGTGATCAATGGTAGGAAAGTCCCTCATCTGCTGGGGCTAAAGCACAGAGTACGCTGCTGGCAATGAAAAGAGCAGAAAACGAGACAGTGAGAGCGCTAAGCAGAGGCATGTAGCAACATTTAATATTATTAGCACAGGGATGTAATTAATAGCATAAAGGTGATGTTTAGCAGTTAACTATAAATTTTGCATACAAAACCGGCCTTGTTTTTGAAGCCTCCAGTAGAAAAGAGGGGGGAAAAGCGCAAGGACGTAAAGCAGCAGGCAGCCAGCTTTCCAGAGGCAAGCCGAATCCCCCTGCTCTTTTTGTCTTGCCAGTGGTACCCAGGTGGAGAGAATCGGCTCATACTCAGGACATCTGCTGCCCTCTGCTGCCATCCCTGGCAAACAGCTCCCCACCTTTCAGATTAAAGAGAAATCAGAGCTTTTAGGGGAAAAACTCAACTTGGGAGGGGGCATTTACACTACATTAAGTTGCTTTGCAAGTTCAGCAAGTTATCTTGCAGCCCCAGCAGAGGATACAGCCAGTGCTTGCTCTCAGGACAAGCACGAATCATGCACAGGAGAGGGCTGAACGTAAGTGTAGTGGAAACCTGAATTTTTACTTGTAGCTGCGTGATACAGCCAATGTGATGTTACCAGGGCAGTGCTCTCATTCACAGCACTCACAAGTGCTAGGAGCCAGCAATTTTTTGACTAGACATATTCAACCTGAAACTATTTTCAGGAAGGTATCACATCTATGGAAACTCCTTATGGTTCCTTTGGGCTAGGCTAGCCTTTGTCCCAAACCAGGGCTGTGCCCCATGAGAGCCAAAAGTCCAGCAGGAGCAGGGCTTGGCTGGGAAATGGGCGAGTTCACATCCCTGCTCCTGTGAAGGTCATAACCCTCGAGTGATTTTTGATCAAGTTGGTTTGGGTCCTAATATAAATTTCTGTTAAAAACAGGAAAATATTTATATATCTATTTGGATACACTAATTCCAAAGCAGTCCACGGCCTCATGGGAATGGAGGTAAGATTTGGGATGCAGAGTAATAGTCCAGGAGCAGAGACTCATGCTTGTTTATGAGGCTATGCCGGAGTACTTGCCTTGCAAAACTTTGGAAGATCTGAATTATTTTCTGATAGCATATGGGGAATATGTTGGAAACTGAACAAGTGTTTCTTCCCTGGCCCTAGTCACAAAGGCCTCTGGTGACACCACTCTGATCACAAGAGTTAGGTAGCACCAGACAACCCTGATTTAGTGAAAACTGCATCCAGGAATTTTCTGGCTGCTATTGAGCTTCCGCCAGCTTTTATTCTTGTGCCACAGACAGCACCTACCTTTCATTACGTACAATAATCTACTTCTGGCTTCTGCAAAACCCATTCCCTGTCACAGCTTATGATCTGTCTGTCTGAGCAAGCTGGAAGAAAGCAGCTTCTCCAGGCAAGAGCAAAGGGCAGTGCTGAGCAGCCCTCAGCTGCGGCAGACTCACCGATGCTGGCTGGCAGGTGCATCATCGCAGAAGCTTGAGGTACAAATGCTCTGAAATGAAAAATGACAACTTCAGCTCTCAGAAAACTTGCAGCTCCCGCCTGTAAGTGGTTTATACGCATGTAAGAGGCTGACTCTCTCTCCTAGCTCCTTCCTTAATTTATTTTGCAAAGCCTTGCAGCAAAAACCCCTCGCAGAAACCAAGCTGCTGTTGCTGGGATGGTTACGACCGAAAGGAGCATCCATCAGCGTGCGAGTGGGAAGGGAGGGATGCTGGAGGCGAGCTAGCTGGTTTCCCCGGGGCACAGAGAAACACGCCATGCCCACGCACACAGCTGAGCAGGTCACCGCTGCCCCTGCTGTGTGGAAAGGATGATTTTACGGGACGCAGCTCTCAGGGTGCTCAATTTGAACCACTGGGCCTGCTCAGGGAAGGTCCCTGTGTCAAGCAGCGGTTCAACCCCTCTCCCGCACGCATGTGCCTAAATCGCTCCGGCAAGACAGGGAGGAACAGCTCCTGCTTGCTGCCGGTCAGGCGCTCGCAGCGTTTCAAGCATCACTCCGGACAAACAAGAAGGTGCATGATTAACGGGGGGACACATTTTCTGTCAGCGCGGCACAGAGCGGAGCACAACCCTCCCCTCCCACTCCTACACCAGCGCGCTGCCCCGTATCTGAAGCCAATTTGCGACAACAGATTTGGTTTTAGCGAAGTCAGGCGGTTTCTGAGGAGCAATTGGATGGGTGTCCCCATGCCAGAAGATGCTCCAGGCGGGACAGGCAGGGCAGTGCTGGGGGAGGTGGGAGAGGTGGAGTGGAGACCCTTGCAGCCCCGTCTTCACCAAAGGCCGTGGCGGAGGGGAGGGGGTCTGCGGGCCAGCCTGGCCCCACGCCTGCCCCCCCGGGCAGCCCAGCTCAGCCCTCCACAGAGAGGCAGCAGCTCTGGGCACACCCCAGGGAAGATCTCGGTGTTCCCAGGTGGAGGTTGACACCCCGGATCTGCGGGCAGCTAAAGGATTAATCAGAGACTTGATTGAGGGAAGATCTCAACATGCTCAAATCCCAGTTAATTCCCACGTAGGTGGCAGGGGGCCACGTCCAGACCTTCGATGTTGGTGCCAAGGAGTGATCCGGGTGACAGAGGGCACAGCTGAAAGGTCACCTCCGCGCCCTCACCTTCTCCGCAGCTCCGCGTTGTCCCTCAGGGCCGGCTCGCCGGCTGACAGCAGCTTCTGGAGAAAAGCCCTCGCCTCTGTCCACGCCGCCCGGCCCAGCCCCATGAAGGCATTCAGGGTAGGCTGACAGGCGACACAGAGAGGTGGGGTGGCAGATAAAAGACCGCGTTTTGCTTAACCTTCACACGCATGGAAGATGCCCTGCACTTTCATCCCGCGGTCGAATGCCTGCGGGACGGGGTTACGCAGCGGTGGCTGCCAGGTTGCCCATCCTCCCCGTTCATAACTGCCTGCACTCCCATCCTCCCACCCCAAGTCCTCTGAAGCAGGACCTGCTGCATGTTTGCATCATGCCCGTCCTAACACGCTACTTGAGACCTTCGCGGCTTTGATATCGCAACTAGCTGTAACCGGAGGTCATTTGTACTTAACTTTACCCCTAACACAACCTGCCTGTCATTAAAAACCCATCCGATTCCTTGCCAGGAAGTGCTGAAAGCACAAGAGGGATTGAAGTAACGTTTAGGCTTTGTGTCAGACCCCTGCATTGCCAAAGTCTGATGAAACTTTCAGCAAAAATGTTCTTCAGACCCCCGATGCTTCTGCTCTCCTTGCTATTGCAGGTGTGATGAGTTTCACCTGTAAACAGAGCCCTCCCAACGACACATTTCCAGTTCATGTGCATTACCTCACCATAAGTTGTTAAAATCGCTTATGGAATATCCCTAAAATGTGCATGGAAATTAGAACAACAGACTGATAAATACCTGGTCAAAGACATGCTGATGTTTGGCAAGAGCTGGTCCTTTGAACAGATGTTTAATGACGCTGAGATCCAAAATCTGGTCTCCAATCGCTACCCCGAGCCTGTGCCTAGGCTGCAAAGCAGCAAGAGGAGGAGGGGAAGAGAAGAAGAGTTTATGCTTGTACTCACAAATCCTCCAGACAGGTCATGGGGGAAGACAGCGACCACAGAGAGTTTAATCCATCAGGGATGAGGGTCTGATATCACAGCAACAGACCATTAAAAGCTAGTCGATGAGACTGGCTGCTGAAAAATGTTAAGACCTAGAGGCAGAGCATCATTGCAGACTCCCTGCAGACCTCAAGGGGTGGGAGAGAGCCTTCTCCTCGTCCCCATCTTTTGGACGAAGGACAGGCCAACAAGCAGAGGTTTCTTTCCCTGCTCCCTTTCCCCCAGGTATTTGTCCTTACAAGCATTGCAGAGTAAGTCCATACATCTGAAATACGCTGTGAAGTAGGAAAATGCTATTCCTCCTACAGGTGGGGAACTGAAGCATAGGTGTGCTATGGGCAGGATTGATCTCATCCCTATGACCATGTAATTGGAGAAAGAAACAGGCATTTCTGCACCAGAGTTGCTCCCCAGAAGATGAAGGGTGCTCTGGACTCCACTGACGATATCGGGAACACAGTGCATCTTGCTCAGCCACATCAGTTCTGTACCACGTTGAATGAGGCTGCCTGCCCTACATAACCCACCCTCATGCCATGCAAGGAGCCCACGACTTGCATGCAAACCCTAGTCTAGATCCTTGCTACAGGAACAGCTTCCCACATGTACGGTAGATTGTGGCTGCAGTCGCCGGACAGATGCAACCTAAGGCACAAAGACCCTGTTCATCCACTGCAGCTCTCGCAGGGCCGGCGCCAAGCGCGTGCGGAGCCAGCGGCGACGGCGGGGGAGCAGCACGGACGATCCCACTGCATCTCTGCTGCAGCTGTACGGGGGGGTTATAAAAATGCTGCAGCGTTCAAAGACAAATTTCCATTATTGGTGTCTTTAGGCAAATAAAGACAAACTAGTTACAGTCATTACAAAAACTAGCTTACCCAAAGGGAATAACCATCTAGGAAAATCCACGCTATTAAACCTATTTTTCAACCTTTAATTTCTAAACAAGATTCCAGATGTGATAATAACAACTATTTATTCAGCAAACATTCCTGCAGAAAAAAACTAAAGGCCATGTCAGGTTAATTTGTAACTGGGATAGTCAGTAATGACGTCAACTGTTTTAGCTTGAAATCATTAAAACATTGGGCTACTTTTAGAACATTATTTTCCTAAATAATTTCCACAAGTCCTTGCCTGTCCTTTCATAGGGTTTGAGCGAAGACGTTTTTGTCAGAGAACAGTTACTGGAGAAGGCAGAAAAGTAATCCAAACTTGCTAGATAAAAACACACACATCTAGGAAGAGATTAAATGAACCATCTCGGTTTTATCTTTGGAAAATACCACATCAGAAAACACAATCTTCGGGTTTAAATTCTTTTTCTTTAAACCTGCATGGATAAGCCGAGACAGCAGAAACCAGGAGATAATCATGAAGTTTCCATGAACAATGATAAATAAATCCTCTACTTTTTCCTTCCGAGATGCAGCTCTTGGCTCATTTCCCTTTCTCCAGGAGGACACAGCTCTGGGGCTCTGTCCCGTCAGGCACTCGGAGGTGTGAGGTTCAGCCTAGCTGAGCTCAGTTCTCATGAAAATGGGAATTGGGAGCTACTTCCTTGGAAGAAAGGTTGAACCATTGTTTCTTACGTGATTATAAAATATAAGGCCTGAAAATGGTTTAATCTGTAGCCTTGGGGCGCAGCTTTAAACCTAACACACTTTTACATGTTTAATGCACCATTGCATAAACGTATGGCCAACAAAACACAACAGGTCAGCTGAAAAGACAGAAATGAAATGTATTTTGCACCCTGGTTTAACGTTTTTGCAGCCACCAAACAAACTCACCAAGAACAGGCTCCTAACAGACCAGAAGACAACACTCGCTTGCAAATACGGTGTTTTCAATTCAGACTTCACTTTTCCCTTGTGTCAGTTCATGTTGAGCAAAAGGGACTGGACACTTCAGAATTAATAGTAGATTAAAATAAATATTTAATGGGGCTCCTTAAGGGTGACAGTGTGAATATACTAAGTCACAAAAAAATGAGGGATCGAGTTTAAAAAAAAAGTCAGCGTGAACTGTGCTGTGCCTCTTTCGAGAGTGAAAGGATCAAACGCAGATTTAATGATTTCACAAAAACAGTCAAAACCACACAAAAACTACTCTATGTATTAGCCAAAGTATTTCTCATAAGTATGAACACTTTTCATCTCTTTTGTGCAATTCTAAAGAAGCTGTCATCAAAATAACCACATTAAGAAAAAAGACAATGCGGCAGCTACAGTTTTGCTGTTGAGTCAGGAAGCCTGTGCAAGCATCTCAGGCTGGGAAGTTTTCCTTTACCCCAGGTTGCCGGGAATTTCTGCTCTTATTCATAGCCTCGGAACAATTACAACACCCCAAGGACAAAGTTTGCTCTTACTCACCTCCTCCTTAGTGGAGAAAACCCCATAGGGGAGATTTTGGAGAGGAAAATCCGAGTCCTTGTCTACCTGGATGAAAGACATGCTAACACCGAGCAGTCCCTGCTTACGGACAAGAGCCCCCACTTCCCGGGCTGCCACGCGCCTTCCTAGATGATGGTCCTCTCCAGATGTTGTAACCCAGAGCACCAAATCCCACCCTCCGTCCTCAGCCCCAAACCAATCGCTGATCAGTCTCCATCCCACCCCTCTGCCTGCGGTTAATTAGTACCAGAGGTTTGTATGAGTCAGCAGCTGTTAACCGTTCCCAGCAAGGTAGGGACCAGTGCAGAAACAGGGTCTTCCTGCTCCGCAAACCCTCACATGAAACTGCAGCCTTCTTTTAACAGGTACATCGCTGCAGGGACAGCTCTAAGACCAGAGGTAACTCCGCTAATTTACATTCTGAGGGGTCCCTTATGTGCCAGAGCGATGGTGAAATGATTACGCCCACACTG
Source organism: Haliaeetus leucocephalus (assembly GCF_000737465.1). Classification (NCBI taxonomy): domain Eukaryota; kingdom Metazoa; phylum Chordata; class Aves; order Accipitriformes; family Accipitridae; genus Haliaeetus; species Haliaeetus leucocephalus. Next base: position 14,655,440 of record NW_010972775.1, read on the forward strand.
AGCAGTTCTTCCACCAGCAACCCTTAGAAGTTGCACAACTCACACCTGAAACTGCAACTTGTGTGCTTTTCAGTTTGGTAATGCTGCACCTGAGTCCTTCCATTTTCTCCAGATGGTTCCAGCAGCTTAAACACAGAGATACATGTGCAACCAACCGTAAAGACCAGGGAGGCTGGTCTTTCTGCTTGCAGGCCCAGCTTTCTCCCACCTGCAGGAGAAAATTCACCCATATTCAGGAAAAGTAGAAACCGATAAGGGAACAGCCTTGAAATTAGAACTAAATAACAAAGACCATCCCTTTTCAGTAAAAATGGTTAGATGCTTGTGACTGCCAAACCAAAGAACGGGTTTCCTGCTCGACTTCTTTTTTCTTGGCAGAGAAGACTCATTAGAAGAAATGCAGCAAGCTGTACAGCCAGATATTCAGTGTAAGATGACAAAACAGCATTGATGACAGCCCATCTGTGACAGCTCTTCACTAGTGGAGACGCAAGCTCACATGGTGCTGCTTGAAAGGGGGTCTTATTTAAATAATACAATGCCCAGCACAAACTTCCGTAAAACTCCTGTACCTAAGGTAAAACTCCATTCCACTGATGGTTGGAAATGTTTTTAACACAGTGAAGAGCTTTCATGCCAAGGTTATAGGACTTGGGTAGAACCTGTTTATTCCAAAACCAAAACAAAACCATCTTGAAAGCATGTTTCAAATACACAGTGTGCATCTTGGGAAGACAGATTTACTCAAGTGTTTTGTAGTGCTGTGAACGTGCTGGTATTAATTAAAATGTTCATCTGCTAAGCTCAAGCTGATGACACCAAATATAAAGCTTCACTAGTTACCCAGATTGAGAAGCAGATCAACCACCATGATAACACACAGCCAATGCCAAAGCAAACAAAGATGACATGCAATTCTTAAGCATGAGGGAAAGGTGGATGTCCAGTCTAAATGCAAGCTTATGGATCAGGACCATATACTCTTTCAATATTCTTAACTCTAGAGAAATCTGCACAAGCCAGGCCAAAGGAGGTGTATTAGATTGCTTTGAGAATGATAGGTGTGCCTGATGCTGATCTGCCTCACTGTCAGGACTGCCACGGCATTGCAAGGCAAGTTTTCTCTCAGCACCGTTATGTTTCCCACTGTATAATCGAGGGCCAGAGAGTTGTTGCTTCATAACAGGTGGTAGTAAAGGGAGTATGTGAATTCCAAAGGCAGTCACTTTTCTTGTACCTTTTTGTCCTTTCAATCTCTCAGATACCAGAAAATACAAACCTAACTGGTTTTCCCCCCACTGTGAAATCTACAGTGTGTGCTCTCTGCTTGCCCAAGAAGTATCCCTGTCAGATGAAAGGCACATAGGGGAGACAAAAGGACACTTTTTGGAAAAGGAAGAGAGAAACCAGAAATAGGGAAGAGCAAGGACTCAAACTGAGAAGAGAAGGATTAGAGAATAGGGAAGTAGCAGCAAACTGAGAAACACCCATGAAAGAGAAGATGCTGCTGCTCTTCCATGGTCTGTGCTGTACAAGAGGAAGTTTAGCAAATGCTCTGAGGAAATACAGGATCTTTGACCCATAAAATGGCAGACCATTATGGAAACTGCTAGAAAGAGTTTACTCCCTTCTTTACTATAAAAAAGTGCTTCATAGATTGTGCTTAAGCCATTTTTGCAAGCACAAAATACTTCATTTATTATTGGGTCTTGCAGATTACTTTCCATAGCTATCTGACAGAGAAAGCTCCTTCTGCTGCATAGTGTTTATATGCTAAATGTAGTGCTTTATCTACTAATTGCCAGCCATAGCTTTTAAAGAGCATTCCAAATTTTAAAGGATGTAGCCAGCTTTGATTAAAAATTTAATGTTTTAAATAAAGCCATGCAATCTCATTTATTTCACAAACGCTTCAAAGCAGCAGCAAGTCACCAAGTGAAATTTAAACTGCAGATCAGTACCATCTGGAGAGGAATTAGCTCTGCTTTAGTGTACTGTTAAGTTTGGTGATAAGCAGCACTGGCTGAAGTTCCCACAGCACTACATAAACCACTCAACCTTTGAGTTACATAGATGACTGGGGTGGCTGAATGGTTGAGGCACAGAATCTGATCCGACAAGACAGGCAGCCTTAATTAAAAGAAACTTACTAAGCACCCTCACAAGACAATAAAAGAACAATTCCTCCTACCCCCAAATGTGGATCACTTACAAACCTGTAGATCTGCTAAGGAGGGTGGTTGTGGCAGTGTTCAACACTGAAGTCTATGGTTTTCAAGCCTCAAGAAGTAAGGACATCTCACTAGAGAAAATTTCTCAAGAACCATTCTCTCACCTAACTTCAAGGAAGTCTGTGCAGTCCTCTCTGTCTATCAGACAGTGGATCACAAACCCGATGGCTGTATTTCCTAGAACCAGAAATCACATGCATGGATCCACAGCCTAGTCACTGGCCACATCTGTTTTACTTGTAGGTCTGCCCCCAACTTAAGAACATTGTCACAAATGACCCCAACTCCTGTACAAGTGACACCCTGCACAGGAAGCACAGGAACTCCCTGGGCAGAATGTATCATGGCACAAGGTAGAAAGCTTCTGGAAACTGTAGTCTCTCTGATAGTTATAGGTGAAAGGGTTAAAAAAAAATCAGAAGTTAGCTGGCATTAGGATATACAGGGTCTCTGTGAATAAATACACTGTAAGTAAAGGAACCACCAATGGAAGGTACCCATGAAAATAAAGCAAGAGAAATCCAAATTACATATGCCAGTGACAGCCACAGGGGCTCTGATTTTTTTAAATTTTATTTAATCAAAGTTAAGACGTGGATAAACATAAATACAGCACAGGTACTTCAGATCATTCTTCATATTTGTGTACAGACAGACTGATGGATGTAATCCCAATGAAACCTGCAGTCAATGAAGTGCATACAGCCTTCCCCCCACACACACAAAACCAAAACCCAATTAAAAAAACAAACAAACAAAAAAAACACACAGACAATCTCAGCACACACTCTCATTACAAATGATTCATACATAAATAGGTAGAGGGTGCAAACAAGCTAATATGCGAACATGTATAACCTCTCGTTAATGGGAAAAAAAAACAGAAGCAGCCATAATGATTAAAATACATTCAGTTACTGATAACTAGTTGTGCCATACAAGGCATTATCAAAAAAAAAAAAAGGAAATTGTACTGCAGAGAAAAGCTATATACAACAAGAAAATAAACTGCAAAGTTAACGCATGCATGTTTTATCCTGGAAAAGCACAGCCCTCCAATATTTTCTCCACGTTTGTTATAAAAGCCCTCTGCACTCAACTAAAATTAAAATGATCTTAAAGGATAATACTTGTAAAGTTTACTTAAGTCTTCAGCCACAGAAAACTGCAATGAAAATAAATGTTCAGAGTCATTTTCAAAACAAAAAACAAAAACAAAAAATCTATTCATCTGATGACATGCATGATTAAAAGGTCTAGGCAAGATACACTGCTCTACGTTCCTGATGACTAAGGAAAAAAGCTCAAGTCAATTTAATCTGCAGATGGTCAGAGGATTTTTGTATTCCAGCAGAAGCAGCAGTTCAGATCTTCTGGATCTTTTCCCCAACAACTACAGGATTCTCTTTTCTGATTTTCTCAGCAGCATCAGCTTTGTAATTGTAAGAGCAACTGTGTACATCTGAATAACGGTGCATACCACAGTAAACGTTTCCACACCGACATTCAAACCCTGTGGACAGAAATATTAGCTTAGACATTTCAACATTCTTCATTATACCGGTTTGTTTTAAATCCTGAATGTGTTCACTCACTAGCAATAAATCTCAGTCACCAGTGTCAATCAGCCAAAGAGCCTCTGCTGCAGAAAGCATAAGAATCACAAACAATATATTTTTAAGCAATTACAGTAAGATTTGACTTGATCATTCCTTCCTATCCCATAACACTAGCACAAAACAGCTCTTTTTCTTTGTTTTTGAATCTTCACCCCACAGAGCTCAAGTTTTCTTAGGCCCTTTCACTGAACCACTTGCAAAGTTCGTTAGCGAACAGCAGCAAACTACCATCCAATTCCTCTGCTAAGCAGACTTCCAAAGGGAAGTATTTGGAATTAGGAACTTCACTTAAAGACAAGAAGTTGAAAAACAAAGTGATACATGAATGACTAAATCTAGTAAGAGACAGCTGAAAGTACCTTTGGCCAAGTTTTATTTCAAATCAACAGCATCAAAATGACTATGCCCCATTTTCCCCTTAGGAGACCCTTTCAAAGGTCCAAAGCCTAAGAAGAGCGAAATCAGTGTTTCTTACCAGTAAGTCCAACCTTCTTCCTGCACATGAAACAACGATTCTTCTTCTGTTTTGGTTTATCAAGTGACTTGTCTTGTTCTTCAGGTGTAGGCTCTGCATTCTCTGACACTGAAGCTAACATTAAAAAAGTTAATAAGAACAATGGAAAAAAATGTCTGTGTCTCTCCCCTTCCTCTAAATCATACTATAATCTAAAGCCCATGTTGTAAATTTACAAGTTCTGGTGTTAGCCATTTTGCTGCAGCTTCCATGTCTGAAGTGCAATGGACTTTCAGTAGTGATACTGGAACTCACGTCAAAATAATTTAAGGGGAGAATTCACTGAATGCTCATACAAAGTACACATTACAAAAATACCATAAAGAAACAGAATAATTAAAAATTAGGTTTAAGAGTAAGATTCAGTGCTGTCAGATTTGGGAAGAGAATCCAACACCCAAGTGTTTCCCTGCTAGTGTTACTAGACCAGTTCCTTTTAAATTGGCTTGTACAAAGCATTGTATTTATTACGATCAGTTGAGTAAAACACTCCCTTTCAAATACTGAATCAACATTATCTTTGCTGAAGGCTGCAATACTGAGGCCACACAAAATGCAGTGTTTCAGAACAATCTCTACCTCTGTTGACACTGCTGTTCTTGCACACCTGGAAAAAGCCTACACAGAGGCTAGTCGCTACCTGGGGTGAGATACCATTAGCTCAAGATAAACAGACTTACAGGGAGGAAGTACAGTACCCTGAAACCAAGAAGGAAGCAGGTAAACCAGGTAAACACCTCATTTTAAAGACAGTTTTGCTAAGACCACTTTCAACCTACTTTAATATTCTCTCGCATCTGAAAGAGACAGGTTACAGGTTGTGTGAGAGAATATAAAGAAGTAACGGTAGTATTCGCCTGACCCAGGTAAAAATAGAAATGGGCTCATTTTCCCCAAGTATTTGCACATTCCTTACATTATAAAACAGAAATAGAAACCAAAAAAACCCAACTTCATTTCGAGAAGGGCTAAGAGCCAACCTCTGCCTACCAGCCATTGCTAGATCACAGCAGGACAAGCCTCCAATGAGTAAGGTACACAGAAGCTAGGAGTATTTGCAGCAAAGAGGCAAAGAACAAAAGCAAACTCCAGCTGGGAAGAGTGGTAATGGAAGCAAAGCTAGAACCAGTGCTGTAAAGAAGGGAATACAACAGCAAGCCCAGACATTTGTCAGGGAAAAAGCTGCAGGCATCACTGTGCAGCTGGACTTTTGTTAAGCAGAGACTGTCAGATGCAATTCTATCCTAGTTCTACACCAGCCGACTGCTATTCTGCATGACAATTCTGGTGGGGCTTTTTCCTGTACTGCTATTGGGGTGGGGGGGGGGGGGGGGTTGGTTTGTTTGGGTTGTTTTTTTTTAAAGGAAAGGGCTCTTTCCACTTTTGCAATGTATCAAAACATTGTAGTCTGTATCAAGCAATATCAATGGGTACAAAAATACATGACCACCAGCAAAGATTTTGCCCAAGCAGACAATATATTCCAAAGGTTATTCTAGCAGAGATAGACTGTTAGAAATGGTTTATTAAATACTTCAAAATTCACTATGTTACAAGCAGAGCTTTTGTTTGTCCAGAAATTTGTAAGAATTGATAGTTTGCAAGAAAAGGTTCAATGGCTTTAAATGGCTGTTAAAGGGCACATTTCTGAGTGGACAGATAATAACCAAAGGTTTGCAAGATAAGAATCAAAAGCAGTAAGGATTAAAAGATGTGAGATAATTATCAGAAGTGGTAAGACTTACTCAAATGAACTCTTGCAGTGTTATACAGAACAGACATTGCAGTTTATTAATTCATTACGAAAGCTTCATGCCATGACTTAGCGTTTAACAGCTAACATGCTCAAGTTTGCATTTCCTGTTGTAGCAAAATCCAGTTACCTCAATATAAGTTTTACTAAAAGCCTCTGTCACTATTAGCCAAATTTAGGAAAAACTGGCGCTGCTCCCTGCATAACAAGGCTCTCTAATACATACATACTTACATTTTCTTTGTGGGTATGGCTCTCACATTCAAAAGCTTTAAAAATATCTAAGGGCTGCTGCTCACTGTAGAACTGAGTGGGAAGATTCTTCTACTGTTGCCACAAGTCACTTTGTATCTACTGTAGTGACCATAAATTTTAGATCTCAATTTTTTTTTGCATGGCAGCCAGACATTTGACTCAAAATCCTCTATGATAATCATGAATATCCCAACCACTAAGCTACCTTTAGATGACAAAGTGCCAGTGTTTAGTGCTCCATCTACAAGCTAGCTGTGATGAATGCAACAGAAAAAAGCCAGGTAATATGCAATACCACCCAGTTTGAAGCTTGCAGGAAACATGTTGCAGCCACTCCCAGCTGCTGTACTTTGTCTGGATTCTAGGATGCTGCTGTCTGCTTTGCTGGAACCTATTCCCTCCCTTCCCCCAGTCCCAGCTCTGCCTTTAGCTGGAACACAGAAGCATTGGGACCACCAGTACAAGCAGCCAACTAACCAAAAAGGAATAAAGCATGAACACACACTCATTTTTCTGGAGCTGACAAGTTGGGCTGGCCGCTATAAGTTCCCTGTTTTATAGACCTTGTTCTTAGGTGATCAAAACAGGCAAAGCCTGGATTTCCTCCTAAGACAGAAGCTTTTGCTACTGCTTAGCTTGTGCCAAACCTGCTTGAACTTCAGCGTACTCCAACTGACCATGAAAACAGCACCCTCAAGATAAAGCACACTCCAGTCCTTGCATCCCTGCAGGCACAACACACAACTCCGTGTATTTGCTGCAAGACTCCTGACACCTCATCTGTTCTCTCCTCTCTCCCTACTCTGGATGTTTTGTCACCCCTGCATTACTAGGTAGAGCTTCTCAAAAGAAAAAAAAAAAAGTTCATCATTCCCTCAGGAAGAGTATAAACAGCTACATTTACCTCTTAAGTGCATCTGACCAGACCTAGGAAGAATGCCTGCTCCTCTAGAGGAATGAAATGTGAAGTTAATCCTAAACAGAAGATCCCTACTTCCTAACATTTTAACACTAAGCTGAAGTAATCAGCCTAAAATACACTGTTTCAATGTTAGGAAGAGGCAAATTAAATAAGAGCACACTTACCTACAGAATTTAGTTTTAAATCTCCCTCCTGAATGTTTCCTCTCTCCCTGGAGCACTCGTCCAGTAAATCAGGATATCCTACATTTTCCACACTTGTATCATAATCATACTCCACCTCTGAGTCCCTAGTACTGTCACAAAAGTCTCAGGTATCCATCAGTTACTTTCCAGTACTATCTACTGAGCTAGCCCTGATAATGTCCACTGAAGTTGACACCATTAGTTCAACAGCATTCACCTTAGCTCCAGGTTATCTCCACATAAAATTCTGCAGCAACTTAACTGTTTTAATATCAAGTTTTTTTAAACTTAGTCAGCAATGACTGAATTATTAAACTGGTTTACTTCACTAAAAACCTAGATGAGGATAAAACCAGGTGACTTCATTCAGAAGAACAGCCATATACCTTTTAGCTAGTTATTGAAATATCTGTATTTTGATTTTTCAAAATAGTAACCACATCATATTACACAACTGGCTGCATTTTGCAATGCTAATGCTAATGTATGGACCTCTCCAATTCACAGCAAGTTAGAAAATCAGAGTGACTGTTTTGGCTTTCAGAAGTTTTCAGCCTCTTTGAGGCTGAAAGGGCACCTGTTAACACAAATTACACTTTTAGCCCTATGTTTTTGAGTTGTAAGAGCTCCATAAACTATATGGTGGAGTGCTCCTGCATTCCATGACAAGTTTCATTTACCTTTAAAAACCTCCCTGAAACATGAAGCATGAATCCTAACCTGGATGGTTTTAAACTCATTAATCCTAGAGAAGTAAAGCCCCTCTTTACCTGCTTGCAGGCAGCCCTGTTAATTCCCTGCCTAACAAATAAGGAATCCTGACTGGCTAATCCTAACAAGGCTGTAATGTTGAGTAAAAGGTACAACAGCCCATGAGGCAATCTAAAATGAGTTGGAGAGACGCTCAGAATAGAAGAAAGCTGCTAGAAAAGCTGAATTGTAACTTAATGAGTTTCATTTTAGGTCATCTTTAATGGTATATTCATGATATTTAAGAACATTAAAGTAAAAAAAATAATAATTCTATTAGCCCCTACCTAGCATCTGGGCTTTTTGCAGTGTTCCACACCTACAAGCATTATCACACAATCACTAAATTTAAAGTCTAGATTAACATATTCTATAGTTTTCCTCTATTTCTTTTGCAATGCATAAATCCAATGAAGACAAACAAATCTGAACTGCTCTTTGGGATTTTTATCCCTTTGTAGTTTTAGCTTGTCTGCAAACAGCAAGGACTGTATGCACACAGCTCAAGTCCCATTTATCTGTCTGCTTTAAAAAAATAATAATAGTAATCTAAGAAAGCTTAACGATTCACCCAATCTTTCACTCATTGCTATTGTAGCCTAGTAAATTTTGTTACATGGCAAGTTAAGGGGACCTCAACTAAATACAGTAGACTAATTTATACAAGTAGCATAGAACAATTTGTTCCAGAACAGACATTCCAACGAAGCAAGATTTTTATCAGAATAAATACTGAACAAATGATCAAAGCAGACAATTTCTTTTTTCTTCCCCTACATCAACAGAAATAGCATTATAAGCTCTTAAGTCTGGGACCAACTACCACATTTCTGTGACTTTTTTTTTTTTTAAATGCTACAAAGCCAGACAATACTAAGTAACTTTGATTCACACATTTCTATTACATTCTTGACAGCAGCCTAAAATTCAAATTCTGAATGATGGGGGGGGGTGGGGAGAAACTTCAGGATGCACAGTCGTGACAACAATTCAATGAAATCCACTTAGCATCCGTATAGGCTACTTGCTTTCCAAACTTACACTTTCAAAGCAAAATACTTTAAAACTGTAAACACTACATCTCCTATGATTTTCAGTTAAGGGATAGCACAGAAGCAACTCTTCAGGAAACAAGGCTGACCCTGCCACAGTGAGTTATAAATAGGGATTGTAATTTAGAACTGCAATTACATGGTGGTGGTGTTCTTAGTTTAGAAATCACTATGGTACAAAGAAAAGGACACAGACAAGTATTCTAGATACCTGATATAGGTTGATCCTTGAAATACATAATGTAAAATGTAAATATGCTCCTGAAATCAAAGCTTCTAGCTGAGAAACCTATATCTTATCTTCTCATAGGGAGAATTTGCTTTAGAGGTAGAGAATTAGAATAAGCATAAATTTTTCCAAATGGGTGAGAAGAGAGACATTCCTCTGAAAACTTGCTGGGAAAAGTATTTTCACAGGCCCAAGTCACCTCACAGTACAAGCATGAAAGATTATTTTGAAATAAAGCACTCCCCCTACCTCCCAGTGAAAAGATGGTAGAAAAAGACTGCAGATGCAAACCTAGAGTTTCAACTTACAGCTAAGCCAAGCAAGTAAGATATATATGTAAACAGAGACTAATTCAGGCACTGGATGGAAGACAAAGAATTACAAGACTAACAGGAAGAAGGGGGAAAAAAAACCCCCACAACAGGGTAGTAGGGAGATTAGCTTACAGAAGTTGCCTTTATATTCTCCAATATATGCCACATCCACATCAGCATAAACCAACAGTGCAATATTCATGTGCCTGAGTGAGGTGTTCTACTTCTGAGGTTCCCAGAAAGGGATGTACCTGCATGATAGCTGGGTTACAGCTGGCATGCAGCACATCCCAGGTTCCCCATACTGCAGAACGCAGATGAAAGTAGAGCCTTATCTATATTACTCAGAGGTATATCAACTAAAAATCTAGCTTGCAAACCTACCTCCACTGTGCAAATATATAGAACTTAAGAAGCATAAGCCTCTTCAGCACTTGCTCTTCTCTCAAGCTGGGTAAGGCCAGACATCATTGATCAGTATTAAGAGCATGCCTTATGTTCATTGTCAAAACTGAGGCAACAAGAGCTCTCTGCTCCAGAAAAAAAACTAAATCACAGGTATTAGAATATATGTCTAGAATACACCTTTTTAAGAGCAAACATGTTTCTAATAATTGACATCTCAAAGGCTAGTACAAAATGGCACTAGCATTAAAACCTTTTCTCTGAGTTTTACAGCTACTGTTTGTGTGACCAAGGAGGTGGCCTTACTCAGCACAGTAGCTGAATAATGACTCTTCTATTCCACCCTACAAAAAGGAAGAGTTCAGGTTTAGAAAAGTATTTGAAAAGCAGAACTTTGATACCAGAGATACAATGAAAGAAGAACTTATATTTAGCATCTTTCAGTGGAATTACATGTTGTATCTGTGGAAAACCCAAACTCCTATGTTTAGACTAGCCTACAGAAACATAACTCTACCCACTAAAACCTTAGCTGTGTCAGCAGAAGTAAAAGGCAGAACACTTACTGACTTACCTTTAAATACCTTTTATAATGTCTATGGATTACAAGTCTGAGCAAATTTTGTACACTATCTGGCATTTTTACATTTTCCTAAAAAACACTATTAAAAAGCCTCTTTTCTTTTAAGCTCTACAAGCCTGCACACAAAAAGAAAAAAAAAATCAAAGAGAAAAAACCCAACTTTACATTGTATCAGCAATAGGGATTTTAAGCCAATATAGTTAAAATTGCCCAATCACTCAGACATTTTCCTTCAAGCAACCAGAGTTTGTGGTTTGGTAGTTTTGTATTTGATAAAGTGAATTTCAGTGGGTCAAAAATATTACACCACTACAGTTCATAGGTGAAAGGTTCTTTTATAGGTGTTTCATGTTTATACATGATACTAACACTGTTCTTATAATAGCTATGTCATAACAACCTTTACCACAAATATGCTTATAAACTGTGATATTGCTGCAAATAACTACTCTGAGAAGTAACAGATACTCAGAACTCTACTTACATGTAATAGCTGTGGCGTAAAGACAGAACAGTAGACCAATTTGTGCACTTCCAACCTCAATTAACACACTATTTATGGCAGATACTGAAATTGCCAGTTAAAAAGTTTTCAGTTTAAAGACTTGCCTTTTAACTAACTATGAAAGTTTATCCTTATTTTGCCTTCTGACATCACAGAATATTTGGGTTTGAGAATAAGCCATCTCTTGAACAGAAGTATATTAAGAACAGTCAAGTTTTAAAAACATTATTCATAAGTTCTCTCTTCGAAAACTAGGCACCAACCTTGCAAATCTTCTGTCTCAGGTACTGTTTTGTCCACAGCCGTACTATCCGGTTGGGATGATGCTACAGATTCTGTTAAAAGTGACTGACTTGACACAGGGCTGTGGGGCAAAAGAAAAAAAAAAAGTTATGATGTTCATGAGGCATGTCCACATTCTATAGAGCATTCCTGAAAGAAATACATTAGACTACATCTTGATGAAAGAGCATGCCAAAACTCTTCACTCTGAAGTTGTTTCTTAACCACTTAAAAACGCCGCAGTGTCTAAGAATACCAGACAATCTGAATTGATGAAAAAGTTAAACATTTTTGCATTCATATTGAAAGCAATAAACCAGTCCAACTATAAAAAGGGAAAAAATATTTTGAAGTAGTTTGGCATACCATCCTTTCACACAGAAGCAACAATGCAACATTCAACATGCAAGGATTTTTTTAACAGAAGTCAGCAAGATAATTGTAGAGCAGCTACTTTTGGTGTTCTAGGGATACGAACAAGGAAATTGCAGCATGTCAATGTTTCCAGAAATAAGGCATCTGCAGCTGTACACAGAACCCCTTAGATTTTGGCACTGTAAAGTAGTTCTGGCCAAACTTCCCAACCCTGTCAGCCCTACTGCTGAAATCACAGCATGGCTGAAAACTAATACCTTGGACAGTTATGGGAGAGAGATTCAATACTAGCAGTCACTCACAGCCAAACGGCTCATCCAGCAGCTCTACTGTGGAACAAGACACAGCTGAAGTCCCAAGTGAGAGAGAGCACTACCCCATTCGCCCAATTTTTTTCTCCCTTTCCACTTAGGGATTCACTCAGTTCAAGAAATTGGATTATCCAGTAGCCCATGACCCAGAAAAGCCCTACCAGGAGTCCATGACACCACCAGGGCATTGGAGTTGCAATTTTAGTTGCCAAGAATTGCACTTAGGTCTTGAACTGCAGGGCTGGTCACGTACAAAAGGGCATTGTCAATTTACTAGACATTTCCTCAGAGTATCATAACTCTGAGGTATTACCAGAGACTGAAGTTGAATCCCTGGTTTTATTTTGGAAAAAGAACAAGTGACACTGACTTTTTTGAAGTGCAAGTCTAAGAGCAACCATCCACTCATTTCTCCTGTAACCAGTAATCAAACTAGTGATCAAAGAGATACTTCTTTCTCTTTCATGGTATTATAAAGGTTGTGTGAGAAAACAAACCCAAGGCACTGTAACTGGTTCACCTCTATACACCGACCTGGATGATTTTTATTTTTTTAAACACATACCAGAAGAGTTGTATAAGGGTAAGAGATCTATTTTCTACCTCAATTAGAAATCCCAGAATGGAAAGACCAAATATAGCACCAAGCATGACACCTAGCTCTCAGTTCATATGCAGGATCCAAGCATGAGATAACACCTCCTATAAAAAGCTAAGGAGCAGAAAACACAGTCTGAACAAAATCAGCCAACAATAACTGATGAAATTACCCTCAGCCTGTGTTTTACTACATTCTGATTTTTAAAGGAAAGTTGGAATGAGCATTACCGCAAGTTAGCTTCCACAGCGTAACACGTAACATTTTTCACTCAAAATATTTCCAAAGCATGTAAGTCACTGTTGGTTGTGTCATTCTAAACTGAAATGCAGCCACTAAACATAAACAAATATTTAGCTTTTACAAATGGAGAGCACTTAGTGAGTCTGAGTGATTTACAAGAGGACATTATGTCTCCTTGAATAATCCAGTTGGAAATTACTTGTTTAATATGAAATCAGTTCAGTAGCACAACTCATACTAAGATTCAGATATATCCTTCCCCTGTTGTAGTATGCTCCACTTTTTGTGGAGCAACTAGTTTGTTCACACATTATCATACATTTATTTATGACAGCTCTAGTAAACAGCTTTCTGCCATTTTACAAAATCCTCAAGTTTCTAAGACTGAAAGAGCTCTCCTTTGGTAAATGTACAACCAACCGCACGTTGTGGAGTCAGAAGACTAGCCAGACAAGTCTCTGTAGAACAGCATGAAGCTGGCAAAGCTCCTATTGAGGCTAAATTCTAAAGATGAATTTGCATTTGAATGCAAGATGCAGCTAACAGATCAGCTACTATTTACTGATAGATCCCATGCTTTAAAGTTAGCAGTTAAATCTTACACATTTTCGTAATCCAGGTCCTAGCATTTAATTATGCAGTATCAATACGCTTCATTTAATCATCTTGATACAAATTTTTACATAAAACCACAGAACAACAGACAGAAACAGCTTACCTTGGCTGCATAGATGGAGTCGATGTAGAATCTAAAGTTGACTGAGTTTCCTGGGCGCTGCCTTCTGTGCACTGAACCGGTAAGGACTCAGTTATACTACTGACAGAAGTTGCTGGAAGGAAGACACTAATGTAAAATGCGTTACACTACTTCCTGGGATTACAAAAGTTACACAATGCAATTATTCTTTGACCCCCATGACACCTGCCAGGAAACTAACTGAATCTCAGCATATATCATAATGAAACATAAATTTATGAAGAGTAATTACGTTTGGCCATATTTTAATCACGTTCCAGCCCCAGGCCCCCAGAAGTTGCATGACACAAAATTCTGAAGCTGAAGCTTTAAAATAGTTACTATTTTCTGCTAATTAAAGCATCTATAAACAGCTTGCTCAGCATAAACAGCAGTATTCTGACATGGTAAGCTTAGGTTTTGTTTAAAAAAACCAAGATGGATCTGTGAGAAACAGTAGCATAGCATCCTAATGCCAACTTAGGATCCATTTTGAAGTTGTAGAACCTACGTCCCCAGATTTCAACAGAAGCTATTGCTTCAATTTTAAAAGTCAAGTTTTAACATTAAAGTCAAGGATAGAATTCTTCAAGAGTGCACCATGAGATTCCTTGCTGTCAGTATTCAGCCAAGCCAGAAGAGACATTTTAGAAGCTCCAGGGAAGCACTCCCTAAACCTCCTTCCCCCAGCAGAACATGCTGAAGTTGAAAACATCGGGGTGAACAGAGCAGGAAAAGGGTTCTTCTTTCTGAAGGCACTACCACTAATTTAAAGGGGGAAAAGCCCTCTAGCTTTTTCTAGAGAGTGAACATAGGAAGACAGCACTTATTTCAATGGGAAATCTGCTTTGTAGGAAAGACCATAGCACATGGGGCACTGGGCCAAAAAGAACAAAACGTATCTCTATCTGAAGTTAGGAGAAACTGTTCTTAAAAAGTGTCTGCAGGTTAATCCTTCAGCATCAGGCTGCAGAAATTAAATACCTGTATTTTAAATGCTTTTCACAAACATTCCCCAAGCTAAACGTTATCTCTACCGTCAGTAATTTCAGGAAAAATATGTTGGTATAGTATTTTTTCCTGCATTTTTATATCATCAAATTGGAAACACTCAGATTAATACAAAAAGCATCAGCAAGAGTCTACTTCTAAGCAGATTAATCACAGCACGATTAAATTATAAGCATTTCATCCAAGCTCATTCCATAAGGTAAGATACTTGAATAAAACAGTTTATACTAATGCTCCTATATTTCTAGTATTTGGACACGATCAGGAAGCAAGTTGCTGTCTACTGTGTCATTTTCAGTTGTTCAAACAGACATATGTTAGCATACTTACCAGGAGGGCTAATTCTACCATTACTGTTCTGCCTTTGAAGATGTTCTTTGTAGCACACTGAACACATGCCATTTGTACGAGGATTCCCATAAAATCCGCAACCAGTGGAACAAAGCATAGGCACTTGGCTACGGTTAGTTTCTTGAGCCATTTTCCCTTCTTCTATAAACCTGGAATTGATACATATAGCCCAGTATTTAGAGTTCTGAGAAAACCCTTCTTTAACAGTTGACATCTGAAAACCTGGAGTTTCCTATAACTCAGTGACACGCAGCAAAAAGATCTTCTAGAAAAGATGCTTTGCAGGTAAGTCAACACCCATTCCTAAAAAGTCTGCCCAATAATACAAATACAGTCATATGTATGCTTTGCATGACCCATACATACAGACCCTTTCAGCCCCACCATTTTATGGTCAATATATAGTCCACAAAGAAAGTAATTTTAGAAAATATTGCAAGTATTACTGCTTCTAGAAGTAAGTTAAGGGGAGGTAGGTGAGGGGGACACCTACTCTTCTTGAAACTTGAACACCCAGTACTGTGAATGAGAACTATAAACTGAAAGACAAGCATGGTAACACATGCTTACTTACTGCATAATAATTATAATTAACAATAGTCACATGAATTGGCAAGTTACTGTTTAGTCACTCCATCATTAGTGAAGGATGACAGAACTACTTACCACAAAACCCGTATTATGATTTTTCACATGCAAAAAGAAAATCACCCTTTCAGTCAAAAATACTAGACTAGGTACAGATACCTTCCATATATAAATTTTGTGAGAAAATATACTAAAAAATGAGAAGTAAAGGGATAATATCAAGGCAACTCACATAACATCCTTAGATTTAGTTTTCATAAACACTGTACAATTTGTGGTTTTTGTCTCTGGCTTGTAAAGATCTGTAAACCTTCTTAATACAAGAAAATTACAACAAGTGACCATTTTCGACAGTGTTCTGAGCCTCCTAACTATTCTCAAATGGTCTAACTTGTAAATCAGTTATTGACATCTGTCACTCAGTGAGATAAAATTAATTTTCCATTTTTTTGCCCCCTCCCCCACCATTATATTCTTACCCTTTTTTGTATCATTTTTGAAAGAAAACCCACCCTTCTCAATAAGAAACTAAGTATCTCAAGGTATCAATTATTTCATTCAAGATCAACTTAGGTCTACCATTTCATACTTCCTGATTAAAAATTAGGCCGAAGCATGGATAATTTTAATTCTTGCGAGTCAAACCAATGATAAGCAATATTACTGAAAAAAAAAAAAAGAAAAAAGAAAAAAAGATCAATCTTTCAAGTAACATCAACATATATTTCAAAAGCAAAGAAAAGAAAATCCAGAGAGGAATTTAATACTTCACCAATTGCCAAGTCATAAAACTAGATTAAACGACAGTAAGTAGTACACCGGGGTAAAAAGATTTCCTTTTACATAAGATGTATTTGAAGCCAAATACAAACAAGTTTCCCATTATTTTGTTTTTAGACAAATATCCTCATCTCCTCTCACACCCACATCCATTGCATTTTGTTTTTATTTCCCCAAACCATACGAAATTGATACCTCAAAAGCAAACCTCTAGGTTGCAAAGCTAACAGCAACACAGAAACGACAGTCAAGTCTTCTGTTCACAGCAGTAAGGTACTCTAAGGATGAGAAAGTATTCAAGATATAAGACAAAGATGATGTACAGGCAGGAAGACAAAAAAATGTCTCTGATAATATCTTACTCAGCTTCAACCTGCAATTAAGCTTATTTCAGCTGTTTGACTGCACTCCCCCACCCCAATATAGAAGCATTTGCTTTCGACATACAAAGCCCCCATTGACCTCAAACGACAGCTAAATTTGATTTTACTGAAGTACTGTACTTGTAGCTGAAAGAGCACTTTCATTCCTTCCTTTCTCCAGACAGCCCTTTAGAACAAAACTGCAAGTAGTGCATGTGGGAATTGAATTCTTATGCTGGGCCCAACAATCAGCGAAGCCGTTTCAGGAGAGTGTAAATGAACACGATTCTTCTGTGCTTTGGTAACTCAAACCAATTTAACGATGAATCCTTACGCAAGTCACTCTTAGTACAGAATGTTTAAGATTGAAAGACCAATTAAAAAAACACTTTGGACAGAATATTTCAAGGGCTAATAGAGCTTCAATGTCACAATACAAATATCAATCCTTTCCATTTCAGACAGCAGCACATGAGAAGAACCCTACCACACTAACTTTCAAAATCTACCATGATTGCCTTTCCGTTCAATAGTCAGCTTCAAGCAGCACACGGGAACTCAGTAACAGCACCAGTTACAGCTAATTTTCTTATTCCCCAACACAACTGTTGCTGAAGACACCAGGTGCTAATGCAATCACAGCATAACAATTTCTAACATGGACATTAAAAGAAAAAAAAAAAAAAGAGTCTGCTCCAATTCAATAAACAAATTGTGAAAGGTGCACAAAGATGCCCAGAAGAAAAACAAGAAAAGCTGGACTGAGTTCCAGCTAAGCCAGTTCCCAAGTTCATTAATCAGTGGATCCTGCCACCAGCCAAAGCACAAGCCACTGGCATGAGGCTCCAGAACACTTAAATCTCCAAGGGGAAGTGCCAGGGATTCTTCTGAAGAGTTTTAATAAAAGCCACAGGAAGCAGAAGATCCTTCATTGGTTGCTAATATTTGGGGAATAAAATGGAGAAGAGATAGGATCAAACTGATGCAATGTTATGAAGTCAGTTAAGAAAGAAGTTGAACTAATACAATAGCTCATTGCATTCAGAAGGGGGCAAGCACATACAATTGCCCACACCAGTGCTCAGCTGGACCCTCATCCACCTCATTAGTCCCCTGAGCCACCAAAAAAAACCACCAGGAAAAAAAAGGGCCATCACCACCATAGAAAGTTTTCTGACAGTTCAGTGAGCTCAATCAGTTCACACACACACACAAAAAAAAAAAACAAAAAGAAAAAAGCAGAACACACAGGGGAAAAACTCTGGAACTGATGCGAGGGATGACATGTGACCAGGAGGGATAACACACATTTTAGCCGCCTGTAAGCTGCTTAGATGGTTGAACTGATCTATTTGAACCCTAAAGCCACAGAATGCCAAAGCAGTATAATAAGCTCTTGCTCCCCAGCTTCTCACTCCTTCTCCCATGCTGTTCCCCTCCTCTCAGTGCTCACATGCACTGAAACGAATCAAGGAAGTGATCAAACTTAGAAAACCAACCACTCCATCTTTTGCCAATTAGTTTTAACATAGACTGGTTTCTGAGCTTGTGTTTGTCACGTGCTGTTTGGACATGAGAGGGTTGAGCTGAAGATGTGTGGAACCACTTGTTTCAGCAGCAGAGCAAGCCTGAAGCATTTAGGAGAACCACGAGCCAAAAACAGGCATTGAAAATATAAAGGAACAGAGATCCAAGTGTTGGTGGTTCCTGCCACTGCAATTCAGACATGCCTTTCCTGTACACATCCACTGCTGCACGAGGGCAAAGGCCAAGATGACACAGCACTGTGCCTCAGGGACTGTTCTTCCTCACCGCTCAGGCAGAAGTCAAACGGCTGCAAGCAGAGCAGCCGGACTCTGTCCCCATCTCAGCAAACATGAACAGCAAGGGATCGCTGAAGAGATGTTTTGGGGAGAGGGAAGACCTCCCCTCACTCCAGTTCTCGGCTCAGCTTCAGATGACTTTTGTTCCAAAACTGTCCATAATTCCTCATGCAGGAAGATCCATAGTATTGCCAAGTCCAACAATCACATAAGCCAGTAATGGTGGGCTGTCACTGAACTTGCAGCCTCGAAGGGCTGTGAAAGGGATAAGCCTGCTCCCACAGCCCTGGCCCCTGCTGTGCACCCCTGCCCCTTCCTTGAGCCAGATCAGTTCATTCATCTGATGGAAAACAGGAACATTTGTTCTGGTGGACTGGAGAGCTTGCTGATCTGACAGAAGATCAACTCTAGAGAACTGACAGACAGTGCAAAGGAAGTGACAAGGCTAAAAATAGGACAACCCTTTTTAGGGGCAGCTAGCCCTTGCTGAGCATCAAGCCTCCTGTAAAATATATCCCAAGTGCATACCGTATCCATAATTTCAAAACTGGTCTCCTAGCTTGGCTTCAGTACAAACTTGAAGCAACTTCATAGCCAAAGTGACAGCAAGGTCTTGAGATCAACATGGCTACATGTATGTCCCACTCGGTTTGAGGTGTCACAAAACAAACGTGGTGCTTGTAAAGCTGCTGGAAATAACCTGTGGGCTCTGCCTGATCCCCCCAAGCTGTGCTTGCACAACATTCATAGGGTCGTCCTGTTACTGTGAATACAGAATTGATTCATCTTAAAGAAAAAAAGCAACCAAACTCTTTACAATATTTCAAGCATGTTCCCCACTTTGCTTTACAGTATAGTTGTATAACCAGTTGTATGAGCACTAATGAGAAGGAAGCATACTAGAAGGAAGGGCAAGAGCCTTAAACAACCCCCCTCAACGCAACCCCAGAACATCTACTTCATTGAAGATTATGTAAAAAAGGGCCTCATTTTGTATTAGTTAAAAATTGCTAAGCTTAAGCCAAAATTACCTCTGATAATTTCCTTCGCAAAAATATTTATTGCACTAGAAGCATAGTAGCACACAGCTCTGCAGGCTAAGATCTTCTTTTCCTACAAATTTGGTGCTTAACGTCCACCCATTCCCGTTACTCATGTCATACATGGACAACTTCATGCATCTACGGCCTGCTTACTTCTGCTGCTACAGGTCCTACCCTTCCCCCTTCACCAATGCACATCCTCAGAGAGTAAATAATTTTCTGTACCAAGCGAAAACCACAATAAATCATATAAAGGACATTCCCGATTATAAAACGTATAGAGCTGAAGCTGTAGAAACACTGAAGCAGGTTAAGTCTTTTGGCCATCAGGTTGTCTGGGAAAAGAGCTGCCTCTTACAATACTCTGCAAAGCAAGTAACAAAATACTTGTGTGTATCTCTTCCCCACAGAGCAGGCACCACGATACTGGTCTCCCCGCCCCCCTTTTCCTTTTAATTAAAATGTTTATATGCTACTAGTTTCAAATAACTGATACCCTAGCTTTATAGGCTTCAAATGTTAATCAGTAAGATCAGAGAGAGCAGCATTTAGCAGGATTAAACACACAAGGTTTAGGAATAATCTTTTTTCTCCCCTCTCAACAAGGAAAAAAAAAAAATCCCACACAGAAGCCAGCCTTCTCTTCATCTGTCTTCCCCACAGAAAAAGGTCTCTTAAATTCTAGTTGTCCTCATACTTCAAGTTGTGGTAGGGAAAGCAAGCAGATCCTCACATCCACTACCCCAGCTGAAGTACAGTCTTGTGTTCTGCAAACTCTCCTAAAATTCATGACTGGTATGGGAAGGATCCCTCCTAAATGCTAATGCTGAAGCAGAAGAGACCACCCAAACAGCATTCTGCTCCAGCTGCAGTACCAAACCAGACACAGTTTGAACCATACCGATGCCCGCTTTGAAAATGCTTCTCAAAGAGAAAGAAAATTTAGTGTAAGCTACTCTCTTCACTGTCAAAGATCAATGCACTGACAGATTTCAGCTGACACTCACCTCAAAGGATGAATCCAATTTTTAACAAGCGATTAAAATATTCCCTCCTCTATCATAATCAGCTTTATAATGAAGCAGCTCTGCACTGATTTAAGTAGCACCAGTACTAATGGTCGTTTTCCCTTTGGGCTAATGAAGCAAGGAAGAAACTGCAAAAAACGGTAGTTTGTGCTGTTTAAACATACAAAGCTTCATCCCAGGCACAAATAAAAGCAAGATATGAAGTTGTGTAGACAAAAATATGTTTCATTTTAGGCACGTACTGGTACAGATGTCCGATACCACCTGTATCACTGTATGAAAAGGCACGTTGGTACAAAAAACTAACTAGGAAATTCATTCCTCCACAGGCTTATCGAAACAAATGGCAAATAAAGGCCTACGAGCAGAGCTCTCTTTAATCTCGCTGCAGACACTACCAAAGCACTGGCTGCGTTCAAGGATACCGCTTCATAGTGGAATTTGCGGAGCCACAGCTGCTCAGGTATCCTGCTGCAAGCAGGACACTACTCAGGGTATAAAGCACTAGACTCACAAATTAATAGCAAGTTACAGAATGGTCCTGTTTTCTTTTTACTCCATTGCTTTCTCCCAAAAGGCCCGAATTTACATTCACTGAGCAGTCATTTGTAGCTGCTTTAAGGCATTACCATGTACCAGCAACTTGCTATGGAGCCAAGAAGAACTAGCAGATTTGAATAGGGGCCTCAGTCATTACAGTTCAGCCCAGCTTGCTGTTGCAGTCAGACATGTCATTTCATCTACAGCTCACCCTGGCTAAAACACTACAGCTGGTTCAGATTTGCCAGCATAGCTACATGTGTAGTTACACTCTGACCCAGTTTCATCAGAATGCTTTGAGTTAAAAAAGTGAATACGGTTAAGGACCAACTATGCAAGCAGATCTGTAAGGGCAGTGACCTCTTTGTTCCTGTAGCAGCAGAACACACAGCTGCTGCATTTTTCAAAGCACAGGAGTTATCCAACTTCCTCAGCACCAAAAGAATCCATGCATTTTAAAGCTTTCAATTCATTCCAGTAGGCCTCCAGTTTTCTTCCTGCTCACAACTAAATACAGTTTTCAGTTGCAATTTGAACTACTGAAGTAGAATTTATATAATGACTTAATATTGAAAACGAAATATTCAAACTAGTGACCAAAGACTTACATAAGATGTTCTCTCAGCTCACTTGACAAGTCATCCAATATCTAGTTATGTTCCAGTCTTTTCCTGTTGAACAGCTTTTTATTTTTGTTTCACGCATAGACTTATTTTAGGCTAAAAACCAAGCACTTATATTAGACACTCCTAGCAGAAACTTTACAAAAAGAAAGAGTTACAGAAGTCTTTTCTTCACTTCTAATTCTAAGTAGTCAGCGGGTTTAAATCCCTCAGTACAAGAATAAATATATAAATAAAATTTGGACCCTCAAGAAAGCTACATTCCCTGTACAGTGTAAATCCCAGATTTAAGATGGCAGAAAGACTGTGAAATAAACACACTGGTGGAAAAAAGAGCCACACATATGAAATAAAGTGCAATCTCAGAAGTGGCAGATGGAGAGAAAACAGAGACTTCAGGTCTTAGGAAGGGAAGGAACATTAGCAAATTTCACAACTAATCTGAGCCAGAATATCATACTACCAATGTTACATCATTATACAACCCAGGAACACTTGGTATAGACAAAGCCTCTAGTGTTAAAGCATGTATACTGCCAACTACAGCTGTCTGCTCTTGTACTCAAGGTTACATGAGGAACAAGAGAACATTTCACCACAACCTCTTCACTCTTACTAGGCAAGAACAAAGACACACAGATTCTATATTGGTATCAAGAAGATCACTGATAATAAGGATTCAGCTTTCTATGCTTGTCTGCATACTCTATTAATAGATGTTACTTTGAAACTGTAATTACTACTTGTGGCCACGCTCAACCCTTGCAAAGTATGGATTACTAGAACCAAAGATTAACTGCTGTAAAACAGGGTCCCTCAGAAACTCTCATTCACCTCATACAAACACATCAAATTACCTGCAGTGACTGCTTCAAGCGTACAAACTAAAACCAGAAGTATAAGCATGTTTTTCTTTTTTAATTTCCAAAATTTTTAGTATAGTCACCATACCAAATAAAGGGGCAATTCCATGAAGTTCACTACTCTACTGAAGATTAATCCTAAAAAAATAACAAGCAAGGCAACAGGACATTTTATTCACTAGTAGGAAGAATCACATTTTGTTTACATGGGATTTCAAAGAGGCAGAGTACAGACAAAAGGAGTTTTTCATGAAAGTGTTGTAATTCCAGAAAGCTGCCACACAGAGCTACTGGCTTTCACTACATGACGGTGGGGCTTTTGTGGGAATGACCACTACTTTATGCTGGAGCATCTGGTAACTGCTGCAGCACTCTGTATAAAGCCTTCGAGAATTTTCCTCCTATTTATCATGTATTTCAACTTGAGCCCAAAGCAGCAAAATACAAGTCAAGATGCCAAGGATTATCATTGTAAGTACATTTAAACACATACGTCTGACTTCTTAGTTCAAGACTAACATTGCAGCACCACTAGAATTAGACCCTTGCATATGACAGTATCCAAACTTTGTGAAATTCAAAGAAACATATTTTTTTCCTCTGACTTAGAAAACTTAATAGCCTCTTCTTTACTTCTTATCCCCCAGCAGCACAATACATTTGCAGGCAACCCCAGTTAATCCAGCCCAGAGAAGTACAGAGATGCTTTCAGAAAGAGCACCACTAGCATGTTCTAAGTTTCTGTCTCGTCAGTGACGACTATCAGAAAATCTAAGCTGACAAAGCTGCCTTTTTGGAGAGGTCAACCTGAATGCAAGTGAAAAAAACAAAACAAAACCCACATGCACCAAAGTCACTTCTTGGGTTCAAGAGAAAAAACAGCAAATAACCCGTGGAGCTCAACACACTTGTTTACAGCAAGACACAACAGGGACCTTCAATAAAGATAACTAGTTAAACATTAAAAGCACCAAGAGCAACACAGTAACTATAGTTCTGTACAAAGTAAAGGCAATTTCTGAGTGAATTATAGACCAAGAAAAGTGAATATGAGAAAAGAGCAAGTCACATGTTTCAGGGAGCTATTTTTCTACTGGTATCTCTGGGACAGTCATGGCGAGAGAAGTCCAAGAGGCATATCTGAGGAATGCAGAGAGGACACTGGCCAGCCACCCCACTGGTCATGTTGTCCTACCCAAAGCACTGTATGTCCATACACAAGCCAGAAGAGAGACCAAAGCATTTTTCTCCCAAAACGTGAGGTTGTACTTACTCAGTTTAGCCTACGCAGATCACCCAAGATTTAAGGCTAGAGGCAGACAGGCTGAGCAGGTCCATTTTTGGAAGACTGCTGTCTCTATGACAAGACTGCCACAGAAACCTTAGATGAAGTTACACTTGTGATAGAACATGCAACTACTAATAAAAGAGCATACTTTTAGGTAGCGTTTGCTCTGGCGTCTCTGCTCAAGAGAAAATTCAGGAGTTACACCCATTAGAAAAATCAAACCATCTCAGTAATTGCTTGTCAGCAGTCTGCTACGTCGACTCACACAAACCACAGTTTCCATCATGTGCAGCTGAACCAGTGTCGAGCTGCACTAGTTGCAGATACAGCTTGAGGAGCCCTTTTCTTTCCTCAGGAGTTTGTGCTATCTCATAGCTGTACTTTGGCATTGAGGTGCCTAAGCCAAAGACTGCAGGACTCCTCAAGTTGCTCTCCATATTTCTACACAGCCCTAGAAATTTAGGGTTTACTTGAAGTCTGTCATATTACAGAAATGCCTTCTTTTAAAATGCTCTATAAAAGATAAGAAAGCTACTCCGAAACAGACAAGACGAGGCTACATTCCGCGTTCTTTGGCATCATATATTGAAGTCGGCCATTTCAGAAATCAGAGGTTGTGTAAAATTAGAATCAGGAGATTCTAAAATTCTCTATATTCCCTTAAGATACCAGACCAAAGTTTAAGGGATGCAGAAGGAGGGTAACTCCATAAACTATCTTTGATGCAGTATTTTAAAACAGGTTTGGGTTTACAAACTGATGAAAAATAATCTTTAAGGATTCAAATGCTTATGAGATTACCCATATAATTACTGAAAGTACAGATATAGATTCAGTAATCGTGTCTTCTGAGCTTCAGTGAATAAGTAATCTTCTCTCAATACAGCATAAGTTTCACTTATTTTAAGCATATCAAACCCAGAAGAGATAAAAGCTGCTTTAACACGAGTTCCCAAAATAGACAGCTTCTTGTTAACAAAACACCTGTTGCCTAGAACTGACAGTAAGCACAAAACACATTATAATTTGTTTTTGTAAACAGCACTATGTAGAATTTTAATTAGCTTATAATGCTACAGTTCTACATGTGCCTAATGCTAAGGGAGGTCCTGCTCTAATATCAGGGTTCCTAGCTATTAATAAATAAAACTATCATCATCATTTCTGGCTAGGGCATCTTGAATTCAACTTAACTTCCAGGAACATTGTGATTATCATGCATGATGTGTTGCGCTATTTAGAATTATGCACTATGCCTAATTTAAGTGTTCAAAATTATACAATACCCTTACTGTGGTTTGACAGGGAACTCAACCTAAAGCTGAAGCCTGACCAAACAAAGTGGGTATTTAAGGACAAGTTTTCAGCAGAAGAGGTATGCATTCCTCATCTTTTGCAATGCACATAAATTCAGCCAATGGACTCAAAGGTGCTGCTTTGTCTTAACCCTAATGCTATTCTAGGGGTTTTCGTTGTTGGGTGGGTTGGTTTTTTTTTGTTTGGGGTTTTTTTTTTTTGGTTTTTTGCTTAATTATTTCAATCACTGGGGAAGCCAGGTTACATGAATCCAAACAAGTTACTGGAAGTCTAAATACTAAAACCTATCACCCTGCACAATGCATAGGAAAATACTATACAGTTGATCAGCAGCCACCATGCTGGACAACTGATATTTATCCACCACTTTAATATACTGTCAAGTTTCACTGAAGATACAAATATACCAACTGGTCACACTATGAAGTTTTCCATCTTTCCTTAAGTTTCCTCTCAACCTTCACCTTACACTGCCTGAAACACTGTAATGTATAAATGTTTAAGTGCAACCAATATACATGCATCCAATATGTATTTATATGCAACCAATGCAATGGTTTCATGATACAGGTAATTTGGGGCTTTAGATACTTCTGCCACAGTGTTGCTGGGCCAGAAACATATCTACCTTGAAGACTTAATTCTTCAAAAGCTTGGATTGGTTCTTCTATCTGGTTTATGGTGCGGCTCTACAGCTCTGTGCCCAAAGAGTCAAGGTTAACAATGCATCAGGAGGAAAGTGAAACTACCTAGTTAGTATCAGAACTGAACTCTAAGGCATAGCCTCACTCATAGTAAAAGCCAAGGAAAAATGCACACATCACCAAGAGGTCAGAGAGAAAATTAAGTAAGACTTGCCTTGTGTCAGCCCTGACTATCCAAGATAGTGTCAGATTAATAGATACAGGGCTGTCCTGGTTTTGGCTGGGATAGAGTTAATTTTCTTCCTAGTGGCTGGAGGGGCACAAAAAGCTGGGAGGGGACACAGCCAGGAGAGCTGACCCAAACCGGCCAAAGGAATATTCCATACCATAGGACATCATGCTCAGTATACACACTAGGGGAGTTGGTTGGAAAGAGGTGGATCACTGCTCAGGGACTGGCTGGGCATCAGTCAGTAGGTGGTAAGGAATTGCGCTGTGCATCACTTGTCTTGGGTTATATTTCACTCATTTTCTTCCTTTTCATTACAATTATTATCATTTTTTTTTTTTAATTTCAATTATCAAACTGTTCTTATCTCAACCCACAAGTTCTACCTGTTTTTGATTCTCCTCCTCATCCCACCTGGGGTGGGGGGAGGAGTGAGGGAGCAGCTGCATGGTGCTTAGTAGCTGGCTGGGGTTAAACCATGACAGGGACTAAGGAATGATCAGAAATTTGCAGTGTGAGACACTCTCCTTTCTGAAGGTTTCCAAAGCTCCACCATTTGCTCTGAGGGAGAGGTCATTACGCTGTTTAGGAAAAGCTTAAAAATTATTGGAAGAAACTTGATTGAGAACAATGGTGTTTTTTCCCCACTGCCACCACAGAACAGAAAATAAGGGCTTTTATACTTCTTTCCTAAGCCCATACAGAACAGACTGCACATATTTCAGTTTCTCAGCTGACAAGAAAGCCAGCCAACAGCTTTTGAGTGAAAGTCTGTATTGCAACATTGTGTTTTAATCACCAGGGCATCCTTTTTACCTACTAATACTCCAGGTACCACTCTGTAAACTGCCTTTCTGATAACCAAGTTTCCTATTCATTCTGTTTTCAGACAAGATTCAGCTATGTGAGCATGCATTTCTAGTACAATGTCTCCCCCACTTACTGTCCCAAACACTTACATCAGCAAGTTAAGAGCACAATAGCCTAAAAATAGCATGGCTGGATGCCACTGTCTCCCCATTTATTACGATGATACCTTTGTACAGAGTTCTTTCTACAGTTCTGCATAGAAAAATACAGCCATAAATGGCTTTAAGGGAGGGACTTGTATCCAAAAGGGCCAAGTTGTTAAGTAGTACCATGGGATTCCCCCTTTTTCCTCAAGCCACATAAACAGAAGTTTGCATTTTTAGAAGCCTTTTGAACAATAACTCTTTAAGTACATCTGACTTCTCTTTTTATCCTCTTGCCATAGTGATTGTATTCTGCCAGAGAACATATCAACACATGACAGAGCAACAGCACTTCATAGAGAAAGGAAAATTCATGATATAAAGAAGCACACAAACATAGAAAATGCAAGCCAGATCTCTCCAATTACTTTGCTTGGACTATTAAAGCCTCTGTCACACTTTAGAATGGACAAAGAGGGAACAAACTCTGCTCACAAGATACTGAACCTCAACTGGCAGCAAGGTGCGGCTTTCTGTAATGATATTCGTTCCCTTCCATTCACAAACACCAGCCAACGGGGCTTCTACCAGGAAACATTGGAAAAAGAGCACAATATATTCCCTTTTATTATGGTGTAAGGTCAGAAACAAGAGGGAGATCAGCAAGACCAGTGCCCTTCAGCTTGGCCTAAAGATGCATTCACAGGCACTGCAGCTTCAGCCACTGCATTGCACTAGGCTAATTCCACAAGTATCACATCCTTGCTATGGCTTGAAAAACAAGAGCCCAATGCCCTGACACTGTCTCCCAGAAATGTCTTCTGTCTCACACTCCTTTTCTGAAGACAAAACCCACCACACTACCATTGAAGAATATTTGTATCCCTTAAAGTAAAAATCACCAATTTTAACCCATAACCCTGGGTTTCAAAAGAAGACTTTCCCATTTTAACAACTAACTTCATGCTGCTTAAGTTAAGCCAGCAGCACTGCAACATGCATTTTACACTGTATATGCCACCCTGTGCAAGTTCACTAGATAGAGCTATCAGGCCATACAAAGACGTTTCAATAAATTCTTCATCTCAGACCTTGACAGTTTGAGAAATTAAGGTATCAGAGCTGAAGCAAGGACAGAGGTATTGCTTAACAGAGCAGACTGATATTTCAAGCATTCTGATTGTGCAGTGGGGGATCTGAGGTAGAAGATAGAAGGATAAGTAAGTAGCAACTAATCAGGGATTTATTTATATACAGAATGACTAGGTATAAACTTAAGACCATGGGTCACAGCCACGTTATGACTTTGCAGAATAACAAGCTAACTCTTGCAGTTAGTGAGACCATAGGTAACAGTCAAAAGCTTCACAGACACCAAGTTAGAGAAAAGCAAATGCAGGAAGGCAACACAATCAGCTAAGTGACCAGAGTGTGAAATTAGATTTTTTTGTTGTTGTTTTCCAAAAAAATTTTTTAAAGCCAGTGAATTACTCCACTGCTATGCATAGGGGTTTTAAATCGCAATCAAAGCACTAAGTCAAGTTTGACTAGACTTATTAGGAAGGCAAAAAATTAATGCACAGCAGCCAGGCCAGTACACAACAAATCAAATACTCCTTGATCTCAGCACTAGACTCAGCCCCTGCATGGTTTGTCACACTCAGCTAACAATTTGTTTGTTATTTAACTAATAATACATTTACCTTGACCTATTGTTACTAATGCTGCCTTCCTCCTCTCCCAGGATACTTTAAACAAACACCATGAAAATACACTGATATTCAAAACAATCCTATCGAGCAATTCTAAAGTCTCTTCCCTAAAAGATGTTCCAGGTAAGTCCTTCCATATTGCCACAATTTTTTTTTTCTTTTTTGCAAGTTAGTAATAAAATGGTTTTGATATCATAAAACACTGAAATAATTACTTTTCTAGTTACTTTTCACCAGGACAATAACATTTGTTTGATAACTAATTCTAGTTAATACCTACAAAATCACTTTATTCAAGGACTTAACACCAATATACAAAGTACGTCATACTAGCATGATATTTGGATAGCATAATCCCAACATAAGTCTGGTGAAGTTCACTTAGAAAACTCTCCTGCATCAGCAACAAAAGCTATCTTGTAAGCTTCTTACCTGATTCTGAAGGAACTAGGCAGGAAGAACAATCTCCAAACGTTTCAGTTGAACACTCAAAAACACAGCCACTTCTTTTGCCCCAACCTTGATAATGGTGTAGATTCCAATGCAAGGTCATTCTGTTGCACAAAAACTATTCTGCTACATGATAACATTATATTGCATCAAGGCCTTGATTCTATATGTGATTTTAGAAAAACATCTTAAATTCATACAGGGGGTAGTGGAGAAACAATTTTATCCTTCTTTGCAGTCTCACGTCTCCCCTACCACCTCATCCTCGAAATCAGCATGATCAACAACTCGTTAAATGTTTTCTTCTGACAATCTAACTCAAAAAATAGTCTTTTGTATAAAAAGACATGAATATGTCCCATTTAGGTACAGAAATTCTACATTTTTGCCTGCAGAATCAGTGGTTCTCTCTCTTGCCTCTCACCTCCAAATATAATTTAAAACCTTAAGTGGAAAATACCTGCCTTCCCCATGCAATATTCTGCTTTCATCAACCCAATTATATTCAACAGCACACACAGTAAAACTGTTTAGCCTCCTGCCTTGTTCAAGCTAATGGTGAAAACTTCAGTCCTTGTTTTAAAAAAAACCACATCCAATGCAAAACGTTTAAACAAGCTGAAAGCACCTCACTTCTGTTCTCAAAAATACTGTATTAAGCTCCCACCCCAATTTGATTATTAAGTTTATATTTGTTTCCCTAATCCTTCACATAGATAAAAATGCATTAGCATCATGAATCACAGGACACACCACTGCAGTGTTGTCTTAAACCCTGGGCTACTTAAACTGTTCGGGTGGTTGCCAGGGCCTGCCAAGTCAGCCACACTGTTTATAGTTTAGTTCCAGATACAGGATTATTATGTTTCAGACTGACAAATACCATATCCTGAAGGTTAAAGTCCTGTGATACAAATACATCCTGACAGTGCAGAATGGCTGAGCAGGGGTGGTCTTCAGCACAGAGACAGTTTCAGCTTCTGCAAGATTGCTGAACCATTAAGTTAAAGGAAGAGCTGTGTGTTTAATAAAACTGCTGCTTAAAAAGGAGCTATTTTTAGGAAATACTCAAACACAAGTGTTCATTTGTCTAAGTAATACTCAAAAGATTGTCTTAAGTTGATCTAAATGGAGAGAAGATGGATCAAGTTAGGATTTCACTCGGTTTATCTCTTAATGCATAATTTAATAGCCAATAAAGTTACTTCTCAAACAAAAAGTCCTCAGTTTCTGTCCACAACTGGAGAATGAGCAAGAAAACACAACTTGACTGAGGAGAAAATTTTTGCACTATCAAAGCTTTGCTTTTGTTAATCTCTATTTAGCTCAAAAGCCCTGTAAACACAGTTGGAAGAAGGGATCTGTTAAAAATATATCACCCCACCCCTTCAATTAAGGGCTGAGAAGCTTATGACACATCTGAGACATCCAACAAGAACAGGGAAGAACGACTTAATGTTCCTGATATTTCTAAAGGTAAAAAAAAAAAAAAAGCAAGTTTAAAAATCCCAAACCTTTCATGCCTCTGTTAAATGGATTTTAAAGCAAGAACAGATCCAAGCTATTTTTATTCCTTTGTAGGTCATGTGTAATTAACTGCTTGTTTTCACAAAACCTTATTACAGTGTAAACATCACTGGCCAGATCATCTGCCCCACCCAGACTGAGCTCCACACCACAGGAGGCCAACTATCTCCATGAGGAGTCCTTGCATCTGCATGAGAGGGCTGTCCCTCCAGTACCAATCTCCCCTGCAACAGCAGGGCTGTAATGATCAACAGCTCCTAAACTCACCCCTTCACCACGTCTTTCCTAGAAACTGCAGGCAAACCAGTTAACAGGCCTAACCCCACATCTAAAACTATGGGCAGATGTCCCTTTTGGGATAGAGCTGAAACTCTCTAAGATGACATTATTCCTCTTCCCAACTCCCTTCTGCCTTGGGCACACGGCAATTAGCAGAAATGATCACTAAACCACTTGGGAAATAGGGAGAGGAAGAGGAGGGCAAAGAGCCAGTTGGGTTGGCTTGAGCCACTAATTTAAAACAATTTAAGCTAGCCTAGTTGACTTTGCCCCCACTTTGCTCACACGACCCGCTCTGCGGGAAGAGCAGCAGGAGGTCCCTGCGTGTAGCAGAGGGCACTCAACAAGCAGGGATCTGAAGCCCATGTCACTGTTTGCAGGATGGACGTCTGCCCTCCCTAAGGCTCCCGGCATGTTTTACAGAGATCATCCCATGGCAGGCGTGCAGCCTTCCCTAAGTATCATTAAACAGAACCAGAGTGCGGGGTTACCATCCCAGTACGTGGTGGGCTACCCACTTCACAACACTGGGAAGTGCCACCAGCAGCTGGTGGACCATAGGGCACAGATCCCCTTTGCCTCAAACAGTGGAGATAAATTTGGTCCTGCATTTTGTACACAGGTTTACAATCACTTTTAAGAATCTCTTATTCACATCAGAGATGTATATTCCATCCTGGCACAAGAAGCAGACACATAAATCCCACAGCACACAACACATTCACAGTGTTTTAAGATCTGCAGATGGAGCATGTGCAGGAGAAGGTTTTATGAACAACTAGTGCCGGAACAACCAATCGTCATGCAGGGACAACACGGGTCCTGCCAGCGACGGCTTTGAATGCAGGCAAGAAACATTTGCTGTAGCCTGAATACAGAAGTTGTACAGCTGTGCCAGCAAAGTGGTATGTTTATCCTTTAGGGCAGATTTGCTTTCTACAAACAGCCTGCATTAGAATTGTATACATGTGGTGAGAGAGTTGAGCATTTCACTTCTGTGTCGAATAAATCAGGAAAATTGGTCCCAGATAATACATCTTTCCTAACTAAGTTGTAGGGCAGAGGGGACCCAACAAGAAT
Organism: Haliaeetus leucocephalus; assembly: GCF_000737465.1. NCBI lineage: Eukaryota > Metazoa > Chordata > Aves > Accipitriformes > Accipitridae > Haliaeetus > Haliaeetus leucocephalus. The sequence continues at coordinate 14,687,793 of NW_010972775.1, forward strand.
GGCTACTCAGTCATCAAGCAATATGAACCACATTGCCTCATGTATTCAGCTTTTTTCTTGTTCTAAGCAAAACCAGGCTTTGGCTAAACACAGTATTTAATAGCGCACAAATACTTAAGTTTGCTTCCTTTTGTTTAAGCAAGTCTAATACCCATAGTCACAATGTAAGTTTACAGAAATTATAGCAAACTATACTATTCTTCCTGCCCTCACCTCAGACATCTGACCTAGCCACTCAGTCGAGGCCTAGCATCACTTCTAAGTTCAGGAATGAATCAAAATCCAGGTATTTAAACACTTACATATCCCAGTCTTAAATATCTCCCCTGATACACAAGACCTGGCCCACCTCTCAGCTAAAAGACCATATATAGTCACTGCTCATTCTAAAGTAGTATTTCCAGGGTTTAAATAATCTAGAACATTAAAAAACACTATAAACAGAAAAAGACAGATAGCAAGAGTGAATTAGTAATTCAGACCTATAAGCCACTGAAGCATGGCAAGATGCCAGTGCGTCAAGACGCTCTGACATATATAAAGTAATCCATACATAGCATTTTGGGAGAAAACATGGCTCAACGTAAAACTGAAAGAATGAGGTATACTTTAATAATCGCACTTGTTTACATTTAGTAAAGGTCTAAGTAATCGCTTTCCACTGTCACGTGGAAGATTGTTGCTCAATTTTCACATCCATTCTTTTATCATCTTGACTAATCATACAAAACCCATCAAACTCCTTCAATTCAACAAGTATTAGGGCCATGACTATCTCCTTCCAATTCCCAGGAGGAGCTGTATATAGACACAAGTGTTTTTATAAAAAACAGGATATACTTAGGGAAGTAAGAAAACAGTATTCACCATTCTGAAAGCATTGATCTGTATGTATCTAACATACTTGTCAAAGATACAGAAAGGATGACAATTAAAAGAAAGTCTTCGTTCTCATTAGAAACCCCCTGCTTCCTGACTCGCCACTTCCTGCTCTCCTCCCTCTCACCCTATCCCAAGCCACCCATGGCAAATCATACTTTTCCTGTTCCTGAAGACCTTTCAGATGCAGAAACAGTCACTAAAAATACCATATACGATAAACCTCGTACAGAAACTGAAAATAATCTTCCCTCAAAAGAAAACACCTGCTATCATCAGGCAATACAGGATTGAAAAGAGATTCTGACCAATCCCAAAGAAAAAAAAAATCTCCCCCCCCCCCCTTTTTTTTCCTGGAAGGGTAGTAGCTGCAACACAGGGCAATAACACTCAATTTTCCTGCCTGTGTTTATAATCAGGGCTCTGACAGACCCAGATACCCTGCAAAACTGATTAAGAAAAGAAGAGAAAAATTGCAATGTTTTACATAATTTTTACATATCTTTGTTCTAAATGCTAAAGACCTGCGAGACATTCATCTCATCAAGAACAAATGCACAGACAACAGCACAGCAGTCTTCAGTGATACAACAAAAGACAATTTAAGACAAATGACTTGGAGCAAATGCTATCACTGAATAATCCCATAGCAGCTGTCATAATTAGTTACCTCAAATCTCATCAGAATCAGAGAAGTTAAGAGTTAAAATCGAGCTCTCTTCCTGTAACATTGTGTAACTCCAAAACAGCAGCATTATCCTCACTATTTTAGAATTAACATTTCTCCAAAAGGTAAGGTGGAACGACTCGATCCTTCCACGAAAAAAAAACCCGGTGCAAGCCAACAGATGACAAAAGAAACTCGGTCAAGTTTGAGCCTCTCAACACCTTATTTCCTGTCTAAAGAGCCCTTTTGTTCTGCTTCCCTGCATAAATGTTAATATTCTGCCATCATTAGAAAACGAAACAATGAAAAAAAGCCCCACGCACATGAACTTCACTGCCCCAGAGGGCGAAATAACGCCACACGACGCGATTAGAACCGGAAAATTCCTACCAACAAAATCTCCACAATTTTCTGTTTGCTTCACCCCAGATTAACTTCACTTGAAGCTGTACTTCGGCGCAACCTAGCCTGGACGCGGAGCCCCGCCTCCTCCGCCCCTAGTGGCCGAGGCGAGGCAGCCCCGCCCCGCCAGCCAGGCTGCGCTCCCCGATTGGCGGAGCGCCGTATCCATTATTTAAAGAACTTTTCCTTGCTAGCAGGTTAGGCTGGGCAGGTTAGAGCACCCTGGGCGAGCTGCTTCTTAAAGGGACAGGACCCCGCTCCCGGCTGTGACAAACTACAACCTCCGGCGACGCGTCGCCCCGAGCGAGCTGCGGCGAGCGCCCCGGCCAGCGGCAGCGGGCGGCCGCCCCCCCCCCCCCCCCCCCGGCGGCCCCTCTGCGCCTCCCGCCGAGCCTCCTGGCAGCACCGGTCCCGGCGGGGCAACTACCCCGGCCCAGCCCCCTGCTCTCCCGCCGGATGGGCTGAGGCTGGAGGAGAGCGGAGGGCACCCGAGCGGGCTGGGAGCGCTTCTCCCGCCGCGATTACACAACCGCCGCTTGCTCTGCTTGCCGGGTAAGATCAGACGATGGGGGTTTTGAGCCCATCCGCGCCTAAAGAGGGACTGGAGTTAGCCCGGGAAGCCGGGCACACCATCTAAACCAGTCACCCCGGCGGAAAATGCGCTGGGTCGCCAGTGCCAAAGACTCTTCTCCCCATCTGAAGCATGAGTCAGCAGAAGGACTCCGCAGGAAGTGCCCGTCTCCATCTCACAAGGTACCATGGCTTCTGCCAGCAACTTTTTGCGCTTATTCAGGCTTCACTTGACTGGGCGAATTTGCAAGATGTTGTTCACGTTCTGACAATCAACAGCGTTTCTCACAGCACAGCTCCTCTTAACACTCGACAAAAACCTGTCGTTCGGATTAAAAGTGTTTCTTTTTCCTCAGTGCAAACACTGATGCGGTTCCCTACCCACCTATCAAGTAAAAAGCCTGGAACGTGCAAGAAGAGGAGAAACAAAACAGGGTCTAATAAATATTTCACAAGTGCAGATAGGAAACTTGTTTGAGAAAAAACCTTGCCCCATTCCAAACAAGCAACACAGGGAAGAGCCAGAACATGGTCTGCGTTCCCTCCTGCACCCACAAAGTTATCGTCATAGTTAATGCAAGACTTACCTGGTTAGCAAGGCTGCCTTACACAAAAGGTTTCCACATGTTTAGTGTATAACAACTAAAAATATTAAGCTAGAGGAAGATAAAGCACCTGTCAGCGTAAGCACATTTGGGTCAGTTTTGTACTGCACAGGGGCAGAGAGGAAAAACTCCTCCTTGTTTCTGGTTCTTGCCACCTTTTCCTCTAGCCAGCACTGGAGCAACCTCCCTTCCCTAGCTTCACTGACCACCTATACCCCAAAATGGGTATCTGTTTTAACTTCCCTAATGCAGATTAATCAAGTCCGAGACAGTTTAGCATACTGCTTTACTGCAAATACCACCCAACATCAGGAAAATATTTACAGCTAAGTATTCCCTTGAGCTGTGATATATACATTAAAAGGCCATAAAAAACACCTTCAGGAAGGACATCTAGTTCCTCTAAAACGGTCAAATAGCACATTTTGTGTTATCTTCTATTTTAGAGCAATCTATCACACTACAAATCCAAATAGGACTGGAAAGCAGCAATTCATACAGTTGTAAGTTAGTAAGTATGAAACACTACAAGAACGGAATTAACAAGATTTACATAACTTCCCCTACAGAACCTAAAATATAAGCTGAAAGAACCAGACCTTAACCCTTGCACCTGAATTCAGTGCCCCACAAAAGTCAGTACTGCTAGAAGTTAATCAGGTCCCCTGAGTATAACTGTGAGGCCATACTTCCATGACACTTTTTTTTGACCAAACGTTATCTAAGCAATCAAAACCAAGAACATAGTTCATGCAAGTAAAACATGCCAGTAAATTGTCCTCCAAGTATCTCAGTAACCAATCTTGGAAAGCTTCAGTTTAGAGCATATTAGCTTTACGCCCATAAAAACAAGAGCAGAAGTCACAAATCTTATCAACCAAACTGCCTGGTGCTAGAAGAGGACATGACAACCCTAAAGTCAGGTTTTGGGTGCTTTCAAAAGGCAAGAAAAAAGAAAACAAACCAAACACATTACCCCAAAACTCTCCAGCTCTATATGCTACTACAGAAGTCTAGCCACCTCACAACTGCAACAGCAATGAAAAATAACTTTTATTGCCAAACATCCCACGCTTCAGCTCACACTCCTGTTACATGGGCAACTAGCAGCTCCCTATCACTACAACGGAGAAGTTTCATCCCTTCTTCTCCCCACCTTTCCCCTCCCAGTCATGCAGTCTGGCTGACTCCCTCAGCCCAGCTCTGGTGCTCATCAGACCCTTCCATCTGCCTCTGAGTCACTGATCTGGCAGAAGCTTGGTCAGCTTCTGATAAGCAAAAGCGTGGCCTACACAGAGCATAAGAGGAATGGCAAAGCAGATTCTCCTCCATTCAGCACTGACCTCCTAGATTTGCTTACCTCACCTCATTTAAAACCAAAAACCCCACACAACGCAAAACTATCACACTAAGAATGCCCCAAAAGTAACTTGCTATCCTCACAGAAGGAAAGATCCCCCCAAAAATCTGTGAAACGGGGTATCCAAATGTCGTGGTTCACAGTTCACCCTCCCTCACTGGACTAGAAATCACGGGTAAACACATCTGTATCTAGATGTTGGGAATCCGGACATAAAAAATTTGCTACTCAAGTTATTATCCCATGCTGAAGGAGACCTAGTGAAACTAGACATTAAAAAGCCTAATTTACAAGCTCAGTTTCTGCACATAAGCCACCTATTTTCCCTGTAAACACACATACATTTTAGAGAAAATGCAGAGGCACCATTTTAAGGTCCAGGCTGAAGTTATGCCTTTGCTACTCTTACAGTTTCTGTAGCAATGCAGAAAAAATGAAAAAGCAGACTGCAGCTGCAAGTACATTAAGCAGGGAAGCTTTGACAGCAGTGTAAAAAAGATTGAGTTTGCTGCCACTGAACTTTGCACTGAGGACAGTAACAAGAGAGAGCACCTGACTCATTTGGCTATTGTAATCATGGAACAGCTAAAAGGCTATTTGTTCTGTAATCTTACACATACAGAAGACAGCAAGTTTGGAGGACTCGACAGCTCAAGAGATCAAGAACAGAGCCTTTCATCTTTAAGTCACCAGTTCAAACAGAGACCAGAATAGTAGCGATCAAAAGCTACATGTGATGGCTGTTCAGGGATTAGATGAAGAGATGGTTACTTGCTGTCCAGTTCCCAACAGATCAGTGCGAATCAAGAGCTTTCTTCACAATTTTGCACCTGTTTTTCACAGTCTTGAATACATTATACCTCCTGGATTCTGTACACGTTAATAAGTAGCAAAGCAACTGAACTGCTGCATACCCATACTGAACTTGCATTGTAGCAAAGGACTTTACCCTCTGCTTGTCAATTATGTCAGCACTACAGCATGTGCTGAATTTTTTATTTATTGTTTTTAAGCGATTATAGCGCTGACTTTTAGCTTTTTTATTATTAGACAGCTTTAAAAATAGTATTTAGCTTCCCCATTCCCTTCAGACCCTCAGATGCTGCAATCCTGTTTATACACAATAATTCTCAAAAACTTGCCGTATAAGATATTTTTGGAAATATATTAATTTCAAAAGCACATTACTATAGGAAGTTCAGAACTTTGGAACAAATTTCAGAAATTTGAGAAATTATTTTGAGACATTAGTAATCACTTTTTATCACACCTAAACAGCATAAACTTCATGAGGATCATGTCTACATAAGGACAGGAGGGAAAAAATTCTCTGTGTGATGAAAAACATTCCTTTTCATATTCTTATGCATTCTTCAGTACATCAGCGTGCAGTCTCTAGAAAGTCAATTAGCAATAGCTCCTTTCCAACCTGACTTTAGTTTTAAAAGTCTGCAAAAGTACCTGGAATTTCCAGGCTGGATAAGCAAGATGAAAACAAGTTCAGAGTGTATGTTGACTGAAGGTTCTGGAGCACAGGTTCATTGTCCTGCTACAAACACCACTACCAAAACCAATCTTCTATACAACCCCAGCGATACATAGTTCCATAGTTCTTAGTAGCATATTACTTCCCAAGAATGAAGTTGCTGATGAAAAGTCAAGATCCTAGAAACTTCATTATCCTTAGGAGTAACTATGGAGGCCCTCACATATAAAGAATTCAACTTGCTATTCCAGGAGCCTAGAGAGAACAACATACCAGACTGATGAGATTTCAGTAATCTTGAAGAACTTTTGAGATTTCTCTTGCTGCTTTCAATCCAAGATGTACTAGTGCACAGCAATAATCAAATCTGGAAACAACAAAGAGGTGCATGTGGTAAATACTGGGTCTTCACAGGACTGGTGAGTTGTCTGGACAGCAGTACAGATGTACCAGACAGAAACACATTCCCTTGTAAGTTTTAGCAGCCATCTCAAACCACCCAAAGCTTAGCTACCCTGAGAACTTACTGAAGTTCATCCACATGTTAAATTCCAACTGCTTCCTTCTGTGTAGGGAATAAGCCATTAAGAGAATCACTCCCTGTCTCCCCTGTTATCTCCTGACCTATAAAGCTGCACACCTGTAACAGGTCTCACCCACTCTCAGCAGTTGCCATGTTGGTTTGGAGGTGGCAGGGGGTGTTGTTGGGGTTTTGGTTTCTTTTTTTTTTGGGGGGGGGGGGGGGTTACTTGTTTTTTTTAATTCAGGACACGGAATTATATCTTGTACAGCTGCACCAGCGAGGCCTCCAGTGATAGATGGCCACATCACTCACTTCAGTCAGAGTCCTTGAGAAAGGATCTAGACATTTTAGAAGACTTTTCCTTGACATCAGAGATCTCTTGGGTGAAAAGAAATAAGTATACTACAGTTTCCATTGAATTCAGCATGCTCCAAGTACATTTATATGTAATCTATAATACTCTTTGTAGCTTAAATCAAGTATCTTGAATGCAAGTCATAGCCCATTCAGTATTAAAAAATAAATAAATAAAAATAGCTGCATAGCTATTAGCTGCCAAGAAAATGGAGCCAGAAGTTTTTATACTTACAATTCTCTCAGAAATCAGACTGATTAATATAGCTGTTACAAAAGGACACACTTTCACAGAAACAGGGATTACCTTTATCTGTAACCATAGCAACTTTTCAGTAGTTTGTGTTAATGCTACTCTGCTTCCGATAACCTGCCACTATCTCTTTCAAGCTATTTGTATAAGGTTTTGAATGTGCCATCTGAGACCATAAAGTAACCAGAAGTTGAAATGTAAACTTAACATTCTTAGATCACTCTTAAAAGCATATTATGTAACATACAAAGCTGTGCATTTTTGCCATAAATTCATCATTAGTCAAGAAGTAAATTTATTTTAATCTGTTATTATTTTAACATGATTCATAGTTTTGCAAGACAAAAAAATATTTTAAGAGGTATCCTATGAAATACATACAGGAGATAGCTTCTTCAGCAGTGAAGAATTTCTTCTCCTCTATCTGGAAAGTAGTAAACACAAGGAATTATGCCACTGATATGTCACAGACTTTGATATCCAGTATCATAAGGAACAAAAATCCTCCTAAAACACACTTACTTTTGCCTGAACAAATATATGACAGATCAGAAAAGAGCCAGTCCCCTTGCTCTAGGTTAGGTGATAATATAAAGAACAGGTATAGGTACCTCAGCACCAGATAGATAAACAAATGAGGCAGAATTCAAAGATCAAAGCTATATAAGTTAAAGGAGAGACAGGAAAGAGACTAAGGAAGGAATTGGCATATTTGCTTCCTCAATTGTTGAGTTACCATCATCCACAGTTCAGAAGAGGATTAGCACTCTGTGAAAGAAATTATTTAAGATGACATCAGACAAAGTCATTTGCTTGGAAGCAGAAGGAGGAAGAGAATAGTTTCTTCTCCCCCCACCCCCCCCAAAGTTCATAGGGCAGCTCACGAAGCTGTGCCCTTCTCTCTTCAGTGTACACAGACAGTTTGGCACAGTTAAGATGCAAGTATAGATCCTTAGAAGACTGAAAGAAACTCAGTATGCTCTTTACTCCCTGTAACTCTTATGCAATGACATCTATTATAAGACAAGCCTGGACAAACATCCAGGGAATGGACTTCAGAACACAACGGTGCACTTTAAGTCAGTCCACGCAGGGGGAGAAGTAACTACCTTTGGTTTTGCCAAATGCCTCCACATTACATCAGCACATTTGGTGGAAGCTTCTGTATTTCATTGTCATTGCCGTTGTTACTAGCAGTACGATAATTAGCGCTTTTTATTTTTTAAGATTCCCCCATCCTACCATCCTGTGGAAACACGAGTGGATGTTCGCACCCCTTACCTATCACTCCAGGCTTTCTGCAGAGCCTAGAAGGAGGTAAGTCTGGTTAAATTTCGCAGGGCTCCTCGGTGAACACAAGAGCAACAAGAAGAACTTTTTGTACAACAAAACGCCAAAGGATGACAGACCGTGCAGACTTCAACCCTTGGTTTAATTGGAAGGGTGCTGCAACACCAACTGCACGTTGCTTCCTAAATACTCCTGTCCCCAAACCAGACAAAACCGCTGCACTGAACTTATCCGAGGGGCAG
>NW_010972775.1:14696433-14729057 GCF_000737465.1 Haliaeetus leucocephalus
CTCACCTGCCTCCGAGCCCGCCGCGTCCCGCCGCCGCCCGCCCGGCCCCGCCTGGCCCCGCTCGCTCTTCACCAAACTTTTTTTTCCCTTTCTCCGTGTTTCGTAGCCCTCGGAGTGACGCGGGCGGGCGCTGATTGGCGGAGCCGAGGAAGGGAGGCCGCGAGCAGCAGGAGGCGGTGCTACGGCCCGCGACTAATTATTACAACGAGACGGCGGCGACGTGAACCACAGAATGCTATTTAAAGGGACAGCGGCCTGTCCCCGGTTTCCCCCCCGCCTCCTCGCCAGTGGCCTGAGGCGAACGTAGGGGTGGGAGCGGGGCAGCGGCCGGTGGGGGGGCGAGCGGGCAGCGGCGGCCGGCCCCGGGCAAGTTGGGCGGGCTGGGGGGCCCGGCCGGCGCTGGGGGGCTGCTCCCCTCAGTCTGGGGTTGGGGGCCTGCGGTGGCCGTTTTGGGGCAGCCCGTGAGGAGATCGCCCCCTCACACCGCGCGGTTTCTCGGCACGTCGTCGTCCACCCTCCTCTCCCCCCCCCCCCCAAAAAATTATTTTTGCTGTAAAAATCCTGTGTAGCTGCCTACTGCCACCCCCTCTGCCCAGGGTGGGTGTTTCACAAAGGTGAAAGAAAAGGTTTCCTGTCAGCGAGCGGGTTTCGCCCGGGTGGTCTCGGGGCGGCTCTGTGGAGGTGTGTGCGCCACCCGCCGCCCCCTCGGCGGCCGCCCGCTTTACATGCCCTGTAAAAAGTCAGCTGTGGGGTCTGAATCTCGTTATCTACAATACGTCACCTGACTTGTTTCTGTTTTCTTTTCGTGGGGTGTTTTGGTTGGGGTTGGTTTTTTTTTTCATTGTGGGGCTCTGAGACAATACCCCAGGGCTTATTTTTATACAGAACATTTTTGCGTCACGCCCGCTATACACAGTCTTGCCTAATGTCACAGGCAGCTGTAAACTATACCACCAAGGAAGGTTTTAAAGGTGAGATTTAAGGATGATGAGTGGCTTGGCAGCTCGAAGCAGATAGGAAGGGAGGACAGGAATCCACAGAGATGTAACAAGCCAAATAAAAGAGGAATTTTATCTGTGGATAGTGGAGAGGAGCAGGCCAAGCCTGGAGGAGCTGCCAGGAGGAGAGCTGAGTTTGTATAGAGTTTTGCAGGAGGAAAAAAAAGTGAGCAGTTGTGAAGCTCAAGGGAAGCCAGAGAAGCTGAGGATGGGTAAAACATGCTTCCATTTCCTAGGGGAACACTGAACAGATTTTAAAATTTGGGTCTTTTTTTGAGCAGAGGAACTTGAGACTATCCTAAGGAAGGCATTGCAAGAGGACACATAAAGATTTCAGCAAAGATAAAGTCCTAGCAGAGATCTTCCATTGGTAAGAGCTCACTATCGCCAACATTGTGAGCTGAGCAGGCAGATGTGTAAACCTGGCGAAAGCACTTAATGGGCAGAAGGCCCCTAATTTTTTTTTTTTTTTTTTTTGAATATCTGAGCTTGGATCAAAAACAGAAAATGCTGGTGCAACCAGCATGGAAGTGCTAACATAGCTTTACGGCTATTTTGGTAAAGATTATTCACTCTTGGCTGTCTTTGCTGATGCAAGAAGTCTTCCAAATGCCAGGTTGCATGAACAGAAGATGACCTGCATTGCATGTGGGTATCACAGCATTCCCCACAACATTATTTGGAGCGCTTTCATGGTCTTGGCAGTAATCATAAGGAGCTGTGGGGAGTGATGATCACATGCCTCCAAGCCTCTCCATGATCATCTTTTTTTTTTTTTATCGTTTTTTTAAAACCTTAAATTCCCTTCGGTTCATCTTGGACTGCTTTCTTTGTGCCAGGTTTCATCTCATCATTAGAAATATAGATGCAGAATAGTAGCGTGGAATATTCACAGTATCTGTTTAGAAAAAGGCCAACTGATTCTTTTGCAGTTGTGAGCAACCAGCACAACAGCTGACAGTACAGCACTGGGAATAAAAAGGGAAATGCAAACAGTGAACAAGATGGACACTTCCTGCCAGGAGTTACTGACCAGCAACACATGGTGGAACAAATGTTAAGTTATGGCATCAAATGTCAAGGGGGGGCAGCAGGATGTTCAGATGTGATCTTCCTCAAGTTGTGTAAGAAGCTTGTCTGTCTTCTGATGTGCCAAAATGAGAAAACTCAGTTACAGTAATGCTGGAGTAAGATTTCTTGCAGCATTCAGAACTCAACTCAAAAGAGGCAAACAACTGGGAAATAAGGGACACAAAGGTTTATGTTATCTGCAGAAAAAGAGCTAGTAGTCAAACTGTCTCTGAGGGAGAAAATTCATAAACAAGATGGCCAGGCTTATTCTTGGGGTAGAATAAAGGATGTAGTTAAAAATTAAATGTACATCTCGATCCACTGTGAATGGAAGACATAATATTGAAGAAATAGCATTCATTTTTCTCATTTGAGGACCTCAAGACTGATGGGCTAAAAAACCTTGCTTAACCCAAGTAGGGTAAGGAAAGAGGGAAGTGCATAATCAGAGAAATTACACTAAGCTCTTAACCACCCAGAGAAGGGCATCCTTGACTCTGAGAAAGGGTCAGAAGTCAGCTAAAGAACGTGGGAAGTCAAAAGTGACCCTGAGCCAGCAGATGAAAACAGAAGACTCTTTTCTGTAGACCACTGCAAAGGAGTTAGAGGCTATTCATCCACCTTAAGTTGATAGGAATAGTTTTGATTTTTAAGAGTACACAACTGTTCAGCAGGACATAGGACAGCCAGAAGCATGCGGAGCTTGACAGGTAATGGGATGTTCATCTTCACAGAGCAACTTCATTCTACCAGGCATGATTTTGCTTCAACAGAGCAGTCAAAAAGAAGCTCCAGACGATTAAGTAGGGGATCCTGGTACAACCTGAAACACCCAGGAGGGAGGTGAAAGGTTTCCCAGCTATGCCAGTGATTTGATGATGTATGGCGAAATGGAAAAACCAGTGAACATTACTTCCTCATTTATAAATAACGTCACAACTGAAACAGTGTTTAATCTCCTTGACCTGCATTATTTAGATCTGCCTGTCATATTTTAAAGTTCCAATCACCTTGACATCTCAGCACAATTTATTTCCATGTTTTTAAGGTCCATCTGTTCATACACCTCTTTAGAAAACATTGGCACAAATTTTCTGAAAGGAGTTTCTTCTAATTTTTACTCCCTTCTCCCAAATCCATTTAATATACCTGCTAACACAGAGGACCTTTTTCTTTGGTTCCTTTTATGTTTGCTTCTGCTATAGTAGCTTGTTTTTTTCTTTTGCTAAATCTTTAGAAATCACTTGAGGAATCTTAGTAGTGTATTCATTTTGAGGTAGGTTTATCTTCAGAGCTGGTAAACAGAAAGTCTCTTCTTCACTGGGCTTTGGATCAGGTGTTTAGCGCTAACATCATTTCAGTTCTTCTAATCTAGTTGTTTGGGGCACAGCATGCAGCCTCTGAGACTGCTGAGATATTCACCATAGGCTTTAATGAGAGCAGAATCAGCCCCTACTTCCTGAGAGATAGCCTATAAAAATCCAAAAGAAATAAGCACAAGACGTTCTTGAAGAACTGAGTCTTAAATTTTATTTTATTTGATTCTGAATCTCACTGGATTTTTTTTTTACAGCCACTTTGACCTCTGTTCTATGTCTTATCTTAACAGGACGGGCTGGAGTTTCAGCTACCCAGACCTACTGGAAATTGGGCCCAGCAGTCATTTGGCAGTGGCCTTTCGAGAGCAGCAATACCAGCTCTCTATTGCAATGCTCACATTCAGAGATCTGTAGAATCTGCAAATTCTGCTTGTATTTGCGAGCCCAGAATGCCACTGACTTCAAGGGGGTTGTAGGATTTTAGCCAAGAGCAGAAATTGGCCCCAGATTCCCTCATGCTTCTGGTTATATGATGTTACCATCAAGAACTAACAGCATGCTTCATGACACATTTCACTTTTAAATTACATAAAGGATATTTGCTGTGCCGATGCTACATAATTTGCAAGAAAGATGCACATATGGAAATGAAAAAACACTAATCACCATTAGGATTTCCAGCTTTCAGCATTCATTTTCCAAAACAACCCTGGGACTATTTCTTATCAAAAAAATGCACAAATGAAAATCCCATTTCTTGGCATTTATGTATGGCATTCTGGAGTCTTACTCACCAAGTCTGTTGTGAAAGTGGTCAGAATAAAAAAAGCCTCATAATGTACAAAAAGTTCAATACTCTGCTTTTATTTTCTGTACACTGGTTTCCTAGGCAGAGACATGATTCCATCTCCAAAAATAATTAACATTTTTCTGCCTTTCAAGGGCTGGGAGATCTGGGGAAAGCTGAGTGATCACCAAGGACAACAGGTAAAAACACAGAAAAAGGTTGAGAATGAATGGATCAAAACTGTAAAAACAGGTAAGCGGGGTGCCAGGCAGAGCACGTCAGACAATGCCCACTGCTGCCCGAAAGCATCCGAGCAGTGAGTGGAGCCAGGTCAGTGCTACCCTGCCCAGAGTGATGGCACCTGCTTCAGAGCCAGCAGCTCATGGATACTTTCGGAGATGCAAAAAGAACCTGAGAGCAAACTAGCCGCTCGGTGTCTTTCTGGAGCGGGGAGCAGCGTAGGATGGAGGTCCTCCACAGAGCAGAGCTCCAGTCTGGTTCTAGTCGGAGCTACTGGGCTGCTCAGTATCCTTCGAAATGAGGCAGACTGTTTTGCCACATGGTTACAAATCTGGGCGCTTCCTTCTAGATAGCCGTGTTTAGAAATCTGGGCTGGGGCCTTTTAAAGCCTTAACAACTCCCTACTTAAGCTTTTAATATCCGTGTTAAATAGTTCATTGAGCATGGCCTGGTATTCGGGAGAACAGTGTGCCATTGTTGGCCGATGAGTAACTTTAGGCAAAGACATTATTTTGTACCTGTGTGCTTTTTCTTCTTCTGCATCTGCTTTGTCTACGTAGATAGTAAAGTCTTTCAGGAAAGGAGTGGCTCACACTATGCACGTCTAGTCATCAACACAGCCAACTCCAGTCTCACTGAGAGCCCCTCTGTGCCCCTCCATCCTACCCATAACAGTAGCATCTTAACACATCAGCCTCTGTATACGCTTGCTTTTCACCCTACTGTAGAAGCAGGGGTTTAGTATTAATTACTACTTAAAGTCTGGAGTCCTAAATTCTCTAACATTAAAGTATCCATATACTGTGCTTGCATAAACCCTTGCACAAATAGGTCACTGTACAGAAAGCCCAGAGGCTACTAACTGCTGTGGCGACCAGGTGCTAAATTGTGCATATAAAGGGGCCAGAGATGCTCTAACAGGACAGCAATATTCCTTTGGCCACTGGAAAGTCACCATGCACACAAGAAATCTCACCCTATCTGACTCTGCTCTAGTCCTTGCAATTTAAGGGGAGCATCAGGGCAGCACTGCTTGGTGATCCCTTAATAGCAGCGTTCCTTCCAAGGCCTTTAAAAGCCAGCAGAATTTAGTGCATCCCTGAGGGTGCTCTGGGCCAATTTTTGCTTTTGCAACTTTCTGTTGCCTCTACTGCATGTAGCAGAGCTCTTGGCTCATACTGTGCCGCTGGATTCTTGGATTGAGAGGGCTGTTCTGTGTAAATAATCTTGGTGCCTGGGCACATCCTTGTGTCTAGAAAGCAAACAGTGTGCTCCAAGCGTCTGTCAAGGATCTAGATACAAATGTTCCAAATGACAAAAATGTCTGTTCATCCATCTACCTGCCTGCTTAGGAATGCTGAGAGCACCAGAGTACTACGGGTTTGACGCTCTTGTTTGTTCTGTTACTGTCCATCTGACCTTGCTGTTTCAGATAGGCTATTTGTCAATGCCACAGAAATCTGCTGCAACAACAGAGGGAATATCTGGTGTCAGTATTCTCCAGCTCCTTGAGGGAACTACCTCATTAGAGAAGCTAAAACGTCGCTTTGATTGCTTAGAAGCAAGACATTTGTTTTGCAAAAATCTCCAAGCAGTTATTCACGTCTTGTAAAATCATAATGCCTGAAGTCTTTTTCTAAAGCAGTCTTGGATACTGGAATGACTTGAAATTTGCAGTCAATAAAAAGTTTTACAGCAAAGCAGATCTGATCAGTGTTTCCTTAAGTGAGACAATTAATCTTCTCTGTCAAAATGTCATCAGATTTTGGTGGATTTAAAAAACAATAAAATGTTTTACTGGAGAAAGTAATAAAACAGGACATCTCTATAGCTTCACAGATGTTCATAATGCATTTGAGATTCTGTATGCTTTCTTTAGGAAATTTGGAGCTGAGACTTTTAATATACCTAGAGCACATATTTTTGTCCCATAATATCCAAATATTTTGTCACGATCAGCTTTGACCTCTCTCATAAACTTTGGCAGGGGACATCGAGCTGAAATGGGATGACTGCTGTCCTGGTATTCTACCTTAGGAAAGAAGCCTATTGGAAGATTGATAGCTATGTTTGCTTTTGGGTAGTACCTTTCATTCAAGGATCCTAAAGCAATCGTAGAAATCCCAAAGTCTTCCTAGCCAGAAATATGACACAGCCTTACTGCTTTTCTGAAGTGTACTTTACGCATTGTTGTATTGCATCAGGAGGGACAGAGTCTATCCATCTCTCATCTCTGTGCTGGCAGTTTCCCAGGGCATTGCTAGTGAACATACGTTACAGACCATGCTCCCTGCACTCTCTACACAGGCAGAAGGAAGGGCCAGAGAAAGAGAGCTATCGTGTTCCTGTTCTCCTGTAATAGACGGAAATCCCTTGGGTACCATCACATGTGAGCAACTCCTATGCATATGTGAGGACCACAATGATGTAGAGAATCAGGGAACAGCAGAGGCCTGTCCATCCTCATTCCCACCCCATCCCTGCTACATTTTACAAAACCAGACCTGGTCCATCTCACATATGGTTTAATTTCATTTAATCTGAAGAAAGTCTGGTGCTCAATTCCCTAGAACATCTCATGCACTGTACAGGAGAGATTAAAAACACATACTAGTAATTTACCAGCCCGGTGGACTTCCTGAGCAAAAGTACACACAGAACAAGGTTGAGGATTTGGATCATTGACAGGTCTATGGTTGAAGAGAGGTTTTGTCTTAATATCGCATGCACAGGCACATTTGTGATCCTGCTGTAAATGGCTCAGCTAATGTTTCTTAATGCACAACAGTTGACTTGGAACTTCAGAGGTTTCCGATTCCTCCTTTCTTCCCCATGATCCTTTCCCCTCTTCGTCTTTCTCCCTCTCTACTCTTCACATTCCTCTCTTCTGCTGCACTATGAAGTGCTTACTACTGAGTAGTGAGATTATGACACAGTTGATAAACTGGGAGATTATGACATCAAAGCAATAAATCACACGTCCCTCCCAGCTTTCTTCTCTCTGCTTCTTTCTTCCTTTTCTACTTCTCCTCTCCTAAAAGAAAAAGAGGAAAATTGTGATATTAGGAAGAAGCGTCTTCTCCCAAGCTCTCTCCTCCCAATCAGCCCTCTTGGCTGTTGTGATTTTATCCTTTTATTTAAGCATCTCTAGAATTTGTGATAATAAATTTATGCCCCTTCAATCTCCAAAATGAATGCATGATATTTTATTTCCACAGTAAAAGCCATTTAACAATATTCTGACATCTTACAGGCTTGCAAATTTTTCCCTCCTTTGGGAAATTGCTAATTATCAGAGTTGCCACAATAAACAACAAGTTCTGTAGAAAAAGGGGAGCACACAACAGTACAGAGGTCCAGACTGCAGTTGATTTTTTTTTTTTTTTTTTTTGCTTAGCAAAACCCTGGGATTTCTGAAAGTCACACGTCCTAGAATATAGTGTCCCACCTGTGAAGATATGATGGGTTCCTGTGCACTTCAGCCATGAGAAAGTTGGGGTGTATAAGTAATTCAAGTTCTTCATAAATACTGCCTTATAAAATCTACTTTACACTGTGCTTTGCTCTTTTACATAGCATTCTCTAGAATCTGCTTGGGAATATTCATTTCACCTAATTTCTTGTCCTTACTGAACACCTTACCCCACACCAAGCTCACTAGCTCTCACAAAGAATTGTGCTTAATATACTGCTGTCAATTTGCTGACATACCTAATTATATAGTTGAATATGTCAACATTAAGTTATGTCTACATGACAGGCATTGATGTGGCTGGTATGTAATATAGACATAGTCAAACCACCTTAAAACGAAGCTCAGGCACTGCTACCAGTATAGTCATTGCTGAGCCACATGGCCTGCAAAACCAATCAGAATAATATTTATTGAGTTAGAATCACTAGCCTGTGCCAAACTCTGGTTTTAACAACTAGAATGCTACTGGTAATCAAGCCAGCTCATGAAGACCTTGCCCGGTGTGTCTACCTACACAGCAGCGATCACAGCCTTAAGTCACAGCTCTGACATGAGCACTGGTGGGCTTAGCCACAGCAGGATAAGGTTTCATCATCCCCCTCTGTCTGCATCTTTTTTCTCCTTGAGAAGTTTCCACCTTCGTGGTGGGGATGGGAGAAAGGGATGGTAACCTAGCTTATAATTCAGCTGGCCCAGCTCACAGCTTAAAGCAGTGGTGGAGATGCGTTAGTGCTAAAATGCTGGACTATGAACTGCGGTATAGACATACAACCTTTTGTGCTACTTTTATGCTAGTGTCAATAATGTCCAGCAGAAAATACTGGGAGAGGCATTGATCATTTACAACACTATGGCTAAACGTGCTGGAGCTGGTCTGTCAGAGCCCTTGCTTTTGGAAGAGAGGAATTGGGAGAAATACAAACCATAAAACAGAAGATAGCTACTAACAAGACATCCCAGTGTAGTTCAAAATCAATATTAAGTCTTGAGTAAATCAGAGAAAGTAAAGCAATAAGTAAAACAGGGAAAATCATAAACATTAAAGACCTATGTATTAGTCTATATCTAACACAAAAAAAGTTACTTCTCCAGGATTTTTTTTCTCCAGTGCTACAACAGATTTTCTGCATGATCTCGGGAAGATGCATAGTTTCTCTCTGTCATGGTGTTAGATAATACTTCCCTACCTTATAAAAGCTCATGTTGCAAGTTGCTGAGTGTCAAAGAGTACTCATTAGATAGGATTATATCAGGTTCTGAAGAAGGGAGAGTACATGCAAAAGGCAGATAAAAATGGGATGAGTTCAGTTGTCTTTGGGAGTCAGTGGAAGCTGAGGGCATGGCAGATGCTCAGGTGTTCTCAGGCTCGGTCTCTTGATAAGGAAGAATTTCCCTAACCAACATACAGGGAGCAGGTTTAGCATAGGGGCAAGTATTCACACTCTTTAATACTCAGTGGCAAACTGATTAATTGCAAAAAAATGGGTTTTTGATTTCTCATTCGCACCACTTGTAGAAAATATTTCAGTGGAGTCAGCACTGACTCGTCTCTTGAGGAATGAGTTCCTGGTGAGGTCTTGGGAAACATTTGAGTGAAGTTTCAAATGGGTCAGGTCCTGTGAATGATGGGGTGGCAAAGAACAATCCTGCACAAGCTTTGCTTGTTCAACAAAGCAGTGTAGTTATCAGATGTGCAGGGGCTGCACCAGCATAGGGGTCCCTGGTGGTGAAAAGTCTAAATACATAGTGACAAAGATGGAAGAAGACAGGGGTGAGCATTAGCAGATGGCTGGGCATGTTACTCCTTACAGCATTATGTATATTAACTTGAATAAGGCAGAATGGGAAACACTGAAGAGTGCCAGCATTTGGGAAGTCACCAGTACTTTGAATTCATCTAATAGCTAAACCAAGTGACATTTTTTATGCATGGGTTTTACACCCTTTAAAATTATTTCCACCTGTTATCAGTGTAATAACTATGGACAGATCAGAACAAGCAACACTGACCATTTCTGTGCACAGACAAAAATCTTCCACCTGCAGTTGAGTTCCCTTCCTTGGCTGTTACCTTTATTGTGTTATGTATACCAGAGCATCAACCCTTCAGCTTTGCAGCACTTTGTCATGTCCAGGTAATTAAAAGAATGCCACTGCACCTGGTAGAACTATAAAAATGTCCTTATAAAAGTCTCAGCAGCATTTAATATTTTATTCATTGCTATGTTGTTGTGTTTTGCCTGCAGTAAAACAGCCTCATGGAAGTGAGACATTACCACTGAGGGCTAACAAACATTCTCCCTTCAACATGTTATATTAACTCTGTGTCTTTTTTGCCCTTCCAGTTTTGGATCCTTGTTTTTAACAATCTTTCTGCTTTCTTGAAAAGAAAAAAAACCAAACCACCTTTCTTTTGCTCGAGCAGGGAACTAGGACAGGCAGTGTTTAAGCTTTCATCCCTTCTCCATATGTGGAAAAGACTGTCTGAAAACTTTATTTCCTAGGGAAATATATTCCATGTTTTAACCTTGTAACATCTGAATAATTGCCTTGCATATAACATTATCTCTCCTATTAGTAACCCAGGAACTAGAAAGAAAAATAAAACAAAGTGTCATATATACAAAAACACTGATAGTTCTATTACAGAAGGTGTAGGACGCCAAACCACACAAGCACAGACATAGCTATTAAAGGAAAATTAGAAAGTTGCCGACACAAGCTGTTCAGAAATAAATTTTCAGGTCCCCCAAAGCCACATGATTAGCTTACAGACTTTTGGTTTTCAAAATACAGGTTTGGTGTGCTCTTATGTGTCTTCACTTTTTGATATGCTGGGGAATCACATGAAACCAGCTTTATTTTACAAGTATGGAGGCTGAAAGTTTAATAGATATTCTTGAGTGATAACATGACTCCAGAATTGAGAGATTTCAGAAAACCACCACCAAGGCCACATGGCCAGCAGTAACGCTTTAAGATTTAGCATCATTAGTCTGTTCAATTCTAGCAAACTAACTGATGTTCCCTGTAGGCATGCTATGTTTTTCCATCAAGCAACTTTGTCTCAGAGAAAAAGGACTCTGTCTAGGATTTACAGACTTCTTGTTGCACAAAGGAAAGCAAAAGCAAGTTGGGACATCATGAAATTCCCATTATGTTCTGTGTATGCTCAGATCATCCATAAGTACATATGCAGTATGTCTGACTCATCCCCAAATCCTGGATGTGAGTATAGGAGTCCCAGGTGGAGATTGTGCCAACAGTGCAATAAGCAACATGACTAACATCTATCATATGTAGTTTGTTTTCCTGTCCTTTTTTTTCCAAGGGAAGGACCGCATGTCTTAGCAGGTACTATTAGCGCTCTCTTTGTATCCAAGAACACAAGCTCTAGGAATTGCATCTAGCACAGGAAGCAGAAGGTGGTGATGCCTGTGACGGCCATGAGCCCCTGAGGGAATTCATTACTTATTCTGGGATGGGGTCTGTCCCCTGCCCAGACAAGCTGCACTGTCATTTTGCAGAATCCCATTTATCCGAGGGATGCAGCTGCCAGCTAGGTGTTTAGTCTGAGGGTCTGGATGATGGGGTATGCCAAGTCCAGCCATTTGAGCATCTTGCTGTAATGCTCAAAATTTATGTCGAGAAAAGAAAAAAAATGAGACAAGGCTTGGAAAAAGAAAATACAGAATGATATTCAGTCTAACTGTACCAAGCTGTGTGAAGGTGAAGAGGTGAAATGAATATGCCAAGCCCAAGCCAAATCAGTGGCATAGTCAGCCATAGGCTGAAAGCGCAGTCTCAGTGGACAGTCCACCCTACTGTGACTTTCATCCAACACCAACCCATTGATACAATTTTTAAAAAGTCTCAGCAAAAGCAATTTATACTTTCTCAAGTAGTTTGACATATTCAAACACTAAGTCATTCTGCTGATGTGAAAAGCAAAACCCTCATTCTAGATGGAAAAGGAAAAAATCACTCATTTAGTTTCACTAAGTACAGTCGGTGATAGCACCAGTGTTGCCAGTTCTGGACATTAGGTCTTATAATATTCACTGTTTTTCTGAAAACAAGAAATTATGTGTAGCTCATGAAAAACAAATGCCCTGAATTTCTAGCCTTCATGGTTGCAAATAAGAGCTTGAAGACCTGAAATGGGTGTGCATCACAACCTTAGAAAACCCAAACACTAACTGAAAATATGCATTTTATTGTTTTTGATCATCCTTGTGATTAAGTCACGCATGACTTTTCTTGGAGGCCTGACTCACAGCTTTTAAATGTTCATAGGGGGCTGCAGTATCCCACAAAGAATGAAATGCAACTGTAAGAGCTGTACCCATGTTATAGGGCAACCAAGAAAACATTTGCCAGCAATTTTTGTTTCATGTTGGCAAACACAAGGAGTCTCATGCTCTTGGTGTTTTATGGGAGCAGAGAAAGCTGATGAAGAGCAAGGTGAGGGGAGGAAGGATTCCTGCCTAACTTGAAAATAGGTGAAAGTTGATCCTGAGAAAAAAAATAAACTGAATTTAACTGCTACCGCTGTGTTAATGAATGGTTGGGAAGACAGCAAGGGAAGGCATGTGTTTATATCGCAGAGCTGGTAATAAGGAATTCTTGTTCTTGCCCTGATTCTGCCACTGACTCATCCAGCAGGGTTAGGCCTACTTCAGTTCTCACTTCAGAGTAGATTAGACTTAACTATAGACCCAGCTGCTGTCACATTTACTCATGTTGAGTAACACTTTCTTCCCTGGTGACACTATTTGTGAAGGAAGAAACTCCATAGTTCACAGAAGGTTACTGACTGAGCCCCACTGTAGAAACAGAAAAGATAAGAAGCATCTGCAGCACAGAGGCTTAGCTAATTAGGTCTATGCCTAATGCATCTCTTAATTAGTTGAGCCGTATGTAGATATTGGGATCAGTTACTGATCTGCTTCTCTGCAGGCTCTCCTTTGGGAACAAATGATCAGGAACTGAGGAAGGTTTGGGAGTTGAGATTTGCTCAGCTGGCAAGCCCACGGACTCATCCCATGTAGCCGTCAAGGTAACAGAGGACAACCTAGCCCCTCTTCCATGCTTAATGCTGAACCAGCGACAGAGAGGGTGAAGAATTCACAATATCTTTATGAAGATGCTTCTAAAAATTCTTTTACTTAAGTCTAAGATGCTCCACTCCAAAACTGAGCTGAGTTTGGAGCCCAGTATAAACCCCGTTTGTAGTGCTGCCAGCCTTCAGCGCACACAGCGTACCAACACCCAAACTCGTTAGCAATCACTGACAGCACGAGAGTGCTATTCAGTAAACCCTTCCAGGGAGTTTTTTCTCACTTAACCAAATGTTTGATTGAAAAATAAAGTTTTAAAATTCAATCAGTTGCATAGATCCCTGGACATCATTCCCAGGAAATTATTTGGTTAATACTGATGAGTATTATCAACATTAATATATATATTATTTAGAGGTGCCAGTTAATATGATATATCTGCTTTCGTCAATGTCAGCACTGTGCCATGCCTCCATTCCCCCTTGGAGGCATCCTTTGTAAAATGGCCACAGATCTATTAATAAGCACTACATTAGAAACTAAATCTCATAAAAACTACATCTGTTACAAATGTATTATTGTGGCTATGTTGTTTAAAAATAAGAAGTGAACTTTTCTCTTGATAACCCCTCAGATTTCAAATAAACTACATGTGGAGTGGATTCAGGCCAGTGCATCATTTGTGCTCTTATGGAGGCCCTTACATTTTTACTTTTGATGTTTTGCATCATCTTCTTTTGCTCAGTCATCTCAAAGAAAACATTGCCTTGCTACACTTCCCAATTCCTAAATTATCTAGTTCACATTTATTGTGATCTAGTCTGGTACACAAAAATCAGGCTAGGCAGC
The DNA here is from genome assembly GCF_000737465.1 of Haliaeetus leucocephalus. Lineage (NCBI taxonomy): Eukaryota > Metazoa > Chordata > Aves > Accipitriformes > Accipitridae > Haliaeetus > Haliaeetus leucocephalus. The sequence continues at coordinate 14,710,233 of NW_010972775.1, forward strand.
TAAAGACTATCTGGTATTAAACACACACTTCAGAACTTATAGCTGCCATAAACCCCTCACCTTTATGCTTACTGGCTCAAGAACTTCATGTCCCCCTTTTATGACACATCCATAACTTACAGCAACATAAAAACACATCTTGTCTTTCCTGATAATTTTGCCATCCTGCTATTTTATGAGCCAGTCGGTTGGTCTGCGAGTACATGCACCAGGTACTGTATCTTGACGAAGGAACTGGATTATTGCCAAATAAAACAGTCAGACTATTATTATGGCTAATATGCTAGAAGTGTTTGCAATGGGTTTTTAAATAATCCTCTACATTTATATTGCACCATTCATCCTGAAGAGAACCAAGGTGCTGTGGAGGCTGATAATGGGTCTTTTCGCTCATTGCTAAAACGTAACTGCTGTTAAGCTGGAGAAATAGTGACCATCCTGCACAAACAGCGTTATGCGAGTGCAGTAGGTAATGAAGCAAACAATAATATTGCCATTTGAAATCGCAAGCTAATTACTTGATTTGGAATTTGATGAGGACATAAGAGCTGATATGCTGCTGCTTGTAAAAATATGCCCCAAAGTATTTTTGGGTTGTTTCATCATTTGTGAGCGATGGCACTTCCACCACTGTTAGGTTCCCTGTCATCACACTTGGCACGCTATTTCCAGCCGAGCTCAGGGACAAGATTGTGACTTGAGCACTGAAAGCTTCATTTCTAGAAGTGCACAAGTTTCTCTAAAATATTTCCTAAGCAGTCCAGTGACTTGTGAAGCCCAGCTCCCTTTGGCTTAGGAGAACTTGAGCGTACACAGATTTACTCACTACAGCGCAAACATGTGATACACACGGGAAGGTGCCTGACAGGCAGCCTTCAGCCAGGGATGTGTCGATGCTTTGCTGATGTCTGACTTGTAATGCAGATAATACCACACTATTTAACAGACAGTGAATCTTTCCTAAATGTGGTAGGAGGACATGTAGCATTCTACTGGACTTGAGAGATGCATCAGTGGTGCATTCCCACAGCCCGCCCTAACTTCTGCTTTGGGGCTGGCTCTGCCACATATACTTGAAGAACAGGAAAATCAGAGTTGAATATAGGAAAGGTGAGAAATTCTTCTATCATCTACATCTTTTTTTTCATTCGTTGTGTTGCTATATGCAATTATGAAAGGACTTGGTTATTATCTGAAATAGCAGATAGTTCCTGACAGACTGTCCATATCATGCTGCCTATATAACCTATCATTATAGGAATAGATCTGTACGGCAACTGAAGACTACTGATCAGACCTTCCCTTTAAAAATTATTGCCAAAGGCAGATGGGAAGTACCAAAACAGCATACACCAAAGCTGAAATCTTGCTTACAGGGAAGATATGGGAAAAATTCACTACAGAAATAGTGGTTTGTGTGCAAATTGGATCCAACGCCAAATTCTTTGCATGTTAAAGATCACCTAGACCCTACAGCTGAGTGTCATTTTTGAAGCCAGGAGCCCAACTCAGTCAAGAGTTGCCCAGCTGGACTCTTGAGACCTAGAGTAAGAAAGGTGCATTCCTAGCAGCAGGATAAAAGCTGGATTCATGGTACAGGCTTTGGATCCATTACAGCGAGCACTGATGTCCCAGGATATCTTTAACACCAGTCTCCCCCTCTCACTTACAGCATTGGGAACTGAGGCATTCGCATTGCAGTGCTGTATTTTCTCTCTGGCTCCCATGCACCAAGCATAGTATGTCAAACAAACAGTTTCAGATAGTGCTTGTTTTCTGTGCTTAACCAAGATCATTAGGCAAATTATTTAGCAGGGTGCACAGGGATTTAGCAGTAGGATTCCCATTAATATGACAAGACATACATGGCTAAATCTCTGCACTAACATTTCCCTACACAGTATTGCCTTAACACTCTTTTAAACTTCAATAGTTTGTTCTGTCTATACAGAGATGCTATAGACAAACTGAAGGTAAGGCTCCCCAGATTTTAATCACTCAAGAGTCAATATTCCCTTTCTTTGGGTTCCTCAAGCCAGAATAAATCCTGTGATATTGCATGACAAAAGCACAATGTGCCAAATTAAAAAGCACTGTAATAGCTGAAACCAATTGCTATTGATCAGTCCTTTGTAGGCTGATAACTCAACTGCTCTCTGGAAATAAATTTCTACAAATTCCTTAGGAGCCAACACTGACCGAGGCAATCATTTACCCATGATAACAAGGGCTAGCCTGTGCTGACTCAGCATTCTCCCCAATTTAAATATGTCAGAAGGTACCAAAATCCCAAACTTTATTAAATTGGGGGTGGGGACTGGAGACATCAACATTAGTTTGTTTAGTGTTAAAGATGACACAATATCTTGTCACCATACTCTAACTCAAATAAGTACAGGGACATGGGCAGAAAGACACCACCAGTAAAGGTATTTGGCTTTAACGGTGAACTTCTTATCTATCGTTTTGGTTGTTTAACCACTGAGCCTGCTGCAAAACATACCAGTGTACAGAACAAACTTTCACTGAATATCAAACAGGTACCTCAGGGTAGAAAGATGATTTACAACATTAATGCACCACCAGATAGCTCCAGAGTCACATGCAAGAATCATCTCTTGAAGGCTCCGATGGACAAGTGGGATTGATTTACAGTAAGGCAGCAAGAGAGATTTGCCTCAGCTCTCACATCACAGCTACTGCACTGCTCCAAACTGAGACCCAGGGGATTAAGGACAACTGAAATCGGCGTTTGTCCACCTTGATCCGCTGAGTTCCAGGTTGCAGCAGTGCAGATTCCGCTTGATGAATAGTTGAGCTGTCTTTGCAGGAGGGGGGAGAGGTGGGAGGCAACGACTTCTGGGAGAAGGAACCACAACAGTTGGTTGCAAGGCAAATCATCAGCATGTGCGAATCAGACCACCCGTTCTGGATTGTTAGATCTCTGCAAAACCATTAAAAGGAACGAAAGAATAAAGCTGTGGGGAATTCATCTATCTAGCAGAGCCTGTCTTAGCTGGGAGTTATGAGCTACACACAAGAAGGTACTAATTTAAATTCTATGGTTTGTATTATCAAAGAGGGCTGACTAGATGATCTGACTCAAATAACCATACATTTATCAGAAGGAAGGAACCTATTTTGACCTTATTCACATCCAGTTGCAACCTGGCTAGTGTAAATATAAAGCAGAGGTAAAATGCTACCAAGCCATGACTGCAATAACTACCTAGGGAAATGACTACACAGGGTATAGGGCAACCAACCTAGAGCACAACCCCTTTTTATGGCTGGCGGCTAAGAAATAAGTATTGTATTTTTGCTTGTAAACTGAGCACATTTGGTCTGGACTCGGCGAGAGCCAATAATCCCGCAGCTCGGAAGTGACATTTTTAGTGAGTCACTTTTCATAGCAGAACACCACTTTCAGTGTATTACTGGGGTTGTAAATGTTTGTCTCGGCACTCCTATCTTGTTAGTATCACCAGGAATCGGGGACTACGTTTGCTAAAACTGAACCCTATTCCAGAGTATGAACTTCTGGATCACACTTTGTCACACCCCGTTTCCTCAGAAGATAACAGAAGTACTCATAACTCTTTGGAATTGAGATGGAAGCTTTACAGGTTGGATCCTGCAGCTGCATACTACCTCCCTCCGCACAGGAGGATGCGCCATTAGTAAAACTTACACATGTGCATGTGAGGTTGCAGGACAGGGCTTTAAATCTGCAGAAAGGAAGAAAGAAGATTGGATTGCGTGGATGTTTTAGGATTAAAACATTAGTGTCTCAAAGAGACACAATAGCTTGACATCTCCAATGCACCTAAATCACTTCCTGATTTCACAGGAGGCCATGGTTAACGTAGAAATTGTTGTTTGGCAAGGAATTATTAGAGTAAAACCCCAGTTATTTTCTTTGTTGGGTATCCAGCTGGACACCATGAACAGAAAACCTGACTACCTCATGCAAGTGTGTTGTGCTTTTTACCTTCTAAGGGAGATCAGTTTCTATTAGATTTATAGTTATTTAACTATAAATGTAGTTTATTAACATTACAATTACTTCCAATTTTCCATTTGGAAAACATTACATACTTACAAAACTATTTCTTTATTATAAAATGAGATTTTTACCTTTTTCTAAAATCTATCATTTAAAAATATTTTTGAGAGCTACACAACAAGTTAATTTAGTACACTAAACACTAAAGAATCTGACCATGACTGAATAGGAGTCCACTCACAAATTGACTATCCAGAAAAAGTGATTAGCAAGTAACAAGGAGAGACTACAAAAGAAATGTTGTTCTACACCAATTTCCAGATTATACAAAATTAGCTTCTATCTCAATGGTGAAAAAGGAAAAATGTTTTCAGGAGCAAGTACCTTGGATCAAAGATCAATGCACAAGAAAACAAACTGCCTCAGAGTGTGGTATCACAGTTTAATAGAATAATTTTACAGCTAGCAAGCCTTACTGTGAAAGAAAAGTGATTTGAAAGGATGAACTTGATAAAATCATCTTTCAGATTGCCTCACAAACACTCAATCTTTGGCGACTTAACCAAAACATATGTCCAAAGAATTATGAGTTCTACATCTTTGGCATCTCTAAGGCAGATCTATCTGCTAGCTACAGCGTCATGTGGGAGAAAAATGGGATCCGAGATGTATACATGCACGTACATATATATATATATATAAACACCCAAACCAGCATCTCACTCTATAACATGCTACATTAAAGTATGTATTAAAACTAGCACCTAGGCCTGGCTGAGATCAAGGTCCCAGCACGCTCACTGCTGTACAAATAAACAGCTCCACTGACTTCCAACAAAGGATGGAAGAAAACAAATATTAGGGCTCTGACTCACACACAGATGGCAAATGACTGGAGCGGTGCACCTTTGAGTCAGCTCTTACCTGCTTCAGCTCTATTTGGCTTGTGGCCACAGACTTGTTGTCATCAGTAGCCTAGGCTAAGACATCCCAGCATGACCCAGAGCAGCTGAAACACACACATAAAATCCCCGTAACGTGCCTCCTTGGGAAGGCTGCTACATATAGGCAAAAGACACACACCTGAATGTAATTCTCTGATTTCCTCTATTTTAGAGGCGGGGAACTGAGTCACAGAGACACCAGTGGTTTTTTTAAGGTTAGGAAGGAAAGCTGTGGTATAAGTAGAAAATTAGGTCATATTTGCTGAATCAGAAAATCTTTTGGAGAAGCCCATCCAACAGATGGGGCAACCAAAACTCAGAGAGTTGGAGGGGTCTGCCAGGCCATAGGAACACCAAGTTTTATACCGAATATAATGATTCTAGGTTTTGTGGCTTGCCACCTTTTGTAGAGAGCACTGGTCCCTACCAATAGATCCAGCTAAGGACTGAGCTGTACTCAAGCGGGACAACAACTCTCAATCCCCTGTAGGCAGCCAGAAAAATGAACTCCCTCTGCAACTGCAGTGGTCATTTATTAACTCAGGAATATAAAGGAGGGATGTAAAGCAAACTAATTACATTTGATGGGGGCTTTTTGGATCTGGGTTCTGAGTTGCAAAATAGATTGGGAATGTTTATTGTCAAGCCTCCGAAAGGAGATTAAGGGGAAAGGAGAAACAAGGATGTTGCTATTATTTACGTTGCTTGAGCACTGGCCATTGGAAATGCATTTCTCATTGAGTGATTAACAGTTATCCAGCACAAAGAGCAAATAGAAACCTTGTCTAACTCAGTCGATCCCATTCTCTCTGGTCTTGCTGCATTAAATCATGTGAAACTGGCTGTTTTATTTACTGTCGCTCCTTAATATCATTAGTCTGCTGTGATGTCATGTTTCAAAATCAGGAATAATTAAGAAAACATAAGAGATCTTTAACTAAAGTTCTTTTCCCTTGAAAATCGATAACTTTAGGCTTCATTTAGCTCCCTGTAGATAGATTCACATCCCTGCACAGATGAAGTTACTAAAATCAATAGAGCTTTGCTGAGGCACAGGGGGTCAGTCTGTGCAGAGCTCCTCTGACTTCATGAGCAAAGCACTCGCTGCTGGGTCCAAGCTTCCATCTGCATTTGTGTTTAAAAAGGTTTCTCAGCTCTAGAATACACTATGAAAGCCCTTGATTAAGTCATTATGATGCATAATACCCTGGCATGCTAAGAATCTAGTCCCAAATTGATACAAAGGCAAGTCTGCTAAGGATGAATGGGTATTCGGGGGTTTTATTGTGAAAACTCAAAATCACATACACTGAACTGCTGGTATAGAGCTTGCTTGCTGTTGCTACCGATAGCCATTAAAATGCCTCATGGATGAAATGCAATCATCCTCACTGTTGCCTAATGAAAGACTATCACGGTCCCACTCCCGCTGTTTTGTGAAACCAGTGGGCTTTGTGTCAGCTCAGCACTTCTCCCCACGCTTAGTGAGCTGGGGCAGGAAACTCCTCCTGGCTTTCATGGGTGAAACACCCAGCACAAGACAATCCCTACTCCCAACTGGGGCCTTTAGGTGTTGCTTTATTGCCTGTAACAGTCAGCACAAATAAGTAAATGCTCTGCATTATTTGAAAGGGTCTAAAAGAATTTGGCTTTCTGAAAGACAGAGCATTCTAGGGCCTGAGCAGGCACCGGTATTAGCATCATTACTAACACGCTCACAGGCTTAATTCCCTAGATGAACTGGGGGCTCTATACACAGCCATGGCAATGAAGTGATGGGCAAATGTAATTCAAAGCACAGAGCACTGAAAAGTTATATGATTAAAAAATGAGCTCAAGAGCAAATTTCTTTCTGCTTTGGTTAAAGAATGGCAGCAGGTTTGGATAACTAGTCATGGTAGCATCAGCTTCCTTCACACTTATTTAATGGGATGTCATTTCACTTAAAAAGATTGAGGGGATAGTATTACATGCTCAGACAGCACAGCAATGAATGTGGTATAAATACCTGGGGAGACAGATTAGTTAGCTATTTCTGCTCAGAGCCTTCTCCTAGGAGCACAGAAATGCCATCTCAGCATGCTTTTTTGGAGGATCAGAAAATCATAATAAACACAGGGATAAAAATATACCATGAGAGTTACAGCTAATTTCTTGCTATAATTTGCAGCAATTTACACATAATCGTTGTGGGTTTGAAACTACTGCACAGTGCCAACAGGAGAGTGTCTGCTGAAATGGTGCAAATAAGAATGAGACATGCAGTTTGGATTACAAAACCCTCCAGAAGGGTTGTTTGGGATATTAGGTTCACAAGTTCTTCCCTGCAGTTGACTTATGCAGGAGATTTTATTCTACCACATGCAGTCCAGTTTCTTAGGCTATAGGTGAATGGAACGAGTTTCATACCAACTGCTTTTAGACTTCAGAAAAGTCTTATCAAACAGCAATGTAGTCTGTGTCTTCCTCATATGTTAGCTGAAGGGATTTTTTTTTTTTTTTTTAAAAAGGCTGTAAAACATAGGCACTAGCACCACAACATTTTCATGCAAATACACATTTGACAAGGTAATAAAATTGTAGCAAAATTACTGAATTGGGGTTCAGAAATGTGTTTTGATTTAAATATTTATTTCCAGCATATGAACATTACTGATATCATATTACACATTAATTTCCTTAAACATAATTTCTATTCAAAGATCTGGATTGATTATAAAAGAGGAAAATATTGTACACTGTACATTTGTATTTTTGTCCATTTTTATAACTTAAAATAATTCAAAACAATTTGAAAGGGGAATAAAAACAAATGTGCCCCCAGACTGGAACCCTGCATATAAAACAAACTAAAGCTGAGTTATGAACCTCCATGAAGAGTGATTTATAGTAGAAATACTAGCATTCCTACAACACTTTTATAGGGTCATCAACAGAGGGGATATCATAAAAGGGGGGTAAAATGATTTACAAAAAGAATACATTATCTTCTAAAGGAAAGATATTTCATCTATGAATCGCTAACACTTGACCCAGTGCAAAGGTTTCTAGTAGTAACAGAAGCAGATGCAGGCTTGATTTAAATAAGGGAGAAGTACAGGAGCAGATGCAGGCCTGATTTAAATGAGGGAGAAGCACAGAAGCAAGCACGCTCCTGGGAGGGCTGATGTAGAGGACTGCAAACCTCCAAGGCATCCAGGTAAACTGTACCTGGTGAAGTGAGCTTGAGTTTTTAAGTGATTTATTTTAAAACCATGAGATCATATGCTTTGCTTGGAAAATCAAATAGCAAAGAATTTAAAAGCATGCCTAACTTTAAATTGTTAGTAGCCTTATTGAATAGCTGCAATTTTTTTTCAAAGGTACCTAAAGGAACTGGGCACCTATATCCTGTTCACATTCAGTGAAACTCTTTACCTAAATCTTGTTCATATTTTGAAACTCTCATCCAGTGGGACTCTGTATGCTGTGTAAGGCTCAGATATGTTACTGAAATGCTGTCTCACCATATTTTGAGTAGTACCACTATTTAAAGTAGCTTTAAAGCATTGGTGCAGCTGATGTTGAATGCCTGTCTCTCCTGATGGCATTATGTCTTTGGAAGCTACAGATCTGAACCAAAGCTGCAGATCAATATACAAATGGACTTTGCACATGTCCACGTTGCACCTGCCATAGCAGAATGAACCACAAGTCAAGACCACCCTTGACTTGTGGGTGCGAGGGACACACAAAGTTTTGGTGATCATATTGAGGCATGAGCTCTTGACTTCTTATTTCATGAATACTCACAAGCAGACCTTTCTTATTTTTTTTTCCTTCTGGGAGCAAGTATTTTCAGCAATGAAGCTGGCTTCAGCAGACAGTGCTTTTGCTGGCATCTGTGAGATCTTGCTAAGCTTCTACTAAGACTACTTGTTCTTGCTCCATTGTCTGGGAAGCTTAGGGAGCCTTACGTTTCTGTGGCTCACTGCTGACAGCTATGACTATTTGTTCAAATTCTTCTAATCCTAGGTAAACATTTGGAAAGGCTTATGAGAATGTAGAACATGTGTCTACACACATGCATATGATGACACATGGCACATGCATAGTGGAGCAGTGCGTTCGGCTGCCCCGTTGATTCATGATGATGAGAGAAGCTGGGATCCAGAAGAAGCCAAGTTCTGAGTTGAGATGAGTTACCAGAGGAAGTGATGAGGCAGCAGCTGAACCCTGAGGAGCACAGCCAAACCTGGCCCTTCCCATAGTCCCCTTGTGTCGCTGGAGCGCTATAGAGGAGTCATAAGGGGAGCGGAATGGCCTCTCGGAGAATTCTTCTCATGCTTCAGCAATGGAGAGCCACAGTGTGCATCTTCATGTGATCCATCCTCCCAGCATTTGCTGCATGGTATTTTGGGAACAGGAGAGAGCTTATGCCGTATTGCTCAGCCCTCAGTCATTCTGGACTGCACCACAGCTCAACAGCAAGCTGGAGCAGCTTCTTGCTTTAGTTCACGCTGGGGACCACTTTGGCTTTCCAGTTGGCCCAGAAAATCTAAGTTGGCCCAGAGGATGCAAAACCAGCTACATCCTCTTATCCTTCCTGGAGTTCGTCTTCTGTGCTTCTCTGAGATACGCAGAATATAAGCTGGCTCTAAGTCTCTGTTTCAGCTGCCACAGAATTTAAGATCCAGGATCCTGCTATTTCGTCTCCACCCTAGAAACACTGGGAGATAGGCTGAAGTGTTTTAGAATGAACTGCTCCCAAACCTTCTTACGGAGATGACCTTTCCAAGCTTCGGACAGGAGACTTAGGTGCTTCTCAGCTGACGGAATTAGCCGGGAAACACAACACCATTTAGTAATTTAGATCATTACCGGGCCTGAGCCCCAATCCTACTGTATTTTAGTTCTTTGCTGCCTAGCGAACCTCAAAGCACAGAGGACTCGAGCGCCCGCGCTCAGGCCCGGGGAGGTGAGGGCTTTGCGCCTCCTGCGCCGGGCTCCTTCCTTCCCTGCGTGCAGCCAGCCCGGCTGCGGCTAGGTGGCAGCACTCCACTGGGCAAACCCAGCCTCTGCATCTAATGCCAACCAACCCTTTCAGCTCGCAGAAAAGCCAGCTTGCATATTCCAGTTTACAGGAAAAACAGAGGGTAAATAAAAGTCACCGGAGCCTCCTGAAGTCTTATATCAGGGCTGTGCAGGACAGCTGGAAAGCTACAAGTGAACTGAGCTGTTCTTTTGCAATGAAATCCAATACCACACAAAAATCACCCTGGTTTGGACAGCAAAAAGAGAAGAAAACCAGAAAAAATTCTGCAATAATTTTCTCAAGGCCTCAGACCGTTCCTCCAGACAAAGCTCACAGTTCCCACATTCACCTGGAACTGGAACAACTCTGGCAAGGCAGATGCCGCACCAATAGCTCAATGAAGCTTTTGTCATTTTGGCTTAGTTTTGCCTCAAACGCGATGAGATAACATCGTCTCTCACAAGTCAATTTTATGAGGATCTGTCAACTCAGTTCCCATCTGTTCTGGAAAATAAGCCTTTTCAGGTTAGGGTAGGATGTGGAGTCAAACCCACAGAACGCAGATTTAAACTGAAGTATTTGAAGCCCCGTGCTATTGCCAGGTAGCGAGGGGAGGGTTTGCATTTGAGCTTCCATGTCAAGCTGGTTTCTGTTTCAAACCTTTTATTAACACTTACCATTTATAAAAGAAAAAGTGTATACAGCAAAGAGGAAAAGAAGGAAGAAGCAGTGCAGTGTATAAGAATGCAGTCTAAGCAGCACTGGGGAGACAGAGCAGGTAGGAAGAAAAGTAGAGGTACATTAAGTTAAAGGTATTCACTTACAACTACAAAATGCGAATAAAGTCTGGTAGGAGAAAGGAAGGCAGTGCCTAACGTAGAAAATGAGAATCAGCATGTTAGAGTGGCACAATACAGGCAAGAGATCCCAAAGCTGATTTCTTACAGTGCTCAGAGCTGACCATTAGAGCTTGGGACGATTGGGCTATGCACTCTGGTCTGACTCTGTATGTGTGTATACAGATATATAAACTGTCATTGCTACTAAACATCCAACACTTGGAATTGCCCCCTCAGCTATATGCTATTGAAAAGCCAATGTGTCTAACACTGAAGTCGATAGACCTGGGGCAGCTTCAACAGCTACATCCTGAGCTCTGGTCACCAGTGTCACAGCCTGCTCTTAGAGATGCCTGCTCAGAGCTGCCACCCCCTTCTGGGAGCTGAGCACTGAGCTTCACCTTACAGCCCTTTCAGAGATCAAGAGACTGTAAGTGGCGGCATTTGCACCAAAATTGCCAAGATATTATCACTGTCTTCTTTCAAAAATGGTGACATATTCATAGCCTTATTTCATCACCCTCCTCAGTATACTAAACACTTCACTAATGAAGACATATCTGCTTCTGCCTGTGCTCTGCTGCTGTCCATGGCGAAGAAAACAAAACATCTCCTTAGGTATTGTTCACTGCTCTCATGTTCAACTATTACTTATATTCACAAAGAATACAAAAAGCTTTTCTTTAATCAGTTATTAAGAGAGTCAAGAGTGATCTACAACTTCACAGACTGTGCTGCACAGAAAAAGGATTCTTGTGATTTTTCCTCGAGTACTTCTCTCAGGCCTGTTTGCAGCAAACATCTGATAGGAAGGAAGCTGTCTGGGTAGAGCAATGCCTTTCTTTGCCCCAGAAATTTCTGCCAAGATTTAGCTGAGTTGGGAAGAGTTAAGGACTGTCACATTCTCTTTTTTTTTTCATTTGCATTCCTCATAAAATGTTGGCAGTTTGCTGAAATCACTGAACATAATAAAGGCAAATCCAGCCTAACAGTTCTGCCAAAGAAGCAGCTGCAGGTATTGGATAGAGGACACCACTGAACTTTCAAAATGAGCTTTGGTAAGAATGTGCATGTGTATGGAGGAGGTGAGAGCTAGCTTCCCACCCCCAGCCCATTCCCAGTCCTAGCATCACATCCTTCCCTGGGGGTAACATCTAACATGAGAGTCTCTCCAGCTCACACTGCCCTCCTAGACCCATTCTCTTCCAAAGGTGAACACAGCACCAAGCCACCTCTTTCTCTGCTTCCAAGAGAAAGTGAGGGAAATGTTTTCCTGAATCACTGAAGTGATTTATGTCTGTGCTATGCTGGTGATAGCCTGAGATTTCAAACCCTGCTGTGCATGGAAGACTAATGTGTCATTCTGAGCCAGACTCACCACATACAGAAGAAAAAACCTGGTAAGGAACTGGAAACTACCCTGGTCTTCTACTGAATGGGTTTCTGCAAAATTGCGATGTCAGAGCCGCAGCATACACATTGGGGGGGGGCTAGGGTTAGCAATATACTGACACCACAGCTGTATTACAGTCTAGATACACTTTGCTCCAGTATGATTAGGGGCCAGTGCTACCCTGACATCTGAGACGCTAGCCCTGTGCTGGCCCCCAGGCATGCAGCTTTGCTCATCTTCCATAGATCTGAGCATCAGGGAGCGCCTGGGACTGGAAACAGGCTCACTGGCATCCCTGGAGCAAAGAAGAGCTGTTGGTGTGTGGGGCTGGGAATGCCTTTTGCTTTCAGAGAAGGAGGAGGCATGAATGAGAGGTGGTAAGAAGTAGAGGGATGAAGAAAGGGGAATGGAGAAAGAGAAGGGTCTCCAAACATCAAATTGATTGCTGCTCTGAAGCCTTTGCAATGGGTTGAGGTTCTATACAGACACATCCTGACCCTTTAGCAAGATCAGGTTGCCTAAGGAGACGTTCATAAGGAAAGAGTGGGTTAGACACCCCTGCCCTTTCTGCCCCCAAAAAGAACTGCTTGACTGAAAATCTGAATCTAAGAGCAGTTGTTGTATCATGATACTTCTTCGTTACCTCTCATGAAAGATTCAGATGGTATCACACATCAGTAGCTTGGCCCATATTTTCCATTCCATGTTCCGACATGCTGACTGCATTAGCGTTGTCTTTCATACTAATAGTGTCTTTTACAGCAGAACTCCCCGTGGGGGAAAGAAATCTTTGAAGCTACCCATTCAAATCTTCAAAGAAGGACCTTGAAGAGCACTCACAGAGAGTGTGGGAAAGTCTGGAACAGGGGATAATGCTATAAAGCTGGCTTTCCCTGTTTTCCATCCATACTTGTACCACTGTGGTGTTCCCACTTTTTGCAGTTATGTAAAGCTCCCTGAGTGCTGAAGAAAGTTTATCCATTCTTCCATCCTGTTGCAAATGTCTACCAGTTTCTTCAAAAAGTTGTGAACCAGAAATAACCCATTAACCTGCAAAACAGATTGCAGCCTTCACCCCTGGCAATGAAAAGATTGGGGTGAGGGAAGATGGGGGTGGGGGGCTGCATCCTCCTATAGCATACACTTTTTAGGCATGTTTTTTCAAGCCAAATGCCTAACCTTTGCTAGCATACACCATTCTCAGCATTTTGTAACCCAAATGCCAAACCTTTGCTAGTGTTACATAGCGAAAGTCCCTAGCAAATGCCAATTTATACTGCTAAAGAATGTGGTAAAAGCTGGTAGATTTTAGTTGTGGAATCATACTATTTAGAGAAATAATAAATCACTCAAGAAGACATGTTTTCTCCCCTTGAGCAGACACTTTTTCTTTCATTTCCGCTGTGACATATTCCACAACCCACACAATCATTAAGTCACTAGGTTTCTACAGGAACTTCTGTGGTAAAAGCAAAAAAATTCCATTGAAACCAGATGATACAAAGCTGTGTGCATGTCCTGTGGCTGCTCATTACTGACCCTCATTAAGAGTGGTACACTGCTCTCTGTATTTCGTTCTAAATGGAAACTGCTGAGTTCTATTACGTTTATTACTTGGCTCAAGATTATCTGCAATATGTGCTTCAGGAATCACATCTTGGACCAGCCCAAACCAGGGTTGCTCATGTCTTGCGAAACATTGCATCTTCACTGCAAGATCAAACCGAGGAGGCTCTCAGACCATTCTTGGACAGGATTGATATTACTTCTGTAGCTGTGGCCAAGAGAATTTTCAATGGTGTCATGGAAGAAAAATTTGCTGATGGAAATACTAACTGGGGACGAATTATGACCATATTTACCTTTGGAGGTCTTCTCACTAAGAAGCTTCAAGAGCATGGAGTTCAGCTCACTGGAGAGGAGAAGGAGCAGATTTCTTATTTCATCACAGAGTACATAATAAACAACAAAGCCGAATGGATAGATGCAAATGGTGGCTGGGTAAGTTTTTCATTTTCCACTGAAGTCTAGATTAGGAGATTTTGTTTAGTTAAGGGAAACTATTGTTACAGACACTGTCAAAGACATTTTATTCAGGGTTTTATTTGGTAGTTTAATATTTGATCTCTGTAATGTCTCCTTGAGACTTACAGTGAAAACTTTGCTTCTGCTTTAAATAGAACAATGCTAAAAGACAACTTTCTTTTTAAAAAGGCACTTTCTGTACCTGTAACAGTTGAAACCCTAGAGTTAGTCTTGAATCATAGAATCATACAGTAATTCAGGTTGAGAGGGACCTTAGGAAATCATCTGGTCCAGCCTCCTGCTCAAAGCAGGTTAAACTATGCACGCCATGAAACTTTCCATTATTATATCTAAAATTAAGTGGCAACCTAAGGTTAGTGGAGCAATTTTGCTTACATAGAGGAGTTGGTCCAAAAACACTGGAGTTCAAGGTAAGGAAAGAATACACAGGTGTGATCCTCACAGCTAAGTCAGTACTCTTGCTGTGGATTTCAACAAAGCCATTATTTAATCCCCCAAATCAGTTTTACTTAAACAAACTTACAGATAAGTGCAATTGGGGTTAAATCTTTTCTGTTTGGACTGAGATAATCCTAGAACTTCCATCTATCAATGGTCAATGCTGACAAAAGCATTTGTCAATATGTGGATTATTTTGCCAAGCTGCTGAAACTCCCTTCTGCCAGGGGAGAGGAGGTCCCTTTTGCTTTGCAGAGTTTCATCACACCAGTACTTTTTTTCTTTTGCAGTTAGGGGAAGATGAGAATCAATGACACCAGTGTCAGTTATTTCCCTGGTACTTTTTTCTTTTACCTATATGTAAATGTTACTCTTTCCATCCCTCTCTCATCCCACTTCTCTTATATTTCCTATTTGCTGTTACTTTTTTCCCTTATTTGTTTTCTGACATCTTGCTTGCCTTTTTTCTTTTTGCTTGTTTTGATCCTTCTCTGTCTGGTAGCAGTAAAAAAAAGGTGATAGTGCGTCATGGACCCTTGATGCATCAGATTTATTGTAAAGGCTTCTCTCTCCCATCTCTTTCAAATAGAGTCAATTTCATTTAAGAGAAGTATCAACTCCTTGCAATATTCTATCATAATAGGTGGCTCATCATAGTAGAATAAGGAGGCTTAAAGGAAGATATTTATAAGGATATCACTACATCAGAAACATAGTACTTGTATCTTCCTTGAAGATGTGGGCAGGATGATACAGTTCATGTTCATTTTCTATTTACACAGGGAGGGTACAGTCTTCACTTACAGATAAAACAAACATTCAGCAAGGTGCAGCTATTTTCAGCTATTGTTTTTAAAGCTCCAAATTCATCTTTTGGAGTTAGGGCTCTGAAAACCTGTTCCTCCATGTACAACAGTGTAGCACTCTGTTAATCTGATACTAGCAGAGTGTGGTGTGTTTTTCCTACATGTTATTTTTAAGCTGCCCCTAACTGTGCATGTTCTTTTCCACAGGAAAATGGCTTCCTAACAAAGTTTGAAAGAAGATCACTACTGTCTTTCTCCAAAATCACAGCCATGTTCATAGCTGTTTTTTCCTTGCTCAGAGAGTACTACTGAAATAAATGGACCTGCCATTCATGTATAATCTAGATATTGCCACAAGCTTCATTGCTAAGCTTTCCTCCAAGCAATATCAACAAGAAAATAATTTTCTTCCCTAATTTGTTTTTAATTTATTTGTATTTATTTTTACTAAATACAATGTTTAACATGCTATCCTAATTGCCAAACAAGAAGATGAGATCCCTCCAAAGAGGAATCGACACAGCATCATGCAGCAATTCAAGTCACCCTTTCCAGGCAGGACCGCTTCGAGAGAGAGATCATTCTCCACATCCAGACAGCTCTTGGAATCTCTGTTGCACCTCCATGAAAGGACATTGTTTTACTGAAATACAATCCAATGGGTTAAGAAATAAGTTATAATGTCATTTGTTTTGTAAATGAAATACTACTGTAATGCATTTTATTGCAACCTTTGCATAAGCAAAAGGGGGAATTCTCTGTGAGGAAAAAGGAAATGCAAATTCCAGTGTAAAAGTGGGTAAAAGTTACTGATACAGACTAAACAATTTTTATGCAGAGAACAATTTGTGAAAGCTAGCAACTTAAAAATGTGCACTCACTGTTAATGCAATGGTATGTGTTTCTTTGTTGTATTTTTTTAATTGCTCATATATACAGTGAATGTTCTTTCAAATTTGTGTAATGCAGTCATCGGGCTGAACTTTTTTTAAACTATATGTTTTAAAATAGGCAAGTACAAAATATTTTTTAAAAGAAATCTGTGTAAATACACTAATATTTTTTAAAAATACATTAAAATATGTATTTTAAAGTTTTATGGTTAGTCTCATTTCTTTCAGAAAAATTGGTAGATGGGAAAAGGTCTACCTGAGTAAGATAACTCTTAGAAAATCTATCACAGTGCTACTGGAGAATCCAAGTAGTATATGGGCTTGACCTGAAGTCCATGAATGTCAAGACTTTAATTTTCTGTAGTACTTCTTAAATATTATCTGGTAGCTTGTATAAGAAAAAGACAGCTTGTGGCAAAATAAATGAACTGGATTGGCTCTGATGACAGTAATTAGTGGTTTGGGATACAGTGCAAAGCTCAGCAAATTAATGAATAGGACCTAACAGACTTCCAGGCTTTTATAGTCTGGGGCAACTATTGTTTTGACTCAAATTCCATTTGCTTTCAAAGGTTAAACAGCAGTTCTTCAAGAATTTATTCTAGGAGAGTTTTCTTTAGCTGTAGTGACTCTCCTACATTAGGGAACTAAGGCTGTGTCTAAACACGCTTATGTTGTAGACATGTTGGGAGGTGAACCAAACTGAGGCAGCAGTTGCCTGTGGCACATGACAGCATTATTCTCTGAGACAAATCCTCTAGACAATCAAGACTTTATGATACCGGGAGAATGAAACAGCCTATTTCTGGTAATGGGTTCTCCATCTTTCATCTTGACGTAAGAAATTTTTTACAGTAAGAACGTCTCCAGGGATGTGGTAGAGTCCCCATTGCTGGAGGTTTTCAAGGTGCGACTGAACAGAGTGCTAGTTTCATCTAGGCTCCCTTTCCCATGAAAGGTTGGACCAAACGATCTTTCAAGGTCCATTCCAACCTGGCCTGTTCTGTGATTCTATGGTCTAACTTGGTGGGTTTAACTACAGAACACAAACAGATGCTAACATTTGCTAGAACCTGTATTGCTCCCTCTCCCTCTCCTTCTCCCTCTCCTTTTCCCTCCCCAATGAAAACAAGAAAGATTATTTAGCATGTACAGCAGGACTTCTGAGATAAATTTTGTTGCTGTTGAAGAAAAAATGGCAGCATCCTGAGGGCAAGGGGCAGCTAAAGGAAAATGCCCACCTCCAGAACACCTATGCAAGTTCCTGTCAGAAGTGACATTATAAAACATATTTTGACATATATTTATTTATTTGCAGTCTAAATCTTCATGATAAGAACAGTAATTCTTACTCAGTTCCTTTTTGTGCACTACTGTAAGCGCACATTGCAGTGGCTAACACCAGCCTATTAATACCACATTCACTTCCTTTTATACTAATCTAGTAACCTCTTTTATACTGGGGAGTACAATTTTTTAATTAAACATAAAAGGCTAACCTAGCCTTTTCAAAATCTAGGTGATACAATAATTTCAGAACTTGCCTTCATGGTAAGGCCTGGGTTTAAACAAAAGAAGCCTGGATCATTAGTGGTCCAGTGAGCTCCACATTATCTTCACCAGGACAAAACCTCCATTTGCTCTGCATTTAAGAGCAAGAAAAGCCGTGAGGAGATATACCACCCAGATTCTCAACATACTAAAATGTCTGAAAACAACAGGGCTATTAGCCCAGCCTTATAAAATAGTATAGCTATGCTTTGTTAACTGTCATGAAGTTATCTATACATGGCACTGAGTAGTGTCCCAGCTCCCGGGGCACTGCTGTTTAAGGGATCCTTTCGGCTGTCAGGTGATAAACAGGAGAAGACAATGCTGTTTCTAGAGCAAAAGACGAGGTCAAAGAGCTGCAGAGCGGGACGGCTGATGACTTCATCAACGCACACAGCAGCTAAACTGAGATGTCATCAAATGCCAGGTAGAACACATTTATGAAAACAACTCTTCTCCTACAGAAACGTCCCTTTCCGCACTTAAAGGTGGGCTGGATCATTAAAAGGTGCCAAAAGGCCTGCCGTGCCTGCCTTCGGACAGGGCTGTGCAGGCTAGCACACCTTCCCCGTAGGCGCAGCGCTTTCATTCACGACAGCTCCCTCACGGCCCAGGCCCACCCGCGGATGCCGCAGGGATACGAAACCGTTCGGTAGACGGTGGTAAAATATCCCGCCGACGTGTAACTTCCCTCTCTACAACAAAACTAGGAAAGGGGAAACGCTTCGTAATCTACGCCGGACAAAAAAATAATGATGGGCCTTGCCAGGGGGTTGGCAGGGCCCGGGCTGGCCCGCCAGCACCCTCAGGGCCGGCGGTGGCTGAGGCCGAGTGGGGATGGCGGCCACCCAGGCCTGGCCGCAGCGACTCTCTCCGGCCGGCGGGCGGGCGGCGA
>NW_010972775.1:14729243-14842935 GCF_000737465.1 Haliaeetus leucocephalus
GCTGCGGCAGCGGCTGCGGGCGCTGGGCGCGGCGGAGAAGCAGCGCCAGTCCCGCCTGCTGAGTCGCAAGGTGGGTGCGGGCCGCGGCCCTGCCGCCGCACGGCGGCTTCCAGGAAAAGCGGCCTGGGGGCGGGGGGGGGGGGGCCGAGGGGCCGACCCCGGCCCCGGTGCTGCGCGGGGAAGCCCGGCGGGGACTTTCCAGGCCCCGCCAGGGAGCGAAGCCGTGACTCAGGGGACTCGCCGGCTCCTCGGCCGCTCCCCCGGCCTTCCCGGCCCTGTGCGCCGAGCGGCGGGGGCGGGGGGTGAGCTCCGCCTCGGCCCCGGCCTTCCCGCCTCGTCACTCCCGGTTGGTGTCGGGGAGCGGGGCTGGTGGCTCCGGCGTGTGCCGCGAGTGCGAGGAGCGGGGCCAGCCGTCAGCAGGCTGAGGCGTGGGGTGCTTGTGGAACTGGAGGCGAAGCCTGTCACGGACTCGGTGGTCTTAAAGGTCTTTTCCAACCCGAGCGATTCTGTGAACCCCAAAGCAGCGGGGTTTCTCCTGGGTTCGTGGTGGGTGTTCACCTCACGATGTTTCACATCGGGCTAGCTTTATGGCCAGCTCCTAGCAATGCATATAAAAATGCAGCGACTGTCTCGATTTGGCCTCTTGTTTAACTGGCTGTCGTTTCCCTTCTGTATCTTTCAGTGGTATTTCTTCCATGCGGTTTTATTTCTAACGTAATTTTTCTACCTTAAAAGACACCAAGCAGGGTTTACCTAACTGGTATCCTAGCACAGCATGATACCGGCATGTACTTTTGAAATGTCCTGTTTGCGTTTGGATTACAAAGTTTCTATATAGATGTATTTTATCATTTTAATAAACACAATAAAATTTTATTTTGCAGTCACTGCATGTAATAGAGCACAGTCCTCATTTTTTTTGCAGCACCAGCGGGTGCTTCTAGATGATGTACATTTATATTGTTATTTGCCTGGCAGAGGATCTCAAATCATTTCATGGACTTCACTTAATACTAATGTATAGCCACTTCATGAGTGGGACGTGGCAGAACACAAACTTTAGGTCACAGGAAGTTTAACTGGAACTCATGTAACCTTTTTTCCATTGGGAGTGCTTTTTTAAAAAAAAATGTATGTAATGCCCTACTATCATGATAATGCATTTTAGTAACCACACATCCTAGACTTGAATCTTTCAATTTTCAGAAAATGCCGGCATGCATCCTCTTGTAACAGGCAGAGTCCTCTGCCAACTGTATAAGCACCTAGCCCATGTAGTACCGAATTTTTAGGAGCCCTCAGCCTTTGTCTAGCTGCTGCTGATAAACTCAGCAACAGAGCACTCATTTCTGCTAGTGAGAGCACACTAAAAGATGTAGCTTTTGTTTTGCTTAAAAGAAGGCATCAGGAAATAGGACATATAAATTGATGTTATCTTGCCATTTTAATAATCTGACACAAATGGAAAATTATGAGCTCACTTGAGACAGAGTGGCATTGCGCAAGTGGCAGAAAACAGCTTCCTTACAGGAGGGCAATACAGCAGACAGGAAATTTTTGAAAATGCTGAGAAAATATTTGGAACAATATAAGGCCGAAAATGTAGCTTTATAACATATATCAGTGCTTGCAGCTCATGAAAGTGAGTAGGTTATTTTATAACACCTGAACAATATCTTTAGTTGTAAAGTCTCATCTCAAAATGATATTTAAATTCAAAGTGAAATAGCTTCACAGGCTGACCGAGGCATCAGTATTTAATTAGCTTATGGATGATTAGTCTTTTTTAATGTTTATGTTCATGATTAAAGTCATGCTGTTTGCATGCTCTGATTCTGCAAAAATAGCCATAAGCTGGTGAAAAAAGGGCAGATAATATTTTTTAAGTGTGGAAATTTTTTCACTCTTCTCAGAAACTGCTCCGAGTCATATAGCAGCTTTATCTTCACAGTTCTGAAAACATCCGAAATTGTGTCTTCCTGCTAGCATGTGGTTTTTACATCTTCAACCTCATTTTTTTCTGTACGGCATAATCGATGTGTTACTGGGCACGTTGGAGCAGATCAGACCTGTGTGGTGCCCACAGCACACAGCACCGCTTTGAAAGAGGAGAGTTTTGTGTCTCGGTTTCTCTCTTCTCCAAACCCGTGATAAGATTCAGCTCTGGAGGCCATCAGCAACATGAATCACAGGCATTGTCTGGAGTCTGCAATTTGACTAAATAGTCCGTTCTTTCAAACAAAAGCTACCGTGGAAATCCTGTTGTTTAAGAGCCTAATCACTTAGTTGGAAAAATCCATGTGTGAGGTTGAGCAAATTACAAAAGGAAGTAAAATATGGTTTTGAATTGTTAAGTCATTTCTATGGCCAAGCAACACATTACCTAATTTGGTCTGGAGTGGTTTTGTTTTGTTTTTTTTTCTTTCCCTTACAAAAATATATCCATCTTGTGAATATTTCACCTGGGCTTTTAACTGCTGTGCTGGAAAGAAAGAAAAAAAAGGAGTGAGAACCATATCTCAACTTAGATAGGGGCATTTATCTCTCAGAACCGGGACAGGGCAAAGGCTAAAGCTCAGAAGAGCAAGTTACCCTGCAGTTATGCAAACACAGAGCAGAGGATTTGGTGCTCTCTGTTCTGCAGATAAGCAGAGTTTCTCAATTGTCTGATATTTTTGACAGATTTTTGCAAGTGCGTAGAATAAGAATAAATCACATTTAAATGAGAAGGGACACATTTGTATTTGTTTTGTCCAGATGTAAGTAACAAAATATGTAAGGTACTAGAGAAAGAGAAGACAAATTTTTAAAAACCTTCTCTCAAATTTTAATGTGGAATTCAATCTGGAATGGGGCAGAGACATAGTGAGGCATGAATCTGCTAACACTTTTTCACCATATAAGCATTTTTTATTTTCCTTCCTATATTCAGTCTTTTATAAGCCCAGCACAGCAAACCTCATGAAAATCAAAAAATGGGAAGGCCATCTTTCCTTCAAGCTCTGAAAAATGTGCAGTAATAAGATCACCTATTAGAAGCAGGTAATGTTTGAAGTCATATATCTGAACTTGCTGTAGGGAAGGCGTTTCAGGTTAAAAAAAGAGAGGGACCTCGTCTTGGAAGACTTTGTGCTCTGCAGTTATCTGATGCTAATTTTCTTTTGAGTTATTATCACTGATGCGCTTCTCATTCTACCTAGGCCTGGATGAGAGATGCAGCATGTAAAAAGGGTGAAAGAAAAGGAGTGCAAAAACCTCGTGTTTCTCCAGGGATGTTGGGCATTTGAGGATGCCTGCACTATATAGCACAAACGTTTAAAGGATCAGGAGATTGTCTCCAGAATTGTTTTTTGCTGGCCCAAACCTGTTACAATGTTTTGTTTACTAGGTGCAAAAATTTGCCTATTTTGATTTCGCTGATGGTGTAAATGTTGGAGTAGGAAACAAAAGTCAGTTTATTCTCTCTATGATGCATGGTAGTTTGTATCTCTACCTTTTTCAATGGATGTTTTGCTCCAGCTGTGTGTTTAATTGAAGTTGATCTTTTAATAAACTTTTCATAAACTGATTGCATCAATTTCCCATGTAGGTGATTAGCCATCCCAAGTACCAAGAATCCAAAAGAATTGCAATCTTCCTGAGCATGCCAGATGAAATCCAGACAGAAGAAATCATTAAGGACATTTTTAAGCAAGGCAAAGAGTGTTTCATCCCACGTTACAAGCCTCACAGCAATCACATGGACATGCTGAAGTTATCATCAGCTGAAGACATTTCTTCACTTACTTTGACATCCTGGAATATTCTTCAGCCTAGTGATGATGACAGTGCAAGAGAGGAGGCTCTTGCTGGTGGTGAGTATTTTCTTCCTACATTGTGGGGTTGATGAGCAGGAGTAGCCTGGAGGCCAGTAGGAAATAACCTGATAGCAAGAGTGAAAAGAAATGTTACGCTTCGGTTTTATATGTTGTTGAGGTGCTTAAGTCAATGTAAGCAGACACTCCTTTCTCTTGCCTGTTTTTCTCCACCCTGTGCCACCCCTGTGATATGCCAGCAGGGCAGGAACAAGACTGCACAGTTGATCCAGCTGAAGGAAACTCAACCCTCCATATAAATCAGCTTCTTGGTCCAATTCATGGACATCATCAGTGCAGTCTCAGCAAGCATAATGTAGGGGCTTGTGAAGGAGGCAGGGCCTTGCCGGGAGTGGCTTCAGCTGCCATTGAAAGACATGGGGATTCACAGTTTTAGGATGCACTCTGAAAACTTTAGTTTGCACTGTCCGAAAGGTAGGGAACTTTCCAGGTGATGCCTGTAGGCTGACATGAGAATTTTCTGAAATCTTTGATCCCGCAAATTGTATTACGTGGTGAATCACAGTGCTGATATGGAGCCTGCCCATGCAGAACAGCTCTCTGGACTGAGACCTCAGGCTGAAAATAAAAGGACTTTCTTGTAGGCCTGGATGAATATTGCAAAGTCTTTTCCATCACTATTCTCCCACATTTTTATTGTTATCTTATAATGCTGTCTCAGTCACTGGATTCTTCATAAGGCTGAAAAGTTAAAAGTTTGTTTAGATCTAGCTAGTGGCATGTGTGTTTTGATCCCCAAACAACCTCTCTCTTTCTTAACCTAAAATTCCCAACTTCTACAAACTCGTAAACAAACTTACTTTTTCTTTGTCTACATTCATTATTTGCATTCTTTTTGTAAACACATGTCTTTCTGTAACATCTGCAGAAATGTTTAATGTTATTAATGGAAAACTCATCTTGAACTCACGCTTGAAACCTCAGTCTGGGAAAATTTTCTCTGGGTGGAAATTCACCATGCAGACAGCTTCCACACCTCACAGACTTACCAGCTTTTTAATGCTTGATAAAGGAACATAACATTTATATGACCCTGGTTGGTTGAACTTGGGTTTGTATTTGCTTTGAGATGCCAACGTACTCTCCCAGAACACTTCACTGTGTTTGTTTCTCTTTTATTTTCGATCTCTACCTCTTTCCTAATTCAGAACCCTTTCTGTGTGCACATTTTAGCTAGCAAGGGATTTCACTGCTTCATACAATCATCTTCTTCACATTTAATATTTAGCACTGTTACTTGTTTTCCTAATTTTGGTCAAAATTTTGTGTATATTGATGGGATTTTGGGGCTTTTGAAGGTAACCCTTAAAATGTCCAGGGTTTTGTTGACTGAGCTTCGTTCAGGCACTCTGGACAAGCTTTTGTCCTACTGATAAGGTGCTGTTAATTGAATGTAACGGGTCTGTTGCAGACATCACAGAGTAGACACACAACAATTTTAGGTGCGATGGGAGCAAGGACTACCTGGTGTAGAGTGCACTGAGGTATACCTGCTGGTGACGACCCAGGTGCCAGGCAGTGAAGATGGGGCAAGGCAGTAGCAAGGTTTGGTACCTGGCTATTTCTGGAGCTGCTGTTCTGTTCTCTGCACCAGGGCATGGTTATAGGGAGAGAGCAATGCTAAATGAGCTACTGCAGTCTACAGAGAGATGCCAAGAGAGCAGTTGTAACAACTGGTATATGTCCATGTCAGACTCGTTCTCCCTGAAGCTCGATTTTAGTCGGTTTATACTCAGTAACTAAGGAATAATTCGGTTTGGATTGGAAGTCAGACCTTGGTCCTTTATCCTTGGACAGCTTTTGTAGATTAGAGAATAAGTTTAAGTTTTATTCACTATTGCATAATTAGATCCCCCCTCCCCTCCCCTCCAGTTTGTCCCTACAGAAACACACACTGCATCTCAATGTGTCTTTAAATTCCTTTTGCTGTATTTTTTGTGTCAGTTATTATATTTTTTGAACTTTGGTACATTTGTAGGAATGCAAATTGCCTTACTACTACATCCATCCTCCATTGTTGGAATTATGCATGGATGAAACATTTATCTCTGTGATGTTATCAAATACTGTGGTGATCTGAGGCATTTACATTGTTATAAGGAGATAACATGGTGTTACATTAGTAATGTTCCCATTGCTGGCATAAGTTGCTATGTAATTTCCAAGAAATACCCTGCAGGTATATAAATAAGTCATGTCATTTCTGAGTGTATTCATTTTGCATGACAAAAAGCTTAAATTCACACTGTCCTTAAAACTTCAGGCACGGTTATTGTGAAGGATAGCTCAAATATAAGACCAGGTATAATTTTTGCAGAGTTTCCCAGTCTTTGGCAGCACTCACAGGCAGTGCTGAATAGACATGAACCCCTCCTTTTGGAGACAGTCCTTTTTCTGTTGGATCAGGGTTTACCCATTTTCATCTTGGCAGTACACTACATTGCACCTTATTGGCATAAAAAAAGATCACTGCAGTTTGGTAGTAGGTCTGTCATCTTCTCTACTATGTATGGGTGACAGTAATTGTCATATGAAAAGTTGCTTTCTTTGGGCTAAATGGGCACAGTGACAGAAAGAACAAAGGTGGAAGAAGTTCAGATATTTTGTTTGGAGTAGGGGTGTATGTAGGTGCATGATGTGGTTCATTTCCAGCTATACCTGCTGAAGGATTTAGACAACTTCTGGAGCAAGCCAGTGGTAACCTTGTCTTAGGTACCAATTCCCATTTGTATCCTTGCCCTTCAGAAGTATAAATGTGCACTGGTATTGGGTTTTGCCCCAGGTAATACTTCTGGTGAGAGTTCAGACGGGTTGCAGTAATTGTTTACAGGAGTGTAGATAGCTTGCACAACTTTGGAAGGAGTAAATCAGATAAAACCATGTTCCCTGTTTGCTTTTTATCACAACTCCTACAGAAATTTAAAGGACATTTCCCCAGCAGCTCTAATTTCAATGTGGTTTAGGGAGGCGGTGTGATTCAGCGGGCTGGACATGGGTTTCCTCATTTGTAATGTTATTTATTATTACTTAAACCTGCTCTTAGAACTATGGGTGAAAAGCTAAGTTATACCTCTGAAAAAGAGATTCTTACTGGGACTCAAAAAAAAAAAAAAAAGGAAAAAAAGACTAGGTTGAGTATCTCCATATGGTAAAATTCTTGGAGGTGGCTTCTTTGAAGGGAGGCACGTGGCCAACTTTGCACTGAAGAATCTCAACCCGAAGTCTTGGACCTAAGCAAATATTATGCTTAAATGTTCACAACTAAACTGAACTACTGACTAGTAGTTGAAGGTGTACAATAAATTATAAACAACTTTTAAAACATTCACCTGGGTGGTGGGGAGAGGGGTTTTGGCCTAGGTATTTTTCTTGGGCTGAAAAATGAAGAGTTACTAGAAATTATGGCTCTGAATCTGCTTACTCTAATGGATTGTGAGGTGCTCTCCCAAGAAATGCAAGAAAATGGGATTATGTGTCCAAACTTAATTCAGCCTCTTTATCTGTGTAAATTCTGCCCCGGTCTTTAAGTACATTATTACATAGTCCTTGCCCATTGGATCTGGGCTCATTCAAAGATGAACCCAGATGGAATGATCTGGGCTTTTTGAAAGATGCAGAAGATGAACACTGCTTCCTGTTAATGAATGCTGCTAACAAGTATGCGCTCAGTCATTTGCTTTCTCTCTGTTCAAGTTAGAGCTGCAGGCCTTTTTTACCATGCATTATTCAAACCTTGGTATAGAGACTGAGGTCGTCATTTCTGTAGGGGATCTTCACCACTACAACATTCAATGACTTAAAGATATTCACTAGTATTTACAGATGGAGAAGCAGCAGAGGCTTGGGATCCTGGTTCCAGCCTGAGTTGTGCAGAGGAGCTGCCCCAGTGAACGCAAACTCTTTTGCTTGTTTTTCCAAACATTACAGTTTCTTCTCTGTTCCCTCCAAAATGATAATTTCCCAGACTTGTCTCGTCCTTGGGCTAGACCCCCTTTTCCAAGCTTTAATTTCTCTGCCACCATAATGCCCCTTTCCATCCTTCTGCTCTTTGCCCAGCCTAACTGAATCTCCCTCTCCAAGTGTCCTTCTCTGGCCTTTCTCTCCATATTCCTGTTTCCTCCTGCTCTCAGTCCTAGCTTGTCATTTCAGGGGCAGCTGGGCCAACATAAATAGCTTGCCCTTGCCAAAAGGGAGGAGATCATGTGCTTTGTCTTCTTTCACTTGTCCGCTCCCAGACATACAAGATTCACTGTCCCAATTTACTCATTTCCTTCCCCACTGTGCTGGCTTCTTTCTATTTTTCATTGGCTTAGAACTCCCTCTCTGTTACATAGTACTTTTTGTACTAAACAGTACAAAGTCATAGTTTTGTGATTGTTTCTTTTGGGCTGTGCCTGTAAATAAGCCTCTGCCCTCTCTCCTCCCCTTGGTCCCCACCCCTCCTCTCCTGCACCAGGACAGATGCCCCTGCAGCCATGTTGGGAGCTATACTGGGAACCACTCTTCGTTAGAAATAACCCAGCACCAATAAAAGGCTCTTCTCTCAGACAGGGCCACCACACAGGTTTGGACTGATGCTACTGAAGGGCTAGTAGGAACCTGGTGATGAGGGGTTGTGTAAGCGGGTGGCATGCCAAAAAAAAATCTTAGTGAAACTTCAGTCCTCATTTCCTTCCATGTTTCAGTTCCCAGTCTTGCCCCAGTCAGCGGGGCTAGGAGCAGCCACTGAAATGAAAGTCCTTTGGAGTCCTCGCAGTTGGGAGCAGGGCTGGCAGGAGGAGCTGAGCCTGCAGCTCTGTGTTCCGTCTTTGCAGCAATACTGGCTTAAGGGGTTTTCCCTCCTCATGTTTTCAGCGTGTTCCTGCCTCTCTGTGGTAAGCTGGATCAGCTTGCTACTCTGGATGAAGGGTATTTTCCTCCTTTCTTCTACCATGTTTTGGTTGGGATTTTTTTAACCTAGATGAGTGGATCCAGATTACCTGGTGGCCTTATCAGTGCAACATGTGTGGGGTGGGAATGAGTAGCCACAATGGAGGGAACATCCCCTGTAAACTGTCACTGACTCGTAGAGAGAGTTGTGGGGCCACCCATGCCGTTGTGACTCCAGCAATGGTGTGGAGAGGCCCAGTGCTCACTCTGACACATCTTTCCTAAGCCTGTGCAAATGACAGGTTTTCAAACGTTTACAACATTGTGTAAGCCCAGCTCAAATGGATTTGAACGGGGCTGAAGCAACATCGTTGACGCAGAGGGTACTATGAGCAAGATTTCAAGTTCTTGCCTCAAAGCATAGAGCAACAGAGCTTTCCCCATTGCTGTTTTTTGCTAGCTTTGTTCTTAGAAACAAGTGAACCATTTTGCCTGAAATAAAAGAAGTATAACCCCCCGCCTCAGTCTGGCATAAATACCCAAGCTGAAAAATGTCAGCACTTGAAAATATAGCATCTTGTATGTAATGGGGAATGCTGAATAATCTGCTACTACTCTACTAAAGCATAATGTATTTTTGCTCCCAGAAATGAATGTATTAAGAACGAGACTTGTAATTTGCAATTTAGCTTGGAGACTTCTGGCATTTTCAGTACTGGAAACTTTGGTGGCCTACCGATCACAGTATTTGTGTTGTACCTTCAAGATACTTAGTGAAATATTACTAGATAATCCATGCTTTAAATAACGGTATATTTATTATTAATAATAAGGAAAGATCCAGATTTCAAACAAAGTGAGGAAATATGTCTAGCAGCAACTTCTTGCAGCTTCATTTTCACATAACCTTTTGAATGTTGGCTTTTAAGGTTAGGGTAGTTACATCTTTCTGCCCTTACAAATTCCAGAACACTTTGAGACTTGCTGTAGCATAAATTACAACATGCTGGTAGCAGAAACAGCCAGGGACAGTTTATCTGTGTGGATCGTATTTGGTTTATAAGAGCTATTTATTGCCAGGAAGGGTGACCCTCTTGCAAGGAAAGTGCTGGCTACCTCTAGGCTACAGATCCAAGCAACCTCAGGTGGTTTGAAATTATTCTTGAGTGACCATTAGCCATATTTTAAACTTTGCCATTGGGATTTGCCCTGCAGAAACATTGTAGTCTGCAGAAGCTTTTTCACCTGTCTTTAAACTTCTGTTGTTTATTCATACATTCAAAGAGGCTGCATTTGCTGCCAGGACTGATGGCCTTGTGATGCCATCAGTATTCTTAGTTATTCCAAATTTTAGCACAGTTCTTCAGAAGTGTGACTGAAGTTGTGGCAATACAGTCTTAAGAGGAATAGGTTTAACTTACAGCTGCAAAATAAAATGGGATGTAAATAAAAAGATAATGGGTTGCCCCCCTCCCCCCCCAAAAAAGGTGTGCCAGAAATGGGAGGGTTTTGAAATATGAGGCGTGTTAGAGTTTAGAAATAAAAAACAGTGTGAGGAGAAAATGCTGTGCCTTGAAGCACAGGGAAGGTCTAATATGCTACTTCAGCTCCATTAGATGTTGTATAGCTGTACATGAAGGCATAATGGGACCATACAAAATGATGCTAATCATTCTGAAAAAAGATGTGTAGTAAATAATGCTCGGGGGTAACTGTGAATATTTAAATGAGATATATGCAGATTGGAATGTATCTGGAATAAATGAAATATGGGTATGTGAAAAGCAGGGATATTAAATATTACTGCTTAGGAAAAAAAAAAAACCCAGAATACCCCAAACAAGATTGTAAAGTGATTGAGGGTACTATTAGATTTTCTTTTCCTCTGGGAGACTTGATTAAAACTTACAGTACAAAATATGTCAAGGGATAGATTATAATTTAAAATCTTTTTACACTGGTCCTAAAAAAGAAAACCTGAGAGCATGGTATGAAACAAAATTGAAAATCAAGGCTTAGCTCTTAATGTAATTTATTTTTTAATGAAATGATTTAAAGTTTGGAATGAACTTCTGCTTGGAGACAATGAGCCATAGTATTTTGATATGCATAAGGAGAACAAATTCAGTGCAAGTGAGGCATTAACATTCTGGTGATGAGTTGTCTTGTAGAGAGAGGATGCTTCCTCTCACACAGTACAGGAGCACTGGACGTGCAATCCAGCATCATGTGTTTTTATAAGAGTCAGGAAATCTCACAACTTGTAGCGGTGTAGCAATAACTGAAATTTCTTCCTACCTCTGCAGCTGCAGTCCCCGGCTTATCCCCTTACAAACAGGTTCTGGTTTCTCTTTACCTGTGGGCATTTGGAGTGTTCCTCTAAGCATCTAATTATATTTGTATTAAGCCCTTGGCTCCGCTGCCTTCTGACAGCTGTGAGTTGTACTGGTTAGTTAGTTGTAATGTGAAATATTATGTTCCTTATTATGTTAATATCATATTATGTTCCTGTGATGTGTGAAATATTATGTTCCTTGTATTCATTTTAAATTTGCTGCTTTCAGTTCAAGTGCTACCTCATTCTTCTATGATAAGTAAATAAGGATGTTTGATTTACTTTCTTTTTATTATTAATTGTTTAGTTAAACCTGAATTATATCTATTGTATTTTTTTCTATCAAACTTTGTCCATTTACTTACTCTCATATAGAAGCTTTTCTAGATCTGTAAGAGTTCCAGCCGTTGCTCTTTCAACCTTTGCAATCCCTCTGATGTTATTTTGGAGAAAAGATACCTGAGAGAAAATTTTATGTCCAGGCAAAGACATACTGTGAAATGTATGCAGTGGCACTGTAGACATTAATTCTTTCTGTATACACCATAACACTGCTTTTCAAATCAGGTAACTGGGCACATCTTTTTCACTGGTTCCCACAGAGGTATCCCACAATGATGCATCATTACAAAAATGCTTGTTCCAGTATTAAAGATCCGTAAAATAATTTTTACATTATTCTGTCTAACATGTTCTGTAACAGGTAGAGCTAGGAAAATGCCTGCTTGGAAATAAAATATTTCAGGTGTTGGACCCAACTGTGGTAGCAACTGTTACCCTCAGGGTTTTTCTGCATCCTAGCCTTCAGTTGGAAGATGTGGGACTTCATCCCTGGCGCTGGGATTGCTCTTTCCTGCAGCTGGTGTCTGCCCTTCTCCTTGATGTCTGCACCAGCTTCCACAGCTCTCTGAAACAGCTTAATAACAATCAGCGCCCGATTTGCTAGGTGAACGCAGACACTTTTAGCTGAGCTTCTCCCGGTGCTTCTGTTCAGAAACAGGTGCGGCATGATTACAAAGAGTCTCTTTCTTTGAAAGGCTTTGAAAAAATGCTCTGTAATGCAGAAGTTGATGTGTTTATGTGGCATCGCTTTGTAATGCCCTTTGGTGTCCTTATGTCCTGAATTTCCTTGGTGCAGACTAAACCGTCAACACTGTATGGTTTAATTTTAATACCGCCTGTGCCAGGCTGTCCTGCAGTGAACCTGGAGGGCTGAGAGCTCTGGAACACTACAGCTTTTTGCTTTCATAAAGTTCATTAAGGCTTTAAAAGAGTGCTTTTCCTTGTAATCATCTGAAGTGTCACATCCATGTTTGCCTTCTTGCAGAAAACATTCTCTTTGCACTCAGCAAAACAACTAAAAAGATTACTTCTGCTATAATCAATTAAAGTTTAAAGAGAACTGAAAGCAACATAGGCAAGGGCTTTAAATTCACTGCAAGTGACTGTCAAGTGTTTTGTTTCAAAGAAGGCTAATTTTGCTACAGTGAGTGTGAAGAGTAGCATTGTCATTTTCTTCATACTGTTTCCTGGAGACAGGAGTC
The DNA here is from genome assembly GCF_000737465.1 of Haliaeetus leucocephalus. Lineage (NCBI taxonomy): Eukaryota > Metazoa > Chordata > Aves > Accipitriformes > Accipitridae > Haliaeetus > Haliaeetus leucocephalus. The sequence goes on from NW_010972775.1 coordinate 14,741,867, forward strand.
TCTGAAAAGCAAGTAAGAGGTTAGGTTCATTTCTGGAGTGTGGCATGAGTCTGTACAACAAACTCATATAGGGGAAATGCAAACATGCGAGTATCTTTGGCTGCGGTAATTAATCCGAACAGATATGTTTGTCTTCCTTTATTTTCATATTTGGAAAGGAAGAGCCAGCACCAAGCTCATCTCAGTGCCTTTGTGCATGTAATCTGGACAATACGGAGAACAGGAGAGGAAGCTTTTTCCTGCTGCCCACCTGTGTAGGGTGATGTGGATTGAACATGCGGTTTGGTGAGAGAGCTGAGCCCTGTTAGCACCCGGCTGGTGCCAGAAGGGGCAGTCCTGCTGCCTTTTTCTTGCTTCCAGCTCTGTGCTCCCCTCGTCCTCCCAGCCCTGGTGCCATCTCCAGTATTCACTGCTGAGCAGATTCAGCTCATGAATCTGGCAGAAGATTGCTACTTTTTTTTCTTTCTTTTTCCTAGGATTGGTTTTCTGCCAGTTTAGTGGGCTATTAAATTAGGTCAGCACTTTTTCAGCTACAAAAGATTTGTCTTCCTGGCACAGTTAATCCCCACTGTCTTTGTTGAGATTGAAAATACACTGTCATTTCCCCTGTACAGTGGGAAATTCCTTGGACCTGGCCAAGAGCCACTGACTTTCAGTGAGCAGGAGACTGATGCTGTTGTTTCACGGTGTAAGGATAGCTCCTGGTCTTCATGCTTGGCATCATAACTGGACTCATTTCCTGCTTGTGCTGGCTGTTGGGGATGTGAGATGGGAATCAGCTTTTGGGGTGTAGATGGAGGGCAAGTTCCTCTCCAGGAGTGACATGAAGTCCATTGCCGGCAGGTGTCAGTATTCCATATATTTACTATGGAGCGTTGGTGTCATTTAGGCTGTTTTCCCTATAATTAAAATCTCATCCAGGCATTGTACTCACTCACACTGGAGAACATGTTCTCCAGCCTAATGTTGCCCAAAAAATCAGGGGTTGGAGTGAGGGAGGTGGAGGATTTCGGGGACAGTTGGGATTTTTAAGCTGTGCAAGCTTAAAAAGATAGAAGAAAATCTTGTGATGGACGAAGCAGGATTTCTCAGCTGTTGTGATGTTAACAGGTCTGACACTAACAGTGAAGGTGCCATCACCTCCAAAACAGCTGACTGCATGTTCAGTAAACCCTGCCTGTAAGCATGCCTAATGTTCCTATCAAGTGGTGTAACTCCTTACAGCAGTCGGGTTTATGCGCTGATGAAGAATTTGATGCCTTAACTGTTCATATTTCACAAGTGGTTCTGCATATTTTACAATAGGCTGTATGGTGAGTGAGTCAAAGGGCATTGGAAATATTGATAGTGATGCATGATGTATTGAAAAAATCCCCAAATGATTCACTTCTGTCATATTTTGATTTTAAAATACCCAGACAGCAGCATGCAAAAGAGGACCAAGAGTGAAGAAATAAAGTAGTCCACATGCACATGTATCGAGTTGAAGTATTTAAATAAGTGCTCAGATAAACACTATGGGAAGTGTAGCTGATAAGATCTTAAAAGAATTTCATGTAAAAACACATAAAGATACACAAAGATTCTTGTATCTTAGGCTGCAGCAGTGTTATGACAATCCCGACAAACAGTTCAAGCACCAATGCCTTGTGAGTTTCTCTAAAGGAGCAGATTTGCAGTCAGCATTTGCTGATTTAACAAGACGTGTTGATGTGCTGTAAAGTGGCTCTAATGCCGTTTGTCCTCTCTTTGGAATTGCTCCTCGGTACATCTTGTTTCAAAGTATTTTGGTGGTTTAAAATCACAGGAGAACCCAGGTGCAAGCCTTTGAACCAAACATTTTTCAGCACCCTTGTTTTCCCAATCAAACTGTTCTAACTCTGCTCACATATCTGAATATCAGGAGCAGATAAGTCATTTTTCACAGACTGATAACTAAAGCATTTCTAAGCAATTATTTCCTTTACTCTGAATTTGCAAACCCAGACATTTTTGTAGGTGGCATTGAGTGATTACGGTTTATTTACAGGGCTTACACAGACTTGATGAATAATAGTGAAATAGAAAACTACTTGTTCAAATTTTCTTTTAGGTAGGCATTTGGCAAATTCTGAAAATGAGACACCGGACCTCAGCTGACTGTAAGTTAAACCTCAGGGGAAATGAGTGTGATGGTTATAACCTCGCAAAGTCTTGCCACACTGTGAAACCAGCTAGATTTGAACACCAGTCTTAGCCTTCCTTATACAGTAGCTTCCCTGATGACACACGAAAGGATATTTATTTGTGGAGCAGGATAGGTTTGTTCGTGCAGGGCTGACGTACTACAGTTGATGCTGTGCAGTACACTTAACCTTTCAAATGCATTGGCACTAAATTTGTAAGATTTTGTTTTAAATGAATTCAAAATAGAGGGTGTTTGCTTGGTCGCAGCTTAGTAGCACAGGAGCTGATCAAATAGCTTTATTAGTGTGTTTTGCAGGTTTAATAACGGGAGAGTGGCAGCCACTCGTTTGTTTTAAACCTGTACAACTGATAGCTATCATGTAGCTTCTTAGGGAGAAGTATAAATATTTTATTATGCTGTAGTTCAGAAGGGCAAGTGTGAACTGTAGAGACCAGTGTTTCATGCTGACACAAAGCACTGACATGGATGAGTAGACAGATAAACGCTGAGTTGCTCAGTGCTTGTTTGTAGATTCTGCTGATGGTTCTATTTTCTGCAAAATATTTTATTGAAGTAATAACAGAAGCTGTCTCGGTCATGCCAGTGGACCAATTACCTGGGGCGCATGGATTGCAGAGGAGATAGTCTGCTTGGCATCTATATGTATGTAAAAGGTAGATTGGTGGGTTATGGGTGTACGTAGATGTGGGTAAAAAGTTTTTAGAAGACAAAAGGACACAAAACCTTCCTGGTGCCTGCAATTCCCATACATAAATAGGAATGAAAGTAAAGCAAATGATTGCCCCTGGTGTTAAAAGCATTTCTCCCTGGATGAGGTGAGCATGAGCCTTGAGGGCCTCATGGTGTGCCCCATAGCAGGAGACCATGGATGGAGCCTGTGGGATTTGGATGTGATACTTCAATTTTTGATTCCTGTGCCTGTCTAGTGCACGCTGGGTAAAAAGTGAGCATCTCTCTGGCTCTCCTTCTAAAGCAACATATGTCTATGAATAGTTAGAAAACAGTAAGTCCTGCTGAAGTGATGTGGTACTGCACAATTAAAGGTGTTCACACAGGGGAAACACCTGGAGGAAAAGCTATTCACTGTGGTTTAAAATGAGCTGGTTTTTCAATCTAATATGAAACACAACTTTTAGTCCTGTTAGGTAACTGTTTGGGGTCATAAGGAGACTACAGAGTGAGCACTAGAGGAGGGCTGTTTATGAACAACCAATAGCAAATATCTACAAGAGAAAAGAATGGATTTTTCTCAAACTCATGTCAGTAACTCGGAATATTTTTCATGTAGTTCCCAATATTAGTGCAGAGGGGGAGTCAGTGGGGCAATGCTGATTTACAGTAACTGAGGATCTGATTCTTTGTGTTGTACCTTGGGTTTCCAAGGAGATGAGAATTCATGCTGAGCTTCTGATACTGATTTCCAAAGGCTGTATCATGTGAGCAAATAGGAACTATCGGATAAGAGTTTCCTTTCTGCTGAAGGGATTGCATTTGCATTTTAGCAGACTGGCTGGAGTAAAGTTAAGCAATGTAACTGCTTATATCTGAGATCCCCTTTGTTACTGGAAAAAGTCAGCATCACTATTTTTGGTTGAATGACTGTTTTTCAAATGCTTATTGATTGCAGCAAAGAGTAATGTTTTTGTCTCCTTGCTCATTTGACTGGGGATATAACAGTATCTGGCTTTTCCAGGGCTTACTTAGGATAAGGAATTGGTTTCCTCTGGAAGCAATCACAGCCCTTCCAGGAACCATACACCTTGGTAGGGTCTGGATTAGGCCTGCTGTGAACAGATCTAGCATTTCCCTTTTTGACCTTATACCAAGGCGAGTTTATAAAAGCAGAGATGCAGAGCTTGAAACCAAGAGCAGGTTTTTTCCAAAGGGCAGAAAACTTTTATCTGGAAGGAAATACTAAGCTGTTAATAACCTCAGTAGTGGTGTGAGGGACACCCCAGGCATTCTAGGGAGAAGGCTTTGCACTGGTCATAAAGGGGAAGGGATTTGTTTTGTTGCAGCATAATTGAAATATTTGCTTTTGTGGAGTTGTTTTCTCTGAGGTCTGGTGATTAACCCAGACCACAGTGTTAGGTGCTGTCTAAATACAGAACAAGATGATGATCTGTGCCCTATAGAGTATATGTTGAGAAGCTAGTACCTACCCAAGAGACCTAACTATGTTGATGCTGACAGTAGTTAAAGTTACAGTAACGACTCTGTCATTAATTAGAACTTTCTGAGTTATTCCAACTCATTGGCTCATTCCTTGCATGTCACCAAGACTGATACTTAAAATGTTAGGATCAAGTGATTGAGTTAATTTTTTCCTCTCTGCTGGGGTAGCAGCTAGAGAAGCAGCAGATGGTTACTGCACTCTTTTCATTCTGAAAAGTAAGGTTTTCCTGCAAAAGGGTTTGGTTTTTTTCTCCATTGTGGTCCTTGCTAGATCAGAAAAGGACCAAAGTAAGATTTCATTCCTTGTAAGTGAACAGCTTTCAAATATTTGTCAGCTCCGCAGAGGTTGTGCATAGATTGATTTGACATTGTTTATGGGCGTGCATAACACCATAAACATGCCTTTCCTTTAAACAGAAAGTTGTTCTTGTCCTGGTTCTTCTGGTCCTGCACCTTATGTAAACATTTACATCTGAGCAAAGAAGGGGAGTCCCTGACTACCACCACAGTGCAAGCTGTGCCTGCTGAAAAGCTTTTTCCTGCCCAAGGTACCAGCCTGGGAAGATCAAGCCATCCTTATGGTGATGGAGTAAATGATGCAAAAACTTCTGTGCTTCAGGGAGAAGCTCAAACTGCACAGCTGCTGCTGTGAGGAGCAGCAGCAGTGGCATACAGAGCTGATTGCTGTCGACCTCTTGGAGGCTTGAGCTCAGAAGGCATCTGTGCTGGGAGCATGATTTTTATGAGCACGTTGCCATTCTTTACAGGGACACAGGAGTTGCTGCAGGTCAGCCTTTGCCTCATCCTCTTGTAAGTGCTTTGGAGGCGAGGATCAAAAGAGTCCTAGCTCCCACTTTGGTGGGTCCCAGGGCCTTCACTGTGTCCACAAAGCAAGTGGCGGCGAGGGATGAGAAGGTGGGATGACAAAATATTTCAGTTTCATCTTCCATGAGGACTGTTTCATGGAAGGAGGAGGAGATGAGTGACCCCACACAGCTGGTGGCAGTGGGCTGGCGGAGCCCCGTCAAACCTGCGAGGAGAGGGGCCATGCTGGCTGTTCCTACTGAGGGAAGGACAAGTCCCCGGCAGTCTTTACATGACCTGTATCTGTGCAGTTTGATGGACTCTTCTGTAATTAACCATTGTCAAGAACACTTCTGAAAATGCTGGCTAGCATTTCAGATAGGAACATCAGATTAGGAGAAGAGAGGTAATGAGGTGCAAGGAGAAAATCCTTCCCTGGGGAACAAATCAAACCTGATATCATCATGAAGGGTAAAGAGAAATGTACTGCCGAACTGGGGAGATTCACCGCAGCTGCCTAGAGGAAGCGAAACCATGTATTCCTATTTAAAACACCAGAGAGGGGATGCTGATGTTTTGGTCTGCTGGTTAAGTCAGGGGACATGCAGCTTGCACACCTGCCTTTTGCTCGTAGTTTTGCCACACGTTTCCTGAGTCCTTGGGCAAGTCATTTCACTTCTCTGTGACATAAGGTACGTCTACATAGATGTTTGCGACTCAGTGCAAACAGAGTGTGCCTGTACACCCACATGGCAGGTTCTGAAGCTATGACTGTATCTACACTGCTAAATAACACAGGGCTAAGTGGCACAGACTAGTCCTGTCCACACTACACAGAACTTGGACTGTCTCTTCTTTTTTGGTGTCACACAATGCCTCTGTGGCCCCAAGGCAATGCTGGGGTTTTTTTCTCTTTTCCCCAGTTCATAGTGTCTTTAATAATATGAGGCCTTATGGCAGACCATCACAGCAGTATTTTTGTAGCATCAGTCTGAGGATTTGTATTGAATATTCTGGCATGTGGCAGGAAAACCTGTGTCTGGAGAAGCAAAAGCATTTTTGTTGGTGTAGGAGGAGTGCACAAAGTGGAAGGAGCCAAACCTGTACTCTTCTGTCTTTACTGCCCATGGGAATCCTGTCCCCTGGAGCAGTCGTGGGTGTCACTTGGACTGGCAGTGCCAGACAGTGTGCTGACAATTCAACAGTATTGACCACCTGTGATCCTGTAAATCAATTTGTTTTCTGGCTCTGCTGTATTTAGCAGTATAAATGAAACCTGTGTGGCCGTGTCAGCATGGCTGTATGCCCACATTGATAGATAAGTCAGGGTATATTACTTCACGCACGGTGCTACACAGTTGAAGGAGCTGTGGCCACAAGAGCTCATGTCATAGATACAGCAAGTATTAGGTGACTGTCATCATAATTGCTAACCTTACTGGGATACCCAGTAGCTTAATTAAGTGTATAAGAAGCACTGATATTCTCTACATAGAAGCTGGAGCAATACATTGTTGCTTGACACAGTGTTTTCAGCCTTTAGCAATTTGCAGACCACAAGCGAGTATTCCAGGAGAAGCACGAATTACCTATAGCAAAACCCTCCTGACTGTGAGTGTGCTTTCCTGGGCTCTTGGCATGTAGTCATAGGACCCTCGGGGATCCGAGAACCACCAGTTAATGACTATGGACATGTAGGGGACAGTGGACATTACAAGGAGAGGGATAGAAGTAGGTAGTGAATGTGAGATCTCTCTTAGCGTGTTTTATGAGGCACTAAAAACTGATTTGATGCCCAAATACCTGCTCTGTCTTCTCAGGGACAAGGATGCCATTTCACACAGCGGTCTGTGGGAGCAAGGGGAGTAGGATGTGAGAACAGAGCAAGCCTGCAGGGTGTCCTGAGTGGCAACCGGTGGTCCTGCAGGGCTGGAAGGGCCTGGGAGCATGAGGGCCCTGTGCCAAGAGGGGTAAGATGTTCTTACCCTCACCTGCCATCCTGTTGATGTACTCTCATTGCCGATAGTAATCTTATGTGTCTGCAATCTTGGTCTCATCTGTGTCTGCAATCTTGGTCTCATCTGTGTGTCACCTCTCATCCTGTGACAATTCTTCCCCCGTGCTGCCGCAGGCACCACAAGAGGTTTTGTTGCTCCCCAAGTTATGTGGCGGGGAAGCGTTTTCTCCATGCAGCTCTCTGCCATTCATTCTAGATCCCGGGGCAGGATTTGGGGCTAATGCTGTTTGAACTGCCTTCGGGCTCTGTGTCATTTTTCTACCAAAAGTCTTGCTTGGCATTTTACTTAAATCTTGTGCAGTGTGAGTTGCATAGATCTCAGACAGCGTGTTGTGAGTCAGAGCAAAGGCAGTATTGCAGTGCTCCAGCAGAAGGAAAATACAAGGGTAACTATTACAGTATTTCCAGCATAATTTTTCATATTGAAACTTGCACAAGCTTGTTTGAGTTATTTGGCATAAAAAAATCCGTGATTATAGAGGAGCTGACTCATTAAAACAGTCTGTTTCTCCAGAGAACCCAGAAGAAAACACAGTGCTTTAATACATCTAAGTTCACTCGAGTGTGCCTGGTGCTATCAGTTAAACTACATAGAAAATATATTTCTTCCCTGCACTGTTCCTGCCAATTCCCTCTTTCCTTAGTCCTTCCCCTGACTTGTTGTCTTCCTGTCTGTAATACAAATGTAAGGAGAAATGGCACCTTTTTACTCTGCAGATTTGCCCCTTGTGTGCAATCTTACCTGCCAGCAGTAGTGTCTGCAAATGTTTCCTGCTTTTTGACATGAGAGTCACATGGAGTGAAAACAGTTAAAAAGAAGTGTGTAAGGCAGAGTGTATTTCTTTCTGTGCATCATTAGTGTTTGGTACATACTGGTTTCTGGGCCACCTGAATACCTATGCAAAGCTGATGTAAAGCAAATTATGGAGAGGATAACTAGTAAGCCCAGGAGTAACTTGGGGAGGATTTGACCTGCTGAATCTATTACTGACCGTGTTAAAGGGAAGATGATCAGCTGTTTTCTAGGTCCTAGTTCATAGGCCTGACAGTTGGCAAATATGAATTTTTGCAAGCTGAGGAGATGTGACATGCTATGTCTACCATGATGTACATGGTGATACCATAAAAATGGCATCTCTTTTCAGGTGAGACCGTACTTCTGCCCTCATGCCTCTTTTCCTCTTTGTTTGCCATTTGCCATTTGTGTGTCCTATGAGTCAAAAGTTGACTGCAGTGTGGTAAAACACTCAGACTCCTTTTCATTTCAACCAGTAATATTCTGTGGTCTGCCCTTTGGCTAATTCCCTCCTCTTACTCCTCTGACCTCTTTAAAAAAGCCTTGCTTCTTAACTGTATGATGCCGGATTTGCAAGACTGATCTTCTCTAAGCATTTCACACTGTGTTGCCTTGCATATTTTATATCAGTGTTTTAATTAAGTCATCAGGTCATAATGGATGAGTGTTCACATCAGTGACTTTTCTCTGAATGATGAACAATGGAAGGAAATCTCCAGGAACCTGGGAAGTGAGTGCAAATGAGTTGGTCTTATGTGAACTTTTAACATGCTTTTCCAGGCTGAGTTTGGAGTTGATACGTGATCTCCAATGGGATCCCCTGGAAACTGAAAAACTCTGCTTAGCTCTGGCTTTTCCAGTACATGCTCCCACACATCTCCTTGAACGTTGGGCATTATTCCTCAGCTAGATGTAGTGAGAGCAGCTCAATCCAAAATGACAGGAGAGAGTAGCTTTGGACATAGGAAAAGCAGAAAAACACCTGATGCATCCTAGCCCTGGTGAAGGAGCAGAAGCTAGTTATAGAAAAGCTGCTCAAGGCTAAGTACCGTTCCTGTAACAAGGAAGAAGCAGTGGAATGAGACACAGTATTTGTCTCTTTCCAGACTCAGGTCAGCTGTGTTTTAGTCTGTGCTGGCTTTCCACTACCATTCCTGCGCTTCTCTCCTTAAGCGTCTGTCTGCTACAGCACCAACTAATGAAACTTTCTTTGCATTGTGAAACTAGTAAGTGGGATGTTCCTGCGTTCAGCAGTCCGTTCCAGGCCAGCCAAACTTATTTGCTTAGAGGGTGTCCTTGCAAGACTTCTCACACTAAACAAACAAGCCTTGCATAAGTAATGGAAATCTGCACACTGGCTGCCTCCATGCCTGGTGGTCGCTCAGCATGGCAGCCAGTTTCTTTTGCCCACCTGGCAGTGATGTGAATCAACTCCTGAAACAAGTGGGCAGCCAAGTGTAAATTGTAGTTGGCTACCTGGCATGATGCCGATCCAAATCCATTTGCAGACTATGAACAAAGCAAGAAAAAAAGGGCTTAGCTGATCTTGCCTTTTTATCAGGATCTGGTTGGTGGGGTCTTTTGTCAGGGTTTCAGCAGCCAGTTGGGTCTGTTTTGTCCAGGTGATTGGCAGCTTACGCAGCTTGTTTCAGTTTTTTAACTGATTTTGAGTTCTAATCAAGTGCAATCTCAGAAGAGTCTTGGGGACCCCATACATCCCTCCAGAAGGAGGGATATTCAGAGCAGGCAAGCAGAATGCCTGTGTGTGCTGCTGGAGCAACAGTGAAAATTGCTGGAGGCTCAGGAAGAAAGTTCTTTGGGAGAAGAGGAATGTGACATCATGAAGAGACAAGCCTTCAAATCTTGATCTTGATAAGAGGGCAAATAACCACTTTCAGAATATATTGTATTCAAAGCTCTTTAGTTTTGGGAGGTTGAGTGAAGGTTCATGATGTCTTACAGTTGTGTCAAGATGTTCTGTCTCTCTTTTACACGTCTTCTTTTCATTCTTTTTTTCCTTTCTGTTTTTGTGGCTGATGTTGAAGTTCATTTGATTTTCTGATTCCTCCTGCCTTTAATTTCCCTGAGTTCAGTCTCTGCCTGGATTTAGAGTCATAATCATTAGTATTTGGAAGTGTGGGGTTAAAATGATAAAATAAATTTGTTATAATGTAGGTTTTTTTCCTTCTAGCTTTTCACGGTCTAATTATTTTGCAGCTGATCTAGTATGCAATTGATTAGATGAAAATGTAAATTTACAGGTTTAGCATTCAAAGTATTTTTTATCAGATCAAAGAGAGGGAAGCATTTTGCAAAACACAAAGCTTGCATTTTTGCAAATGTCTGAAGTTATGTGGATATAGTCAAGCCATCAGGAAATCCACAGTGCATCCACTAATGTTTATTTCATTTTTCTACAGGAGGTCTTGACCTTATCTTCATGCCAGGCCTTGGGTTTGACAAAAAAGGCAACAGATTGGGAAGAGGGAAAGGATATTATGATACCTATCTTGAAAGATGTATGAAACATGCCAGGGGAAAGCCTTACACAATTGCCTTGGCTTTTAGGGAACAGATTTGTGAATCAGTGCCTGTGGCAGAAAATGATGTCCAAATAGATGAAATCCTTTATGAAGATCACTGAAAGTATCTTGATACCAACCCACCTTCAAAGTGACCAACCAAAGACATCAGATCCATCAATCATGACTTTTTGGTAGTCATACATGATTTTGGAAGCAATAAAATACACTATTTGTGTTTGAACAAAAAAACCCGAGCAGTGTAAATGTGGTAATAGTAGTGAGGATTGCATTGATTTGCTTTTAATTAGCAAATAGCTGGTGTGAATTCTTATTCTAGAATCAATAGAGACGAGAATGTGTGACTTCATTATGGTAAGGACCATTTCTTCTCATCGTAGTTTTGAGAAACAAGCTACTTGATACTTAACAGTTTTATTAAAAGTGAACTGTGTACTAATGACAGTTCTTGATTCATTCTGGAATTAGATACTTGTTATAGTGAAAGTTCGTAGTACTTAAATATTATGTGCATCCATGAGCAAAACAAGAAACTGCCAGATAAGTCCTATAGTAACTGGGCAAAAAATGGTGATTGGAAAAAAGCCTTAATGGATTTTCGTGTATACAATAATTTTGACTGTTTACTTGGCTCCTTGAAGTTGTCTTAAAATAAAGGGAGTATCTGTAATAAAAAAAGGTTCATGTCTGTAGCTTTGGTATACGGTTCTTTCCTTTATCTGAATACAAGATTGTAATGTAGTCTAAAATGCGGTCAGTGAGTTCTCCAACTGGAGGAAAACAGCTCTTTTTTTGTAAAATAATATTAAAAATTACTTTAAGTTCTATAATTTTGTACATGGGCCATTCATAATGTCCAAAAGTATTGTGTGATGTATGAGTCCTATGTTAAAGAGATGCTAAGAATTGCAGAGAGCAGGTTTTATGGATTGAGTAAGTTTTTGGACGGAAGGTTGTTTGTTCTCCAGTTCTCCAGACCATCCTGGAAATCAGGAACAAGATAGTGATTCTACCTCTGAAAAAACTCGCTATCTGGAGATAGCGAGTTTTCCTCTGCACGCTGTCCTCATCATAATAGGACACAATATTTCCAGTCAGGATCAATCAAACTGTCAAAATTCTGTGTTCTTTCTTCAGTGCAACTTCACTTTTTCTGTAAATGTTTAACTCCTCCTTTAATCAATAAATCAGTGCATTTATTTTCACCAAACTACTCTGTGTCATCATTAAAAAATCCATGAATTCTCAAGGACCAGCTGCAGAGCAGAATGACCTTAAGACTTCCTCAACAATAACTGCTTTTGTGAACAAAACCATGCCTACAGTACGTATGAACCTTTTCATCTCAGAATCCTTGTATTCAGTTTTATTTCCATTTTGCTAATACAGTAACTAATTAAACCCTCTTGCTCTGGGGTGAACATAAGCTTAGCAACTCAGGTCTCTCTGGCCTGTGCTCCCTGGTGCTTCTCCATCCTGTGTTAACAAAGGTCCATCTGGCTGGGGTGAAGATACCTTCAGTATTGGCCTGCTGGGCTTTCCACCAGTGTGTGCAGAAAAGCTGCAACCTGAACAAGACAGCTTGTAGCAGTTTGCAGTATGGACTGTTTAGTAAAATTGTGGTGATCAGACTTGGCCTTCCATTGGTTCTTTATCAAACTATTTCATTCCACCAAATGAAAGACGCAAAGATGTGTTCATGTATCACAAAGGGCTGTGCAAGCAGAAGTTGAGATGACGCATGCGGTGGAGCGTCCTCCGGCTCCTCTCAGCTCTACAGTGCTGCCAGCTGTACTGCCTTGCAGGAGGGAGACAGACTCTTACAAGTCAAGACCTTTGGAGAATAAATATGATGAGAAAATCAGGCTGTTGTTTTTCACAATGTCTGTCCTGGCAGTATTTTAATCCCTTCTTCACTTCTGAACTTCTGTTGGCATATGGAGAGCAACAAATAAAAAGATGGGGGAGGCTTTGTGTGTGGCAGACCTATTTCTAGGTTTGTCTGCAAGGCTGTTTGAGTTCACCCATCACATTAGGCTCAGCACTATGCCATATGGCATGGCCTGCCATGGACATCAACAAAGCTACACTGAAGCCAGTATTTTTCACAGCAGAAACCTGGATCCCAATTCTGATGATAGATGTTTTAAATGTATATATTAAGTCCAGCCCCATTCAACCAGCTACCTGCTTCCACCTTACCAAAACTAGTGGGTGCTTTTAGTGGTGTCCTGCCCCAAGGTTTAGCCATGGAGGTTAGTCTGAGATCCTGAGACATGTTTACATGTTTTTGGTTAGTGTGACACTAGGCATGACTGCATGAATGCTGCTCCAGTTCTACTTTAGGCACAAAATTAAGAGGCCACATCAGCATAACAGGACATAATCAGAGGCTAATGACCTCTTGCTGCTACATTCAAGCTTAGGGGAAGCCACAATGTTTGGTTTTAAAACTGAATACTACTTCTTTGAACTGTTTTATTAGGATGCCTTGTGCCACATAAATCAAATGGCTAGTGTGAAAGCAGTTTTTTATCCAAAACCTCTGCGTCTTGTGGCTTTTCTGAGGCATTCTTTATATAAGAGGGTATTATTATTATTATTATTTGCTCAGATATGAGTTTAGTCACAACACTTTATGGCCCTTTGAATTAGCTTTTGATCTTGCTATCTGAGCTTTGATTTGTTCACTAGAATAAGGGCTAGCTTGACTTGTATTTCACTACAGGACATACTAGGTGAACAACTGTGTACAAAAAGGGCAGCATATGATGAAGAGACTTCAGAGCCAGCACTATCAACTGTACAGAAACAAAGTGCTTAGGGAGAGACGAGGACTTGGTCATATGTTTTGTTGTGTGGTAGTTCAAAATAGGTGGGAAAAAGTAAAAAGGAAGAGTTCAAATGCAAAATACAGGCCCCCATCCAGCACAGCCACAGCTAGGCACCAAGCTTTGTCCTCATGGGCTCTCTGGAGCTGCTGGTACTAATTGGTATAGGACAAGCAAGCAAGCTTTGAAGGCTTTCAGGACTTGAAGCAACGAGTGTCCCCAAACTTCTTATTTCACAGATCACATTTCAATACATCATGGAGGCATTCTCTCCTTCTCTCACTCCAAACCGCCCTTTTGGTTACAGCTGCAGTGGGAAAGGATGAGGAAGCTATTTAATGTACTGTATCATTGGGAACAAGAGGAGCTGGTGCTTTGTTTCTTGCCAGCCTCTCCTGGGTCAGGAGGAGATCATCACAGGCTCATTGGCCAGGCTGAGGGAGCCGCAGGACCCTGGCTGATGCAGATAGCTCTTAACATTTGGCTGGTGGGGATAGTAAAACAATATTTATGTATATTGTCTTGAGAATCACGGAGCTAAATAAATGTGACAGCTTTCATTTGACATCCCCAACCTTGCTGCTGTCGCTCAGGGTTTTTCTTTTTGCCACATAACATGAAATGACTGTCAGTTTGATAGTATATAGCAGTGTTTCCGAAGCACAAAGGTTAGGGGGTTGGTAGGTGCGTCAGAATTATTTACGTTTGCTATGCATAAAATGGCACTTGGGGAGCAAGGCAGGCTGCCAAGAAGGAGAGGAATCGGGGCTGTCTGGTTGCTCTTTTGTATCTCTCCATGCTGGATTGTCAGAGTAGGATTTATAAAAATTGCTTCAAAACAGTATCATCTTTCCTCAAATGGACGTGCCCCCATCTGTTGCAGTGAATGCCATTATTGCTATTCTTATGACAAAGCGTCTATCAATCTCTACTTTGTTTATAAACAAATCTGTCTGCCCTGCATAAGAAATGGATAGGCTGAGGAAAAATACCATTACCAAAGGAATAAGTTAATTATATTTCAGGATCTCAGCAGGGATTGCTATCTCGGAGTATTCAGTAAGATCTGACCAGTGGAGTTATAATTAAAAAATGTCCCCAGGGAGGAACTTGTAAATTATTTACTGTAAGGGGCTTTTCCAGGCTCTTTTAGTTTAATTACACACTCTGAAAGAGAAAGGCCTCAGAAACAAATTAACTAAGAGGTTGAAATGGCTTTGTTAAAATCATGTTCACGGCTAAGCAAGTGGAAGACAGCAAGCAAGGTTCAAATATAGGATGAATCTTTGGAAGCTGGCATTACTTGTGGTTTAAAAATCATATGGAAGGCACCAAAATGTATGTGCATAGTCAATGCAATTACTGGTTTTGTCCAGTATTCCCACTGGCCTTGGAAGACTTTGTGTGTAGTCCAGATCTGACAGTGTCTCATGTTCTCCTGGCCATTTGCTTTGTGGGGAGAGAAGCTGACTTTTGGGGCCTTTTTGATAGGGTATGGATGAAGTCCTAGGAGAGGGAGATGAAAGATTAGAGGTGATGGAGAGGCAGAAGAAGAGGATGCTGGGACGGTATGAATTTTCCGTTGCTCTCACACTGCCTATGGCATTTTAGCTCGAAACAGCCTGGTTAACCTTCGGTGGAAGGTGGGCTGAATGTGGCCCTTGGTGCCGAGAGACAGGCACCCATGCTATTAGTGGTTCACTTTAGTCAGTGAAACCTGACTTGCTTGCCCTCCCACGTGAAACACGGCTTAAGTGTTTGCTACCGAAGTTGGGCCCTGGAGCTGGCCTTTGCTGGAAGACAGCTGGAGTGATCTCTGGTCAGCTGTGGAGAATGGAAGTCAAGAGGCCAGAGCTCTCCCCTCATCTCAACCGCTGACTCATTACTTGGCCAAGAGGGAGGCGTGATCTGTTTTCTAAGGAATAAGTCAGCCAGTAATACTGGCCTGCCTGTTGGTGCCAAATTTTATGTCTGTAATGGCCTTTCAGCTGCAGTTGTCCTTGCATTTCTTTCTTTCTTTCTGAAAAAGCCCCACATCTGCTGCGGCACCCTTACCAAAGAGCCAACTGGCTGAGCAGGGCAGCCAGCCAGGCATGGCTGCTGGTGCATACGTGCTTGTTAGCCCATATACGTGCACACAGCATTTCTCTTTTCCTTGTGTCTCCTTTTCCTTTCGAATTTATTGCACTTACATGTCTTGCTTAGATGGAGGCTGCCCCAGAGTTAAGTCTCTCTACCCCCTGCATGGGTACAGCCTTCAACACATGCCATTTGGTTATAGCCTGAGGGTACCGTTATCACATCCTAAACAATAAGTTCTCCACCTTCAGGCAAACTAGCTGAAAATCCACAGATGAAAGCTGCTTTAGTCATTCATCAGGCAGATGAGATCTCTGCTTTTATTTTGTTATATTGTAAATCTGCTGCTTAGTTTTCTAGTCTCTCTGAAAACTACTGAATCATAAAAATGCTTGTAGCAAATGCCAGCTTGTCTGTCACCAGAATAATACATTAAATGGCTTATCAACTCTAAGAGAAGACTACAATACTTTTGAGATGATTTGGATATATAGTTAGGGAAGAAAATATGTTGACAGCTTTAGAATTGGCTTGATCAGTAGATTTTATTTTGTATTTTACTGTAGCGTGTCCAGTAGTACTTGGGGAGGAAAGAGAAGATATCCCTAAATTCCTGCACTTATTGATGGGGAAAACCGCAGAAGAAGAGTGGAGTAGAACATAAACGTAAAATGAAGGATTTTTTCTTGAAAGGGCAGAACTGTAAGGTTTGAATATTCTCAGCAGAATTATTGCCATTTAATTATTAGGAGTGGTGAGTCCATATTAACCTTTATGGAAAAGTACTATAGACTATAATAAAGCTGAATACTTTTCTATAGCCTTTTGTTATCACCTTGTCAAATTTAATAAAAAATTACTAATAAAGAAATTCTATTAGAAAGGCTAAGAAAAAAAAGTACTGGAAAGGGTCATTTACTATTAAATAGTTTAGATTCATAGAGTGATTGTTATTAGACCGTATTACAATGTGTATGACTTTTTCATTCTGGATACAGCTGGAAAATGTAATTACAGATAAACTGTGCAGGGCCTTCGCTATTGTTGCCTTGCCCGTGAGCGAGCTTCTGTGGCTGGTTTTCCGTCACTGCTGTCCTGCACTCCCAGGGTAAGTCGGAGCGGAGCTAGGGACTGCCTGAGAGTGACCCAGGCAGGGCTGAGCTGGAGTAAGATGACATGGGCTATAACAAGGGGAGGGGGGGCAGGTAGCATCTCTGACCACGCTGGTTGAGGGGATCCGTCCAGAAGTCTCATCTGACAGAGCAAATTACCTTCAAGTCGCGTTAGCTGATTGTGAACCTGTGCTTCGGGTGCGCTGACGGTGAAGAGCAAGGCTGCCAAGCCTTACCAGCTGCGAGGGCTTTGCTTCTCCAGGGCTGGCCCTGGAGGGCAGCTCGCCACTTCCAGCCCTCACAGAGAGCAGTGGGAATCTCTTCTCGGAGAGGCCCCTGAGGCTCCTGCAGCTCCATGTCCAAGGTGGCGTGTCAGGCAGGGATGCCAAGAGAGAAGGGAACGGCTCCACTTTACCTCTTTAAGGTCTGTAGTAGGGTCAGGCTGTGCAGAGGCTCTGACAGTTGAAGAGGCCAGACTTTGCTCTTCAGTCTTAGAGGTTTTGCATCATTTCTGGTGTGGGGAAGGTCTGTGGTCCCCTGGGAACATCACTCTTGGAGCCCACCAGCCCTTTGATACAGTTTGGGGCAAGAGTAAAAAATATATCAAGAGAAAGCAGGTAAATTTAACCGGCAGCAAGATCTGAGGTGGGAATTTGGGAGGTTTAGATACAATCAAATCACACTGGAAAAAGGGAAAAAGAGATTACCGTCTGTAAGCTGAATTGCGGTGACTTGGTGGGAGATGAAAGGGCTTAGCTCAGACTTCAGCAGTTTTGCAGCCACCCTCCTGGGGACACTTTGCAAGAGTCAGTGGCCAGATGCAGACTACTCGCTTTACGACCGTGATAAACACTTTGCAAAGGCTAAAAAAGCAACTTTGCAACTCGTTAGCTGGGAGAGACTTGCTTCCCTGAGACTTTGGCTGCCTAAGCTGGTAGGACTTTAAAATGGTACCGGATGCGCTGCTGTCTCCCTAACACGGAACTCTCATGTATGAACACTCTTGCTATAATAAATTAAGAGTAGTGGGAAAGGCCCTGGAAGTTAGCCATAAATCTGGTGGTAAGCGCCAGCGAGCAGCAGGGGCTCGGCTGTACATCATTAATAAAGATGTTGAAGAGGTGCAGGCAGCATGTTGCTGTGGATATTGTTACTCAGGTCTCCACCACAGCAGAGCTGAGATTTGATACGCACAGGACAATCAGTCAAAAACTCTCTGCTGTTGTAAACGTTACGCAGGTTACTGTTGGTAAAAGCTGTTTTTGGTGGCGAGGTTATTGTTTTGCTTTTATTTAAAGAAAGAAAAAGAGTCCAACTCCATTTTTCAACATAATACACATTCCTGAAGAAATCCCCAGCTTGTTGAACAGTGCTGTGAACACTTTGTTTTACATAATTTGCACCAAAATTAAAGTGAGGTTTAAAGCTCTTTAGGGCATTGGTCTTGTGGCTTTGTAAGCACGGTCTCCAGCACAACAGGCCTCTGGCTGGGATTAGTACCAGCACAATGCAGATTATTGAAGAGGGACAATAAAGAGGCAAGAAGAAGGTATTTAGTGCAAGAGGCTTAAATCTGGTTTTGAGTAAGGGCTGTGGAGCAGCAGCACAACCAGTCAGGCTATTTTCTTACCACTTGAATAGTTCAAAAACAGCCTGAATATATAATTTTATGGCTTTGCCTCTGTTTTCCCTGATGGGTACCCAAATTTTTGGAATAACCATGTCCTCCTTCAACAGTTGTAGGATACTCTACAGTGCATGGACAGAAGCCGTGAGGAGTTTGGCGGGTGTCTTCCTCAGTGTGGCACCCAGAAATGAAATGTTTTTCCCCCGGGAGAGCAGGGAGAGGACTGCAGCCATCTGGTGTCGCGGGGGGGAACAAGGAGCTGACAGGGGGAACGGCCTGGGAGGAGGGAAGGGACCAGCTCTGCACTGGGGGCTGTCACAGACTCATCTCCTGTCAGTCAGGAGACTTTATATACAGAGCCGTGGGGAACACAACTATTTGTGGATTTAGGGGGGGACCAGAATGTAAATTAGATTTTAAAGCAAGCATTTGGCTAAAATTAGAAGCCATGGGCCTGATACGCTGTAGGCTGTGACAGGAGAAGTGGCTAATTGCAAGTGAGTTTCTACCCCACTTGATTATTGTTGTGACACGCAGATCATTAACATGATGGTCTAAACATGAAACAAATTGTTTAAATATTAAACTGTCAACTGCTTCCTCGGATCTCTAAATCACTACCTAAAGTAGGGGGGATGTGTGTGTAAAAAATGAGGTTTGGGCTCTCCACTGTCTGATGCTGCGTGGCTCCCCGTCAGCATGGCGACGACTGCCAGGAGGCTGCGAAATGGCATTTTCAATCACCTGCTTTGTTTGCAGATGTATTTAATAACTGATCACATGCGCTTTTCTGAAAGCTCTCATGTGGGCACGGAGGCTGCTGCCTCCCGTGTGCCTCCCTCTTCGCCGGGTCTCCGGCACGACTGGCCCTGCCCAGAGATTTGGGGCATTTGGAGCAAGGGAGATGGGGAAGGAGAGAGGCCATTTGCCAAACTACTGCTCCATCCTCTTCTGCTGCTGCGGATCCAAGTGGGAACTGTTCAGTGGTGAACACCCAGCGTCCGACCACTGTACCACCACAACGGGGCGGCCAGCAAGGAGCTCCTCGTGTTGCAGCAGTTGTGCCGGAGATGGTTGGCCTGGAAGAAGCCTTTGGAGCAGCTGCAAACAACTTCTGTGCTTCCAGGTACAATGTCTCCTTTCCTCCTGGATTTGCAAGATCTGTGGGTTTGGGAAGATGCCCAGTTCATGCGCTTTGAAACAAACAGCTGTCTTCAGGTGGAGGAGGACGTGACTACAGACAGCCCTCCTTCTGATGCAGGAGGAGTGTTGGAAGAGTGAGCACGCTCTACAGTATTTTCCCATTTTTCTTAGCCCACAGAATAACACAAACATCCCCTTGGTGCTCAAAATACGGTAAGCACTTCCCAGAGAGGAAGAATTTGGCTGTAGCTGAACACCCTGCTTCTTTGCAAAGTCTCCGCAATGCTGTTGCTCCATGAAATGACCTCAGTTCAGTGTCACCTTAAAGATGGGACAACAGCAGTGTAAGCACACTAAATTCCTATCACTTACAGTTCTGCCCTGTTGAATTTTATTTCTCAAATAGCTGTCGTGCCATACAAAAGGTGGTGTGCATAAAAGACCCAGTATAGAAACTGTTTTGCAAGAGAACAATGCTGTTGGGAGAAAAATACATGCATATTAATGACATTCAGCCAAGGGATTATTAAAGGCAATGGGCACAGGGCACTTATTTAGGAAACTGTCTGTTCAAGGAGGAGACTAACAGCTTTGGCTTCGTAGTTTCCTTCCTATGTAACACGTAAGAGCAAAGGAAGCCAGCTCTTAAATTCATGGGTCATAGCCCTATCTGCTGAAGAGCTTGAGTAGGATCAATTTAAAATGAGTCCTAGCACCCTTCTGCCTTTCCCCAAGAGCACAGCAAAATTAATCCAACCACTAAAGTTTCTCTCTGTCTGGAGCTAGGAAATACCAAGTGAAATTTCTGCTGGTAATTACTTTGACAGCCATCACATGTGCATGTTGTAAAGGATCAGCACAGACACAGCTTCCAAGACGACGATAGTCCATGGTAATAGCTATGATTAAGAGGCAGCTAATTAGAATGCATTACACATTCAGTCCCCACAGTTCACTGTTCTTTAAGCAAATTTGCGTTTGGGAAGAGAACCTTATTTTTAATATACGTGGATAGTGTTGCCTGCAGACTTCCATTGATTTACACCATAGCCATTTGTACCAAAGCATTCTCTTTGGTAGCTCACCAAATATAGCAGCTTTCTTTAACACAGCAACAAAATTCAGAAAAAGATTTGTCCTAGTTCTCCTTACAGACAAGCATGTACAAAAATACCAAGCAGTACTTAGCTGGAAGAGAGATTTTAAAGGTTACCTAAGGAATTTTGTCCAATGCTACTTTTTTAGAGTTGCCTTGAACGCTACCTGCTGTCAGTGTAATATGTAGAATAATGGGTTGAGGATAAGTAGATCTGTTTCTTACACACGCATCCTGCAACCAGACTCGGAATGAGTTAGAAGCTTTTGAATAGTACTTTGATTTCTAAGTCACGTAACTATTTGCAGTTTTACCCAGTATCAAGTTGCACATGCAAACAGACTAGTTTCAAGCAGCACGAGGGTATTCAAATTATTTTGTGCTGAAGGTATTAATCCACATATGGATATTCAATTACTATCAGAACAAACTGTGCAACTGCGCTAGAATCAGATAAAAATATGCAAAGCAGGTAGCTTGAGGCTCATTTTATACTAAAATTCCTCTAGCTGTTTGAAGAGACTTTGTAACGTCAGTATACTCCCACGTGAGTGTATTCTTTATTGTAAGCATTGTTAAGTGGCCTTCCTGGATGCAAAAGTTGGATTTTCAACATTTCAGGGGTGCAAGGTTTTTTTCTCTTAAGTAAAAAATGACCAAAGAGGAAAAGTAACCTAATTATTTTCTTTCTTTCAAGAAATTACGGAATTTATAGAGTGACAATTTGTGAAAAATGAATTAAAACCTGGATTATCCCTCTCTTATTTTCTCCTGCTCATCTTTTATCCTTTCTTGTCCTTGTCGTCGTTCCCCCCTCTCCCCCGCTACGTTATCATCCTTGCTATCCTTATCAGCATTATTACTTTTGTTGGCATCCAATTCAAAAGCCTGCCATCCCATCACAGGTTTATATTTTCAGATGTAGGGCAGAGGTTTTGGATAGAATCCCACCTTTTGGGGGCCCATGGAGATGCATGGGGAAAAAAAGCAGATAAGAACAGTAAGTCTATAAATCTCCACATCTATAAATCTTAAAATGGATTACTGATGACAGTGACTCTTTAATGGAAAGAGTGACAGTCCATATAGACAAAAGGCAGTGTAATTCATGGAGGCTATTAAATTTGAGAGGCCTTTTCATTCTCATTTGTCTTTCAATGTTATGTGTCGATTTCTGGGAGATTATTCTCTGGGGAGAGATGTGCCCTGCTCATCAGGGCCCAAAAAGCACCTGTGTTTATTTGTCTGGCATTTGCCGTGGTGGGTAATATATTTGCTCCTTCTGCACCAGGGAGGAGAACTCACAGCGCTGGTAGGAGATGGAGAAGAGGGAACCCAGCTGGCTGCCCTGCTTGTGACATGTGAGAGCCTCCTGGTTGCACCCACTGTGTTCTTAGGGTTAGAAGTGTCCAGAAACCCATCACAGAGCAGTAGGAGACTCATGGCCAAGTTCTCCACATCTATTGATCAGCTGGGATGTGGCTGTGCCCAGGCAACCCCTTCACGGCATGGCATGACTGTCACAGTACAGGGGTCACCTTCACCACGTGGGATGCGATGATGGGCCTGTATTCTGGGAGCTCCTCTGCCGCAGCTTTGCAACAGGACTGAGGTCTTGGCTGAGAGGTCAAGCCACTACAGAAATAGACACCCAGTAGAAGCAGTTTGTGGTTTATAAATACTAATGCATCAGAATAAGAGTGCAGAGCAGCGAGCGGGCACTGGGTACAATTCACATCTGAAAGCACTCGCTTTGCCAAGGTTGCGTTCCTTCATTTTGATCATGGATTACAATTACCATGCAACATGTTCCCATGGGAAACTAAAGGCCAGCTGAGTTTCATCAAGAAATGAGTTGCTTCTTTGACTCCAAAGAGGCTGGGAACAGGATGGTTTCACTCCACGGAGCAGGAGGATTTACTGTAACACAGTCATTTCATGCAGGTGATTGACTGTTACTGCTACCTGTGACAGCTTGAAATCTGTTGCCTTTGCATCCTTGCTGTTAGTACAATTGTTCATTCAGGGACTGAGACACTCACGGCGCATCCAATTCCTCCCTGTGCAAGTGGATGCGATCCCTATCAAAATCAATTGACTGAAGTCAGACCCTGCATCTTCAGTTGCTAAGGAAAGAAAAATCAGTGTTGCTCATGAGAAGACCGCTGGTGCAGAAAGTCACTTAGCACTAGCAGCTGCTTTATGGCAGCAGAGCCTGGCAGAGGAGATTCAGAGATGCAAGCAGAGGCTGGAGCAGGATCCTATATTACGTAGGAGTCCTGGGGACATGCATGGGAGGAAACCTTGAGCAGAGGGTTGCTCCTTGACCGTGTGTGGAAAATTCCCATTCATTTCTGAAGGGAAACGCGTGTGTGTAATTTATTTGTTTACTTATTTATACAGCTAAAAAGATCAAGGACGTTGCTGTCAATCTACAGAGATCTGGATCCATACCCTCTCACTGCAGCCAGGGAGCTGACAGGGGCTCCAATGCTCTAAAGTATTTATTAGCTAATTAGCCAATTACTATTGCTTATTAGCGTATTACTAATAGCTAATTAGCCCTTGGCTGGCCGTTGCAGCAGCCCTGTCTTGCCCATGCCCTGCAGAGATGAAGACCTGCTCAGGCCCCAGTCTGCGTTCAGCCCAGGTCAGTGGTGGCAATCTAAAATTGCTGCCCTTTCCTATAGGGAGCGGGTGGGCTGGTCTCACCCTGAACACTGGTGTGTAGTACCTTTGTCACAACGCCCCGCTCGCGTTTGGGCAGCCTTGCTGTTGTTTTGGGGATGAGTCACAGGAGACTGCGCTATCTGGTTGGGTCTAGGAGAGGCTCAGTTTCAGCGCTGAGTCACTGGCAAGGCGCTGTAGGCAGCCCAGGGCTGCATTTGTATTGTGCCTCCTGCTTTATAAAGGACTTTCGCTTATTTTTGCCCATCTAAAAGGTCATGCATCCCTTTACTGATGTTCCTCCAGCACATCTAGCCAAGAATGGGTTTGCTGGTTCGTGGTCCTCACTGTGTAACATGAGAGTTTCGTCACGGTGCATAACCCTCATCCACATTGTGGCTGCCTCCAGCCTGGCTCTGACACCAAGACAGATTCCACTTTTTTCCAAATAAAACCAATATTGTTATTATTATGTATTATTTATACTGTGGAAAAATAGTGAGAGGAAGAAGTGGGAAAAATTAGCTCATTCTTTCTAGAATCTGCGAGCAGCTGAAAGGCAAAGAATATAGAATTTAAAAAAAACCCCAACCCTCAGCTAATTTTGGAGCATATTTCATCTTCACAAGAGCCACTCATTTTGTAGCTAATTCTTTGTAAACCTTTATTCCTTTTGTTGCAAGTTTGGTATAATTTTACATTATACCAAGTTCAATGGAAGGAAAAAAAAAGGGAGCGATGGTTTGAATTATTCCCCATCCCCCCATCCCACAAGAAAAACTCGGGTTTGAAGATCACTTTTTAATATGCAAGGATCCAGCCAAGGACGCCCTTGCTAATCTTTCAAAATGCAGCATTGTGCTCCTTCAAAGTATTAAAAGCTGCTTGGATTTTGACTGAACGTGTAACCCTGTATTAAACTTCTAATGGCTAACGAGACAGAACTTGGTTATGAGGACTAAAATATAGAAAATATAAATCAGCAGCCTGGAATGAGCACTCATCCTCTTTTACTTTCATTAAATCCATTTTAAACTAACTTTACCATTTATCTTTCATGAGATTTTCATTACTTTCCCATCCATTGTGGACAAGATGGAACAGTCAGTTTTATTGTTCATTTGTCTAATCTTCTCTTCACTGTGGGTTATTCAGGCATTTGAGTGTGATATTTCACTGCCAGCCCAAGCTAGTGTTTTAGTCTGTGCTGTCCCTTCTCCTCCTTCTGTACTCTGCCTTTCTTGCAGCTGGAAGGACAAAATATGCAACTTTAAAAAAAAAAAAAATCCCTTGCAGTGTTGTTCTAAGATGGAGCAAATCATGGAAATGATAAAAATGGCTTTTGTCAGCCCTGTTTCCCTCTAGACATTTGCATCCTTAGTCCATATAGATTTTTCCTAGCTTGGAGTGACCTACTAGTTCTCCTGTGCAAAGAGGCAAAGCTACTGCTCTGGATGTCCCTTAGGTTACCATCCGTAAGAAAGCTGAAGCTGAGTATGTCCCGTAGCGTTTCACTGGCTAAATCCTTCTTACCTCATTTGGGCAAAAAGTTGCACGAGTTACATGGGGTTTATTTTGCGTGAGTAAGTAGCGAAGTCTGATTCGGTAATGTCAATGAGATTTCTGACTTTGGCTAAACTATAAATATTTAATTTTGTTAATGCATACCTGTGAAATCCCTCGCAATGACAGCTCCTGTTATCTAGAAAACATTTGAAGGACAATAACAGGGTTTATATAAGTCAATTGTATAGTTATTTGTGGGGACTGCACTGTAGCTCTGCTGGAAATAATGGCAATTCTGCAGTTCTTCATGTCAACGGAGTGATGTTATTCCCTGATTGCTCTGCAATTAACTTGTGCCACTGCTGTAGCCCAGGAATGGAGTAGGTAGGATACATCATTAAAGAAAACTATGCATTTTTGAAGGGGTTCCCTTATGGCCACCAGCCCCCAAATAGTCGTTCTATTTAAGCGAGAGCTAGCTAAGCATTAGCAGTGAGGATCCACGGCCATTTTTTTTGAAACTAAGCTCTGCGTTCAGCTCAGCGTTATTGATGGGGTCGCATGTGAGGGAGGCTTACACCGAAGGGAAGAGTAATGGCATAAAGAGAGAAAATGGCAAATTGGCTGGCTGAGAAATTACCTGCATTCAGCCCCGCTGCGTGGAGCGCTTACGGCTGGGTAACCCCTTCGTGCTCGGGGCTGGTTGGAAGGCTAAGGCACAGCACACAGCCCTTCTGTAAAAATACTCAAAAAGCCATTTTTCGTGAAAATACAAATACCGATAGTAGTTAAAGAGGACAAGTCAAGGGGCGTAGGCTGTTCCCTGTGAAACAGCATTGGATGGAGGGTAAAGGTTTGTTATTTGCATCTTTAAGGAGTTTTATTATTTTTATTGGGGAACAGGCACCTGTGATTGAAGCGCTAAGAGGCAAACCTCACAGCTGTGAGAAAGGCACGCAGGTCTCGGGAGCCACCCTTCAACCCGAGCACTGGAGGAGAATTTACAAGAGATCGATCCCTTCATACCGAGTGGGTTTGGTTAAAAGAAAGCGTGGCAAGAAGGCTAGATTTGCTGCAGACGTTATTGCCAGCAATAATTCCCTCACCTCCGCTCCTGTCAGCTCCCTTGGCAATAACCAGCTGCTGAAGCAGAGCGGAGAAGGCGCTGAGCAGTGACATGTGGCAGGGACAGCATGTCCAGTCACGGGCCTGGGGAACAGAAACCGGCACAGGCAGCTCCTGGCAGGTGCCTCGGTGGCTTCTTGAAGCCATTTCTAGGGGCCGGAGTAGACAGAAATAGGGTCACAAGGCTGCAAGGAAAACAGATGATGCCGTTTCTATGAAAACAGATGTGCATTCCCAATGAGTGCTGTTGCTTCTGTCTCAACAGCTGGATTGCGTCCTCATTCCTATCGCTCACTATTGCTGCGCTGAGCTATTGCACATTTAGTATGAGGCTTTTAACTCTTTTTATGGAAAGTGTCACCCAGTAATACATCTGCGTGTGTTGGTATTGGGCTGGTTTCTGTACAGAGATCCAGTGCGAGATGCTGATGAAGAGACCTGAGCTGAAAGGCTCAGTCCCCTCAGGGACACCACACAGGTAAATGGGGTGCAGGCTCTTCAGTCCAGTGGACAAGGAATAATTCACTGTATTTTCAAGCTTGGCAGCTTTTTTCCTTACAATTCCTTGAGAGATAGTAATTAAATATCATCGCATTAGAACCAATATGTCCCAAGTAGAGAACTAACTCATATTCATAATTATGTAGCCATCACATTAAACAAATGAGCTGCTCATTAAAAATAGATGCAAAAGATTCAATTAGATCTAACGCTGTATTAAGGATTTGATGACATGCTGGCTTTATTTCCATTGGTTCTAGGCAATAATGAAACAGCTTTTCCTAGTGACCCAAGAGGAATATGTTTCTTTTTTAAATACCCATTTCCTTCTTAATCTTAAAACTACTATTAAGCACCTTTTCCTTTAAGTAAGGGGGGGGAGGGGGGAGAGAAAAAGGAGCTTTATTGTTTTCTAGCATTCCACCTGGGTTTAGAGGCATAAAAGAATGAGGGACTCCAATTTTTATTCTGTGTGCCACCTCTAATATAATTCAGAACAATGTAATAGGAAATCATAACTCTGTAAGGATGATTATTGAATGTGCAGAAAAGGATGATTATTGAATGTACAGAATTTCTTCTAACAGTTATCTGCCTCTCCTATATGTGCACATCATAGCACCAGAAGAGCTGTGTGATGGTTGCTTCGATCCAATTCTGCTGATGAAGCCGTTGTCTTTGGTCTGTCCTCCCCACCCAGCTGGGCACTGGCTGCAGCTTCAACTTAAACTTAGCAATAGATCTTTCTCTCACAAACTGGTTTTATTTAAACCCTTGTCTGTGGCCCTGCCCCGTGTGTTTTGGAAGCACATTACATTTTGCCGAGCGATCAGGATTACGCTTGTTCCATTGCTGCTTTCCTTTCTCCGGAAAGGCTGCCCAGGGGACAGAGCTGTAAATTGCATCCCAGCTCCGTCTTAATCCATCACCTGGACCAAGCAGCAGAGTCCTAGCGAAGACTGAAACAAAATCAACTTTGCTTTTTCCCTGAATCTCTCACCTAGCTTGCAATACAGACACTGTCAACTTTTAATTTTGTGTGGGCAGATTATCCAGTTGCAAATGAACCATGTTACACCAAAAATAAAACACTTTTATTCCCACCATTGACCTTTTTCTACATTGTCACTCCAGTTTTCACTGAGTTTAATATAGAAAATAAAACATTTATTTTCACAATCTGATTTACACCGGTTTTGTTCGACTGTGCTTTACTTTATTTGGGTTAGTTCAGCTTCCTCCCCGAGTCTGGATAATCACAAGTTGACTGACTCTAGTGAGGAAAGACATATTAAAATTTATAGTTATAAAATAGCCTGATGCAGCGTCTGCTGTAGATGGCAAAATAGATCGGATTGATTGGGCATTTGTCTCTGAAACAGAGGGTGGTTTTGATGTATGTGCATAATTTGTAAGTGAATTTGCTTCTTCCTAGCACTGCTGCAGTTGATGCTGCATAATTAAGAATTTCATCACCAATCTGAAAAGTGCCCTTCTGTTTAAAGTGTGGTTTGATTTCACAGAGAAATCACCTTCTGGGCACAGCATATTTGGAAACCCCAAGAATCCCAGTTGCTCTGGGATATTTGCTATGATGGAGATTTAAGGGCTGTGTGCTTATGAGTGATATTATTATAGTGACCGATTTCTTGACTCCACCTTGTAAATCAGTATATTCTAGCAAAGGGCACAAGCCTGAAAAGATGTCCACATAATATGTTAATCTACAAAAGATATGAAAAAGGGAATATTTTAGGTAGCTTTTCAGTCCAATTTCAGCTCTTGCTGTTGTGTCCAGTCTAGAGAGAGCTGTGAAATCTCTCTTGCTTTTCAAGGTGTACTCTAATGTGGGAAATAACTTTGCAATGTTGCCAGCGCGGAACAGGAGATGATGGTGGTGAGGTGGCATCACTTCACCTGCCTGGTGCTTGCTGTGTTTTTACGGTCTCAGGAAGATACAGACTCCTTCGGAAGTGTAACAGATCCTGATTTGGTCTGCAGTGCATATAAACTTGTGGTTTTGGGTAGAGAACTGCAGACTGGAAAGGAGCAGACTGTCAGTCTCTGCTGAAACTTGAAGAACGTATTTTTTTCCACTTTTGCCCACATACTTTACCCTAGCAAGCTCATTTCCCTTTTA
Organism: Haliaeetus leucocephalus; assembly: GCF_000737465.1. Taxonomy (NCBI): domain Eukaryota; kingdom Metazoa; phylum Chordata; class Aves; order Accipitriformes; family Accipitridae; genus Haliaeetus; species Haliaeetus leucocephalus. Next base: position 14,770,217 of record NW_010972775.1, read on the forward strand.
AAAGCTTTTTTTTTTTTTTTTCCCCCCCAACTGAGTAACGATTCCTTATGTGCCATTTCATTATCATCTTCAGGAATGGAAGAAATCTATTGGAGCATTTCTTCTGATAAGGGGAAAATAGTGACCATCCTTAGCTGAACCACTATTGGTATTTCCCTTCACACCACTCTCTGTTCCGAAAGCTCTTGACTAGAGAAAAAAAATATGCAAAAGGTTAGGTTTTCTTTACACTTATAGAGCCTTTCATCCCCCAATGACTGAATTTATTTCATCCATAAAACAAGAGTCTCGAAAGATCCCACCTTCCTGTACATGGGGTGGGTTGATTTGTATTCTGCTGCTGTTTTCTGTAAGATAACAAATACAGGAAGAGAACATCAATCCTGATTTCTTTTCTTTCTTTATCTCCCCTCCTGTTCTCTGTTGTGCAACGACTGCTAATAGCATTCTGGTTTAGTGGTGGATGTAATAAGATATGGATGCTGGATATTGTCTTTTTTATACCTGTTGCACCTGTACAAATGTTGCCAGCAGACTTCCCTCCTCCTTTCCTGTGTCTCTCTGAATTGAATTAATTTACCTCAGAATTACAGAGTTGTAGTCACAAATCCATTGGGTCAGAGAGATACTTAGAAGAAAGATGTAGTCCACTCACCCCTCCTATATGCTCTTACATTGTTATCACTCCCTTGCCTCTCTTTTTTCTTTGTTCTGAAAAAGAGGGACAAATACTCCATTTTTTCACTTAAATTTCAGATCATTCACTAAAGTTGCTGTGTGTAACCAACTTTAATTATTTATAAAGGTGAGACTTTCTGTACTTGTAATAAATTTCTATAGTCATAAAAAGCCAGGGATTCATAACACCCAGAACTAAATTATTTATCAGTCAGAAAAATGCTTGGATCCACAGTACAGGCTGTTTCTAAGGTCCTCAGCTGACCAGAAGGTTCATCTCCTTCGGGTTAAGGGATTTGACCTTGCTCTTTTTGTTCGCTAGAGCTTTTCTGGCAGAGGAAAGCGGTGGGCATTATTCAAGCTCTGAAAATTATACATTTACTAGGGAAAATATAGCATGGAGACATGATGTGAAAGTTAGGAACTGGATGTCTGTCCCTCATCCATCAAATGGGAAGAGTGAAGGTGACCGTCAGGGCTACTCAAGGCTGGTGATGAAGGGCAGCACCTTCTGCTGTTGCTGCTGCTCACGTTTTGCCCAAAACCACAGACTTTACTGGTGCTGAGTCACCTGAGCGCACATGATGCAATCTGTCTGTGCTCTCTCTGTGGTGTGGCCAGGTGGGTGTTGAAAGGCCAGCCCAGGGCCACTGGATGTGGGCTTGAAAGTGTGATTTTGGAGAGGGAGGTGGTGTAGATTGGTCCCCACAGTCAACAAACTGGTGTCCCCAGTGGGCCAGGCTCCTCGCCCACCCCTGTGTCTCACCCGTTTCTACCAGGCGGCTCCGTGGAGACTGATCCCTGATAACATTTAATTACCCCACATGTTTTTTACCCATTGTGTACACTGGCCCAGAGCATATCTGCCTTCGCAGCAGCAATGTTACCTGGAGCTCCACGCCAGAGCCTTTGCCCATGCAAAACCTGTTTTCTTCACTCTGTTGATGAAACTGAAAAATAAGATTTTCCACCTGTGCCCAGGAAAGCAGAATTCAGAAGGAAAAAAAACAAAACAACCAAGAGAGAAAAACAGTCAGAAGAAGAAAAAAATTTCCACTTACCAGAGCTCTTAGCTGACTGTCATCACACATTCATAATTCTGCCTTCCACTAGCAGCAGGGCTTTGGGAAAAAAAAATCTCCATAGCAGACAGCAGCACAGGTGATCTTAGTGCAGAGAATCAAGGGCAGGAAGTTTTCCCCAGATTTGTGTTTTCATAAGTAACTGAGATTTTCAGTTTATTTTCATGATGAAAGAAGTGAGCAGAAAAAAAAACCCCAGCTCCTTCCATCATGAAATACATATTGTGGCAGAATGCTGCATGCCTTGTGTCAAAGGATCCATAGTATTGATTTCTTGAAATGAAAAATAAGTTTAAGGTGGAGTGCTTGGAAAAAAAAAATCAATAAAATTTCAAGTGACTGAATAGAACTATCAACTGTAATGACAGCAGTCAAAAAGCCTTATCCAGTTCCATAACATTTTGGTGTCTGGACCTTTATTTTCATTAAATTTGTCATTGACAGAATGCTGACCTTACCTTACCAACCTGTCTGAAATTAGATTAAAATTAGTGCAGCTCAAAAATGCCTGTTTTTGTTCCACAAAATGTTTGTAAGCAAAAAATGAAAAACATGGAGCAAAAGTGTAAATGTCTGCAATGCAAATTGGGAAGCTGCAACCCAGCCAACGGGGAAACATATTTGAAACTATCTCCTGAGATTTAAGGAACAGCCTCAGCCTCCAGTAGCTATCACCAAAACCATCTCCCGGGCTGTTAGCTGGAAGGCCAGAACATGAGAACCTGGCTCTCTTCCAAAAGCCTCTCCTTTTGTTTTTTTCCCCTTCACTCCCACAAGAATTGGATTATCAACAGTCAATAAACAATCACCCCACGTGGGACTGAGGGCTGCAGCTCCCTGTCCGTCTGACTCATGGTATGGGACTTGCACCTGAGCCATGCCCATCACCATCGTCGTGGGGCTCCTGGGAGGCCAGCGAGGACTCAAGGCTCGTGCCGTCCCCAGGGCCCTCAACATCCCATGGGAAGGATCAAAGGGCACTTCTGGAGGCAGTTTGCTCTGCTTGGTGTTTCCAGGTACCTCCTGCTTGCCTTGGCCTATCCAGCTGAGTGTCTTGGGAGCAGCGTCAAACTCATTTTGATCCCTCTGCAGCCCGGCGGGCATTGCCAACAGGCAGTAAATAAAGAGCATCATTAAAACTGCAGGAGGAAGCTGCTGGGGTGCTTGCACGCCTTGCAGAACAAATGCAGAAGACAACTGAGGTGCACGAGGCAGGAGGGAGGGCGCTCACATCGTCTGGTGGGCTGCTCCCGCGCACTGGGCACAGCCGGCTGCCCTCAGCTCCCGGCACCCTGTGCTGCATAAATATTAAACGTGAACGAAGGTGCTAACAGGGCAACGCTGGGGAAAGGCATGTGTGGGGACAGGGGGTCAAAGCTCTTAGGGAGTGTCAGGTTTCTGCTGCTGCTCCAGTTAACGTGGAGGAATTCGTTATTCATTATTATAAATCATCTTATCTCGCTATAAATCACGTAAACAGCACCGTCCTTTTCCACAGAGGATGCTCCCCGCACGCTACATCGCTGTAACCCCTGTGTGACCAAGGCGGTGGCTTTTCTGTGTGCCTTGGGGAAGAGCCAAAGCCAGGCAGGGACCGGCGGGCGTCCCCCCTGCTCATTGCTTCAGAGCCTCACTCCCTCCTTCATGCTTCTCCCTCCTTGGCTGCTTTCCTTGCTTTTCCCCCTTTGTTCAGTGAAACGAGGCTGCCGTGTGCTGCCAGCTCGGCAGCTCCCAGGGGACACACATGGCAGGTCCCCACAGCGAGAAGAGCGACTGTGACTCCCTTCCCACCACGCTTTCCCCCCTCATGCTCATCCCCCAGCCGCTCTCTTGCTGCCCCACTGTCCTTCCTTCCCAAAGAGAGTGGGGACAAAGGGAGCCTGTGCTTTATTCTCATACTCCATACCCTTTCTATTTTCTGTCTTTTTCCTTCAGATTTCTTTCTCTCTTTTTTTTTCTCCCTACATTTTTTTTTTTTCGCTGTTACAGCTTCCGAAAGCCTCACAGGGGCCACCTCCTCCTCTGCAGCCCCCAGAGCATCTCCCTCAGAGCAGCCCCCTGCAGCTTGGTGCACCCTTTCCCATCCAGTTTTTGACCAGCAGTAGCCGGGTTCCTCTCTTGAGCAGAAAGCACCTCTCCCATCTCAAACAAGTTTCCCTGCTCTGCAGTGAGCTAAGCAGCCATCTAGCAAAAAACATAGACTAATCCAAATATCATCAGAGCAATGCTCGTCTCTGCCTTTCAGGTAGCAAGAACCCATGTTGGCCGGTGCATGTAGGATTTGCTTGGCCAGCCCAACACATCCTTGCTGCTTGTAGCTCAAGAGACAATGAAAGTGTGGTTTCTGGCTGACCTTCTGGAGGCTGCAGGGGCTATGTTGTTTAGATACTGCCTTGCACACCTACAGCAGCCTGAAATGGTTTGAGAACCAGAGTGTTGATATTGCTGTTTTGCACTCTTACCAAAGCCCCATATTATTTCTTTCAGTTTCCCCGCCTGTCTGTCCATACTGACCTGCTATCTCTTATCTTTTCCTGGGGCAGACAGAGGCAATGGGGTTTTTGTTTTCTAGCAGTGAGCAGGAGAGGAAGCCATCTTTGGAGGTCTAAGCCTGTTGTCTCCCCTGGGAGAGTCATTCCCAGCAGTGAGGGACAGCAGCATCTGTGAACCTGGCATAGTCCCATCCTGTCCTTGCATTTCTTAGCAAAGAGCTATTCCTTAAGTCTCCCTGAAGTCCAGGGTGTGCATCCTGCAGCTGCTGGCCAACAGAAAGTGCATCTGTATGTATCTTTCAGGGTAAAGAGTCTTGGCCACCCTGAGTCACTGCATGGTACAGGGAGGTCCATGTCTGTGGCTGAGGCCCATGCTAGCAGTACAAAGGAGAAAAAAAGCACCTATATTTTCCAAAGCTCTTTTTTTGATTTGTTAGTCTAGGCTGGATTTTGATATAACTGCACAAATGGGTTGAATGCAAAATACTTGTTTTTACTTTGTATTCTTTCAAGACTGTTCTTACAAGGCATAACCATAAGGAGATGCATCTCAATGTGCGTGGCAGTGCCTCTGATATCGGGTGCATCAAATGCTCTCATCTTGGCTATCATCAAAGGCTTCATGCCCTCCAGTATCTAGAGGTTCAGTCCTCCTCTCGGAGAATTTTGGCCTTCTCTTGTTCCAAAACAATGACACGGAATTTCTAGCAGTTTCTGGGAAATATTTCTTTGTATTTTAAAAAAAAAATCAAGCCGCTAAATAAGAAGCTCAGTGGCAAGTGATTTTGTCTTTCTTAAAGCCTTTTGAACTTTTCGAAGCTCCAAGTGTTTGATTTACTTTGTGGTTCAGATGCCAGCTCAAGCTGATTATTTTTGAGACTTGTTCTTTTGTCCCAGGTCATTGAGTTTTGCACTTGATCTTCAAGAGCACCTTGGTTTCCACTATGGGGTTCCTTTGGGAGTATACAGGCTTGCATTCAGCTGCAAGGAAAGCAAGTACAACCCACCCCAAAGTACTGGAGTTGATTTACAGGAAAAGGGCCAATTTTTTTCCTTTATCACTTCAACCATTGCAGAGAGATGAATTCTCCATGGCATAATAGCAGAACAAAAATAGATTGCTTCTGTAATACACTATACAACAGGCTGGAATTCATCAGCCTTTTTCCTCAATGGTTCTTTGACAAATGAAACTTTATCTAACTAAGTTCACCACGTCATTCTCCTTCCCCTTTTTGCTCCCTTTTCCCAAATTCCTGCAAGTGCCAAAATGGTGCTTCTGCAGTAACATGACCGTTAAGGTCGTGCATTACCTCTACTGCTGCGATGCTGCTACTAGAGATATGCAATGAGATTGTGAATACTTAGTTGCTTGCTGGATGGACAGAAGTTTCCATTTATGATACTGTTGATGAGCAGCAGTGGTAGGGCACTCAGGCTCTGGATCAGGTACTGGCCAGCTTTCCCTTATTTTGGGCTGTATTTGCTATCACAAATAACTCTCAGTAATTTTTTGCACTAAGTTTCCCATTCTGTTCAGTCTTGATGCAGGAAAAGTATTAGGGAAATGCCCTTGTCTATAGAAAATCTTCTAATTAAAACAACTGCTTGGCTTCGCGCTATTGAAAGCAAACAACTCTGAAGGGAGCATTTGCTTTATTTGTACGTGAAGAAAAAGCAATAAATGCTCACAGTCTGGCTAAAAATGGATGTGAGAGTGAAATCCTTATTTTCAGGTCTACAAAAAGTAAAACCCTTTTAAAAAATTACGTTTCAGACTCTGGGGAAAAGCCATTCCTTTCAATCCGGATGAAACGTTCCCTCCAACATGAGGACTTTATGGTTTCACCCTCCCCTAGCACCTCAGCCTAGTGTTTCTGTAAAAAGGGATATCAAATGAGACTAGCAGGAAACCGGTTCCTCCATATATTGGGATTTTGTATCAAATATGTGTGCTTTGACGACCTTTTTTTAACTTGATTTATCCTAATCTCCATTAGACTTTGGCAAGCCCTTATGGATGCTTTCAGGGCTGCATGCTGAAGGCTACTAGCCCATCCAGCCCCAAGAGAAAATGCATCTGCTCCTGTCCCACCTCCTTTCTGCTACTGCCCAATGAACTTTGCTATCAAATTCCGAGGAATCACCCACAACTGCAACATTATATAAATGTATTTGGAGAGTCTGGGTTTGGGGATGTAGGGACTGCTGCTTGGCGTGACAGGCACTGCACTCCCAGCACTCCTATTGCTGCCTGGGGCCAGTGCATACCGAGGTAATGCAAACAAAATGTTCTAGCAGGAAAATGGGTATTTTATGATGGGTGAGGCTGACAGTTGGGTGGTACCTCGAATCTCAGTAGATTTCAAGAGAATTCACGCAGAAAGAACAGGCTAAACTTTTCTGCAAGAGCCACCTCAAGCAGACTTCCTTCTTGGGGTAAGAGCTAAAAGGCTGCGTGCCCTGAACAGTTAAAACATTCCCTGCATCCCTTCATTGTCATCCCTGGGAGTGTTGAAAACACATCCTCAGCTATCTCACAGACAAACCAAAATGCACGTGCCCAGCCCCACCTGCATTCCCAGAGCACAGTGAAGCCCAGCTCTGCCCCCGTGACATGCCAGGGTCCCTGGATGACCATCCTCATGGTGGCACGTGGGTTTGCCATGCCACAGGAGCCACGTTGTCCCAACTGGGGACAGATATGCAAAGATGCTTGTGGGAAACTGCTGGTTACATTCAAGACTGACGAGATCCCAAAAAAGTAAATGATAGGTTTCGGCATCATTGCAGGATAACCCTCCTCCAACTCGTTCTGCCCAGCACCTCAACGCCCTGAGCAATGGCCTCGTCAGGCACTTTGGGTGAGGGCTGCCAGATTTTGGGTGAGGGCGGGTGGGATGCAGATGGCAGGCGCAGTTTGTGAGCTTACTTTTCTACCCCGGGGCCTGCTGGGCAGGATTGATTACACCACTCAGAAAGCGGCATTAGCAGATGTTATTGATGTGGGACTGGCATTATCCACAGCGCATGCTGTCGGTGTAGAGAAATACCACAGATGGCATCATTTTTTAAAACACCTCTGCCAAAGTCTTTTAAAACAAAACTTGCCATTTCTGTTTGCATTGATGCTCCTTTCCTGCTATTGATTTTTGCTCTTTACCATTACTGATGCGCCGAACAGGCAGTGGCCGTTGTCGCGCCAGCACATGGATGGAAGGAAATAATTTTCAGAAATCCTGTTAATGGAGGGGGGTCCTTGTTTTGTTTGGGTTTTGATTTTTGTTTTGCTCTACTCTTACTGCTCTATTTAACATCAAAATAACAGGGCTGTTAGACTGGCTACCAAGTCCCCAGATGGCCATAAGGAGAACTTGGTGGTGTATTTATGTGACGGCTGTACCATAAAAATGGATCAGTAAATGCTTCAAGCGGAGAGCTTGGCTTGAGCTGAGTCCCATGACCTGACACGAGCTGGAGCTGAGGAGGGATTTCAGAAGCTGAACAATGCATTTCCAGGAGGGCAAGGAAGAACAGGAATTAGGGATAATGCAAAAGAAAACCTGAGACCTGCATGGTATGAGGAACAAGGCTCAGTCCAACCTTTCCTCCGTGAAGGGGCCCGAGGTAAGTTTGAAATGTTGCAGTGGTTTTGAGCTTGCTTTTCATTTGCATGTTGCAATTTCAGTCCTCTGCTGTTCTCAGTCAGATAACACACTGCAGAAAATAGGACACGACTTGGCCTTACAGTTTCCAGGAAGAGAGTTAGTCCTGAAAGGGTATCCCTAAGGTATGGGGCTGCGCAGAGTCCTTCAGCAGCAGAGCTGGTCTGAGCCCATCTCTGCTGCTGGACCAGCTCACTGCCTTGTCTGGATGTCCCTGCACAACCAAGGAGGCAGTGACCTCCATGGGGCAGGTTTTAGGGTGTAAAGAGCGTATAAAGTGCTGGACCCTGGTACTCTTAACCAGAGCCACTGTTAAAGAAGTTGTAATGTGAAACTGCACCTTTGGCTAGTACTGGGAGGAGGATCTGGGACCCCATGGCTTCTCCCCATGTGTACCTGGAAAGAAGCCAAGCCAGAATTGCAAAACCAGACCATGATCTTTCCAGGCAAGTGTTGCAACCTTGAGTACTGTCCCCTCACTGCCATCCAACAGCCTTTCCCTGCTTTTCAAGCAGTGACACCACCATGTTAGAGTAGAGAGAAGATCATGGGACAGGTTCACCCTTGCTGCAAGTCTGGTTTTGGCCTTTGGAACCTGTCTTTTATGTGAACCTGAATTACAGAAAAATCTGTGCTGTCTTTTGTACCAAGAAGGCTAATTTGTGCTCAGTGCATTCTCTGCTGGCCAAGCACAGCCGAAAGAAAGACCTAACGCACTTCTATGGGATGCTGCTTATTACTGCTTTTAGCCTGCCAGCTCAAAAGACATTTGTTCTTAAGTAATTAGCCAGCAATTGTGTACCACTTGGTCAAGGACTGGGGTGGGATCCCCACACATGGAAATGTTTGAATATAGATGGGGTGTTTTTCTCTGTGAGTTTTTCTGGTGCAAGCAGGATCTGCTTGAAGATTTACAGACTGCACTACACCAGAGATTGGACACAGGATCCCTTCTGGATACTCTGGTCCCTGTAGCAAAAAATCATGCACAGACATAAAGAGATCCACGTCTCATCTGCGTGGTGGTGATCAGCTCAGGAGAGGTGGAGGGAACACTAAAGGCAATCTGATTTTGTTCTTACTTGCTCCATTCATTCATTCTTATAAATAAGAAATTAGCTTAGCTCATCTAGGATGTAGACCTCATACTTCCAAATGAGAGGACAGTAGAGCAAACTGCTAAAATGCAGGCAGCTGTAACTGCACCAGAAGTGTACAGTTTTGCTGAGAGTTCCCATATTTCAGCCCTCAGCTACCTGGACACTGGCCCCTGAATCAGGGCCAAAAGGCCAAATTCCCCTTTTTTTTCCTGGAAGAAGTTTCAGGATTGAAAAATAGGACAATCCAAGGAAATGCAGATGCCTGGGAGACCCAGCATTAAATGCAGAGCATAAAGATTGTGTATGTTTTCAGCACTATTACATTTGCAGGAACAGACCTTTTCTTGCAATGTATTCACATGAAGTTTTGTGTCAAACAGCAGATAATGGTAATCATCCTGGTTCCCATTACTTTGGTGGCAGCCTGCCTTGAATGCAGCATTCAGTTCTGGGCCACCTCATTACCAGGAAAAAACAGACAAATTGGAGACAATTCAAAAAGCAGCTAAAATGATTTGGGGGCTGAAAAGATTGATTTATGAGAAAAGATAATGAACTAAATATATGTAGCTTCACTGAGTAATGACTAGGGTTACGGTTACTATGTTCAGGCAGACAGAAAAGTATTATTTTGGGTGCACAAAAATGTGATGCTAGGGGGAGCATGATAAAAATGGCAGAAGGGAAAGTCTGAGCTAAGAAACAGGACAAAATCTCTGTGAAATAGTCTCCTAAAAGGCATGGAAAAAACTCCCATCTTCTTATTGACATTTTAAAGAAGACAGGGAGAAATACAGACGATACAGTTATTCATCCAATTTATCCAATTGCTTTTTTCTCAATCTATAACCCCCAAATAAATAAAATTTTAAAAAGGGGGGGAGGGAGGATTAGTTTCTTCTATCCTCAGTATTCCTTAAAAATACCAGCTGATACTTTCTTGGTAAAACAATGATGGAGGAGAAATTTCTTCAGACTGCGTAACTCCCTGGGGGAGATCTGGATTTTGTGACCTTGGCAGTTCTCAGAACGCAACAAATACTCCCTCACTCAGGAGACAACATTTCTAACCTAATTAGTCTGTGGGTTTTGGGGGTTTCTTTTGTTTGTTACGTGCTGCAGGATCCAGAGTCCGTGGGCGACACGTCCCCGTGCCTGCTCCTGTGCTCACAGCCATGCGTGGAGCTCAGCTGGTGCTGGAGCTGCCACCGGCCAACTTCTTCTCACCAGGTCCGGGATGCTTGCAAGGGAAGAGCCATGAAGAAACCCAAGCCCTGCTTCCAACCTGCTCTTTTGACATTGTGAAATGTCTCCGTACATTTGCCAGCAGTGCAGAACTGCTTGCTTAGCCCTGATATATAGGGGACATTTAGGCAGAATGGAGACCGATAACTGGACAACGTGAACAAAGTGGACAAAATCCTTTTATCTGATGTCCATAGGGAATGTTCAAGCCATGGAGGAAATGCATGGTGGGTGGAATGAAGTGTTTTCATCAGACCCATTGTCTGTTCAGAAATGGTCTAGTTTGAGAAAAATTACTTTGGTCCAGACCATCTGAATTCATTATTATCACTAACTTTGGAGGTTGCAGTCATGGGCCACTGTGCTTGGAGCTGCACAAAAGACTGTTGTCAATGCCATGTCCAGCTGAGAATTTCATGAAGAAAATCTGCACTTTTAAAATCAGCTAATCAGCAGAATAGCTAAAGAAGTAGTTACTTCCTTTGGATCACAACAATGCCAGCACTTTGCACAGCAAAGCATGTAAAAGAAGTAGCATGCAACATTAAGTGATATAAGTGAATATGTCATTAAAGAACGAAACGGCTAATTTTTTCTAAATCTGTCATTTAAAAAAAAAAAAAAAAAAAAAAAAAAAACCTCATTTCAACTCGTCCAAAAGCTGCTAAACCAATTTAACACATTGCTGTTTACTTCTGAAAGAGGTTGAGAGCTTATCTTATCTCCTCCTACCACTGTTCGAGGCTAATCACAATATATTAATGCATTCACAGTATGAAAATCTCTTTTCCATTGCAATAAACCAGTAAAATGAACTTAGAGATTTCTACAAACTCTGGTTACCAAACACCTATTCTTTTTCTTGTCTGAAGTGCAGAAAGTGGCTAAGAGATCGGAAGCGATGAAGGAACAGTGAAGCACTGGATCACCCAAGCTCCTATTCCTGGAAGTGAACTACAAAAAACCTTAATGGGAAAACAGTGGGAGCTGAAAACAAGCTTAAATGACTCAGGCTGTCCCGAACAGGAAGGCTTTCCAAAATCCAGCCATCAGCAGGCTAGGGAAAAATTTCCCCTGCTAAAATCAGTCCTGTTTCCCAAAGGGGAAAAATATCAGTCCCATAATAAAAATATCAGTTATCTGCTACCAGTGCAGCAGCCTGGGGTTACCTCCTCCTGCAGAGCTCCAGATCAAGGGCAGCGCGTGACACAGGCAGTGAATCAACCCACATTGATGAAACACTTTGATATGTGGCACACAAAGGGACTTGGCTTTATTTTGTTTGTTCTCCCTGCTTAGAGAGGGACAAGTAAACCAAGCATGTTTCCATCCATGGCTTTCCTTATGCAAGAAGCTAGGGAGAAAATTTAGGGGAGGGCAGGAGAGACTGTAGAAAGCTTTGGTTGATAAAAACAAATGGGAAACAGCAAAAGGAGGTGACAGCGTAGTGCAAAGGATCGGGGGATTTGCTTGATGCATACAGTTGGAAGATTGCTTGCTTTCTCTCAGCACCAAACAGATCCATGTTTTCCCCCTTCCAAAAAAAAAAAAAAAAAAAAAAAGCGTGGTTTACCAAGGGTCAACAGATTTATGGTCAGCTTTAAATCAGTGCAACTTCACCTGGGAGGTTTAGTTTTGGATGTATTCAGGCTGGAGAGTAAACGTATGAATTATTCTGGTATAGTCGTAGTAAATAGTCCAGCAGTCTCAGACCAATTTCTTTGGTGCCATATCTCATAAAGTCTGATAAATCCAGCATGTGCAGCTGCTGAGGAGTTTTGGCAGGAGAAAAAGGCCTGTATACCACTGAGTGTCTCTATACCAGAGACTCACTGACCATGTACCAACCCTATCAACTTGCTTCTTTGATGCTGAGATTTAGTTATGGCCTCAGTCTCCTGTGTTTTGGGTAAGGGAGGAGAATAAGCAGAGGAGTGCAGTGCAGCCGCAGGTGAACCTGCTGGAGTGTGTCGTACTGAATTCCCCAGGCTGGCAGGAAAGTGCTGTGTGTCTGGATCTCTCATTTACGAGTTCATCACATTTATAGCAGGTCCAGAGATTTGGAGGTTTGTTGCTACCTGATCTCTCAAAGTCCTCTTTCCTATCCAGAGGTAGTTGTTTGAATTCCCTGGATCAAAGAAGGGGGTCTACCCAAGAGGAAAATGATCTCCAAATCACCAGATTAGGGGAATTTTAGATATCCCTCCCCCACTTCCCAAAGAACTTCTCCACTCCATCACTCCCAAACATTAGTATAAACATCTTAGCTAAACACTGGGGGTTTTATTCCTTTCTATTTGTAAATGAGATTCAGCTTTACATGCAAAACACCCCACAACTTTTTACTGTGAAACATAAAAAACGATCCTTTTTGTACAAAGTTGAATTTTATCTCAGGAGGAGAAAAAAATCATCCCAATCATTATCTGGTTCTCAACATTGGAAGAAGCTATTACCATGTTAGATAATGAGAAAAGCTGTCTGTGCAGCTGGAACAGCCACTCATGTCCACTACTGGAAATTAAAAACACAATTATAAAAATATTGTTGTTGTGTTCAGCACAGAAATACTGAGTGGCTCTTGTGAATGATCATGTTTTCACTAATGCTTCCTGGCAGAGCTGTATCCTTGTTCATGCTGAAATCACTGGGAGCTACTCACCAGGAAGAGGGTGGTTTAACATGTTTAGGAGGCTTGGAGAGCTGTGTGAAAGCAGTCAATCAGTCTGCACTGTGGTATTCTGGTTCTGACTGCATTTTGTTTAAAAAGCAGAGGTAAATGTTGCCTGAGGAAATAAAAAGATTTGAGAGAAAAATGTGACTATGGAAGGCCAGCTGTCAGTTATCCAAAACGTATTAAATCCTGGCAAACAAGTCTCCAAAATCAGCTCCAACCAATTTTCTCCTTATTTTCTTTTCCTCCAGCCACACACAATCTTTATTCCATCAGGGCACCTACAGCAAGCTGAAGGTCTCGGTTCCCTGACCACCACCACCACCATGAGGTTGGATAGACCAGCCCCAACGTCAAACAAAAGCCCAACAGGAGCACACCTTGTGTGGGACGTATCGGTAGTGAAAATTGGGTGTCTTGGCTAGCACTGAATACTGCACCATGCTGCAGCAGAGCAAAACCAGAGCACATTCAGAAAACCAGCCCTGGAGACCTCCCTCTCAGTTATCTTGAATCATCCAGGACATGAGGGAGGTGTGAGACCTGCACCAATGTATAGCCACTTGTCTTTGAATTTACAAGGTGGAAAGCCATGGAAAATCGCCCTCCCAATCCAAACCTGACTTTCCTCAGATGGGTAAAATAGCAGGATTTTCCTGTCTGCAGTATTTTACACAGCTGAAGCTTTATTTGCTGAGTGCATTTCTGGTTGCTGTGTATATGTATGTGGTGGTGGCTTTTTGCCAGAGCATTTTGGTTTCAGCAGCAGAGGTTGTCGGTTCAGCGTTTGCTTGATATTGCTCTTTGCTCAGGAGAACTCCTCTGTTTCCTCGTTTCCCTCGCAGCTATCGCTGTGCCTCTCTATGGTGCCCTTAGCACCATTTAAACCGTGCCAGCACATCCTATTTTTACACACTGAGAAATGGCAAACCTATAATGAAATATGGGCAAGAAGGAGAGCAGTACAATAGGTGGTGCACAATGCTCACCATGTGGATGAGTATACAAAACAGCTACGTGTATAACATCCCTGAGCCCTGCTATATTTTGGCAGCCTGTTTCCTTCCGGTTACAATTCAAGCACTAGTGCAGTCTATAGAGACTTGGACAGATTTGCTTTGGGGGCTGCTTGTCTGAAATATATACCTGTGCATCTCTAGCCTTTTGAAGCAGTCAACATCAGATGGGATTTTTTAGGCATCTGATCGGGGAGAGAGGTCTCTGGGGCCGATGTCACTGTACTCCACATGCTTATTTCCCTGGCAGTCAGTCCTAGCGGGTGTTTGATGTGCAGAAAGTGCTTCTTTCAAGCTGCAGACTCAATGAAGGCAACAGCCAAAGGACCAGGGGGCTCTTGGCCCCGGCCAGAGAAAATTACCATCCCACATGGAGAATTGTGCATTGGAAGAGAAATATGAGATGCCCCATTGCCTGCTGATGGGCATCATGTGCAGCTCCCTCTGAAATTATTGCACATCAGCCATTAGAGGCAATGAGAAACCATCTCAAATTCATGGGCAACCAGCAATCTGATGGAGGATATTCAGACATTTGCAAGGGCACTGCTGCCTTTCACCAGGCAGGCAAAGGGCACCTGACGAAGTGTTAGGATCAGCCAGCACTATTTAGCTGCTTTCATAGTGTCACTGCAACATGAAAGGTGGTAAAGTTGGGGTACAGAAATCCTCCTGGCTTTTGGGCTTGTTTTTATCATCTGGCCCTGGCCTTTTTTCCCCTCAATGCTGTAAAACATCATTCTCCAAGTGCATCCAAGTCATCTGAAGCCTCAGAGTGGCTGCATGTGAAGGTCTGAAAGCCTGCATGAGATAAGCCCTTCAGGGAAGCAAGAAATGTCCATTCCATGGGCTTGTTTGGAAATTGGGGTCTCCCCCCACTGTGACATGGGCAGTGCTGTGGAGCCGTGGATACGTGCTACATGGGCAGCAAAAGAAAAAGAGAATGTTCTGGGAGGACAAGGGTGGCAATATGGTCACTGTCCCTTCATCCATCCCTACAGACGCCCTTGTAGGTTGTGGTACATCTGCTGTGCACCCAGAGGGACATAGTCCTGGGAGGTCTAGGAGTGATGGCATTACAAGGAGGATCACGCTAGTCTGGCAGTGCTTTTGCAACCAGGAGGCAACCAGGTTTCAGCCACAGCCAGCTTTTGCATCCCAGAATTTGGGGTTGCCCAGCTGGAGGTGTCAAGGCTGGCTCCCAGCACAGACCTGTGGCCACCACAGCCCGGTGACCCCAGGGCCAGCAGCAGCATGAAGCCCTGAGCAACATGGGCCAAGCACAGCCAGGTCTGGCCAAAGTCCGTGGGATCTCTGGAGACGCAACGGCTGCATAGATCAGCTCCAGGGGCTCTCTAACGTGAATAACAAAGGCAATTTATCTTAAATTTATCCACTTAACATTTGTGCTTTCCCCACCTGATGATGGGAACGGGCAGCAGTGCAAGAGCCTGTAGTTTTCAACTTGAAATGTTTGCAAAATGTTCTCTGACCTGGGCAGAGCAGCTGAGATCTGAGCACAAAGCGCCGTTCATGTTTCTGCTTTTACGACCCAGATTTGCCCACTCTAAAGGCTGGACCTTGCAGCGGGTTAGGGTTGGTGTGCGCCTTTGCCTTTCCTCATCAGTGCTCAATAGCCTGTGAAGAGGAAAGGCTTTGTTTTAGCGGGAGCAGGTGTTTGATTACCTCGCCTCTCTCTTTTCATATTAAACATATCCCCGGTTCACCTCTCTAGGAGGGATAAACTTGTGTTTGCAAAAGCGGCGAGGGAAATCACTTGAAAGGCGACATCGGAGGTAGGCTGTCTGCGCTGATAGTTTGATGAAACAAAAGAGCAAACGAATGAAAGAAAAGCATTTAAAGTATTTTCTGCCTGCGGAGCGCAGCTCAGAGTGATGCTGCAGGCCAGCCTGTCTCTGCAGTAGGGCTGTCAGCCTCGCAGCGAGCCACTTCCCCAGGGGGCTGCCCGAGGCTGGATCCTTGGAGATTTACCCAGAAAAGGGGAGAAATTTAGCCCTCTTCCCCATCCCCAGGGCTGTCTCCCTGCTCAGAGGCTGCACTGCTGGTGGGTGCTCTCCTACCCTGGACAAAGGAGCTATGGCATCCCCTTGCAGGACAGCATCCAAAGACAGCAAAGGCATCCCTGAAGGGAACATAAGATCCATTACTGCCCGCGCCAGGCTGCAGTCAGGCAGCAGTGTGGTGCCCAGGCACAGCAGCTGAGGATTTGGCACCTGAGCTGCCCTTGGCCTGAGCGCTGGGCTCAAGGTACCAATGCCAAAAGGGATGGGGGGCTGGAAATGGAGAATCATTCAGGGCATGGACACATGGACCAACATTTTTGGATGTAGAGGAAGAACTGGCGGGAACCCTGTCTGGTTTCAGTGCATCCCATGTGAACATCCATCCCCTTGACTTCGGCCCAATTAAGTGAACAAGCAGAGAACTGTTACCCAGGTTACATCTTTGTTTCAAACAGAAATATAAGGTGGCCATGCCTCAGTGAATAAAAGCTCATTGCTCCGCTCTAACCATCTGTCAGGCTCCCTGCCATGGTGTCTGTAGGTTTGCTCAGGCGTTGATAGGGAATTACCCACCTTATATCACAGCAGATTGTCTTTTGCCTTCTCACTACTCTGTTCCCCTTGTGAATATTTTGGATCTTTGCCTTCAGTGGCTCAAATGCAGGTGTTGGATTATTGCCATCGAGAACCAGGGACAGAGAATAAAGAAATTCTTGGGTGTCTTTGGATGAAGATGATGTTGGAAGGAATTTGAGTCGGCTTTCTGAGTGTTTGCAGATACCAGCACAGCAGTGGGATCAAAAGACCCATTGTTCCCCTTGGCACGATGCTGCAGGATGTTATCTAGAGACTGGGCCAGAGTACAGACTCATGGCCAAACTGGAAACGTTTGCCCATTGGAAACATCTGCTGTTCTCCTCTGCTTCTCATATGATTTGCCAAAATATATTTCTTGTACATTCCCAGCTCAGAACAGCTTGTTATGAAGTTTAATTCGTGATGTGTAATCTTGTGACACATTGCTGCCTGATGATGTAGGACATGGAGATGATGAAGGACGATGACTGGAGTGTAAACGCACCAGAAAGAGGAGTGCAGTGCCCAGCTTGGAAGTTGTACAAAGTATTTTCATATGTGTTAGCTACCTTTGCTGTTATTAGTCCTAAGAGTCAGAGAGAGAGAGAAAGTTACCACAGCCAAAGATAAAAGACCTTTCAACAAATGTGCCTCAGAATTGAATGTCCTGCTGAAATTTCCAAGGTTCCTCTGACCTCCTGATGTGATAAAGATGAGTGTCCTCCACTGATATCTAAGCTCCTCACTCCACGTGTGGATATCTAAATACCCTCAGCCACTCTGTGTGCTTAGGTGCCCTGTAAACCACACTGCTCCCTTAAGAAGTCCCCCTCCATGGTGTGGCATACCTCCTGTGCCCTAGCTAAATGCCACAGCTCCATCCAGACCTTCAGTTTAAGCAAATCCTGAAGTGCTTTGCTGAATTAGAGCAGGCATTCAGTGCCAGGAATGGTGGGGATGCTCTCACCTCACCCCAGCTCTTTGGAGTTTCTCCAGGTTGGCCATCTCCAGTGTCAGAGAGTGATATGACCCATCCTGAGCCTGGGATCTGAAATAGATGGGTTCAATCTATTTTGCTCTGATAATGCCACGGTCTCTCCTCTAACAGGAGAGGGAACACAGGAGAACAATTTGGCAAGAGACACAGTGTTTGGACAGAGAAAGTCCCCCCCAATCAAATGAATCTGGGACTAGGTGCTGATGTTCAGCTCTTTCAGCCAAAGAGATGCAAATGCTCCAAAAACTTGTTTCTTACTGATTTTTTGATTGGTTGAATTTAAAGGTCAAATACTAGACTTTAACATTACAGTCATGCTTTATACGAAAGATGAGTATATAAATACTTTATAAAGGGCTAATGAACAATTAATAGTTATTTTAAGAAATGGATAATCAAATGTTATGGATTGTTATACAGTCCTACAGGTCAATATGTTGCTTATGACCATAGCTGATTGCTACCCATAACACCTTGAGTGATGTGATTACGACCAGCTTTAACACAAGATGTTTGTGTCTGTGCAACATCTATTAACCCTCTCTCCACTATTCTAGAAATAGAAACCTCCTATAAAGCATGCTCAGGATTAATGAGTTATGATACGAACATAAGGCTGTGGGTTGTTGAGTAGCTCATTTGTAGCTCAAGAAGTTGATTATAGATGAGCTGAAAGAAGCAGAGAGAGATGAATTCAGACTGCAAACAATGAACAACATCTGCTGACTGAACAGGGAAAGCTCTGAGTGCCAGAATTGTACATCCAGAAATCAATGAGCAATGGGGCTTTTTAATGTGTGCTGGGGGGCTTTTGGGAGGATCCTAGAAATTCCTTCAAGGTTTAGTCGCATGCTTAGCTGTCTATCCTACTGTTTTAAAATTACAGCTTACAGAGCAGGTCATCTAACTACCCCATATGGGGCTGTGCAAGAGAAATTGCTTCTTCATTATGTCAGCCTTGCTATTATACAATTAATTCTGCTTTTAGGTAGTAAAGAAGCTCACTGGAAGTTGCCAGTTCTGATTACAGTGTGAAACATCTAACCTTGGTTTACAGTGACTACAGTTGTGTTCCTCGCAGCCTGGGATTTACTTGGTCTGAGACAGTGTTGGGTAAAGGGAGAAAAACAATCATGCTGAAACCTCCTGGAAGGCACAGACCACTTGCACGAGACAGGAACACGGCCGATGGAAGAGCGGTGAGGGCTCGCTCAACAACCGGCCTCCCGAAATGCAGCCGCTAGCACTGAATGCTGCAAAGAGTGTTAACACAGATGCTGCTTATTTGTCCTTGGAGCTGCGAGGATCGCTTGAGTGACGGCTGAAGCATTTCACACATCAGTAAGCGCGTTTTCCCCAGGTATTTCTGATCGCCGTACATTTTGTTTGCTGACAGGTTTGTGGCAATATGCTCACTCCAGCTAAAAATTACACACTGGCTAACAGAAGAACAGACCTAATTTTCCTTGCTTTTACACTGGTTTTGCAATCAGCGTAACTTCAATGACCCTCTACTTTTATACCAGAAATAGCACTGAGGAAATCGGATTTAATAGAGTAGAGAGCCGTTCAGTGTAGCTATTGTAAGAAGGAAAAGATAGGCAGAGACATTTTTCCACTCCTTCTGATCCTGGCATGGGCCAAAGGCCAAATCTGCCACTGGTACAAAGTAGAGCAACCTTCCGGCTGCTTTAAACAGCCTTGGTTTGTAAAACCTGCTAGAGACACTTATGGTACCCCTGGTTTCTGCATCACCATGTGCATCCTCCTCCAAAACACAAGTAGAGCTGCTGCCCCAGTGGCGTATGAGACGGTTGCCATGCATGCCAGCCCAGCTACAGACATCAACACGAGCCCTACTCTGTCCCAAAGAACATCAAAGGAAACATTCACTGTTTTGAGGTCTCTGAATCAACTTTTTCTGTCTTCTTTCATTTCTTCTCCTACCTGCTGAGTGTTAGCTGCTTGATCAGTCTGGTAGAACATGCAAATATTAATATTTTTCTCCAGAAGTGCTGACAGCCTTATGCATGTCTTGCCAATGGGTGCAGCGCGTGAGAGATGCCGCTGGAACCTGCGCTGAGAGACTGTCCCAGGGAGCCGGCGCAAACCCCTCATGTCTGTGACCTTCAGAGGCAGCAGGAGCAGCTTCCCCTCCTTTTGCATTTCTTCGCTGGAAGGGCAGCCCACAGGGAAAGGGCAAGGCAGGGGGGGAGCTGAAGGTGGGAATCGGCTATGTTCCTGAAGGCATTTCAAACCATCTTGAGCACACAGGAGAAAATGCTTTTCAGCAAATGAATACCCCTCAGGTATTCATTGTGGAGAAAAAAAACCATCCTTTCCTCAGTACTTGTGTTGTCCTCAACACCAGTGGCCAAGTCCTTATTGGTTGGGGTTATTTTCTTAATTTTTTAATAGTGATCTAATCCTTGCCTGTTTTGCTGTGGACATTGGGTTTTGTCCCCTTCTTTCACATGAGTGTAGGTAGGAATGGGCTAGGAAAGGAAAACTTTTCACTTGCGTGGGTGGTACAGTAGTATTCACATCTCTGCCATGTCAAGATGTCCATGGGAAGCTTCTGGCTTCCTTATCCTTGCAGCTGTGTCTCAAGTCAAGGGTGGGTGGCTGCTGTGGGTTCCCACGCTCACTCCATTCCTAGGACATCTTCCCAACTGGCTGAAGCTTATCTAATGGAGGAAAATGAAAAATAAACCCTGCTTGCTTGCCAGTGCCTCCTGGATGGGATATGCAGCCTAGAGAAAGCAAGGTGTCTGCCACACTTGGCCTGGACAATGAAAGGAATAAATCAATTCATGTCCAAAAGTCAGAACTTCCGAGTTGATGGATGGCACTTGCTGAATATTAAACTTCCTTTTTTGTGGGATGGATGTTCTCCAGCCAGACAAATTTTGTCCTTTCACACTTCAGGTGGGGGAGCTGCAGTGAGCTATGGCATTTGCTGAGCACTGGAAGAGATAGCACCTGCCTGAGGCAAGTCTCTGTAGCACTTCCAGAAGCAGCAATCTCTGTTTTAAAAGAAGCTTCAATACAACTTAAGGCTGAAATTAGTAACC
This sequence comes from Haliaeetus leucocephalus, assembly GCF_000737465.1. Classification (NCBI taxonomy): domain Eukaryota; kingdom Metazoa; phylum Chordata; class Aves; order Accipitriformes; family Accipitridae; genus Haliaeetus; species Haliaeetus leucocephalus. Next base: position 14,790,840 of record NW_010972775.1, read on the forward strand.
CTGAAAGATCTGAAAACAGCTGCATTCAGCGGGGGTCTCACTATGGGGTTTTATTTAGCTATCCATTGAAACGCACAAAAAAGGGAATAAACTTAGTCTGTTGGATCGACCTGTCTAACAGTTCACGTGATGCCGGTTCTCGTATTGTGTTTCCCAGGAGATGGTGTTCCAGTCCTCCTCCTCTTTTCCCATGACAGGTGATAATATTAGCTTTTATCTGTTAATAAGATAGCATGGGAATCCTTGTACAATTTTTAAATAGAGAGAAACACGTGATTTGTTTCACCCCCTCAGCTTACACTGCTTCCTCTTGGTTGTGAAGGGGACAGGTTTTTCTCCAGGGCAGGATGAACTACGTGTCTGCCTGGTCCGAAGGGTGGCAGGACCACTCATGCAGCAATGGGGGGTCCCAAAGCCACCGCAGGATCAGATACTTGTTTCTAAAAACTGGCATGAATGAGAAGCAGAAAACACTAAGCCGCCATGACCAAGGCAAGAAAGAAAAGGTGAACGATGGAAAGGAGGATGGGCCTTTTCAGAGGTCATCTAGTCCAGCAGGCTGCCCCATGGCAGAAGCAACTCTACCAAAACTACTCCAACAAAAATTTCTCAAGCCCTTTCCTAAAAATCTCCCTTGGCATCAGTGCCAGCACTTAGTTACCCAAACGGCCAGAAGGCTTTTGCTGGTGTCTCACCTCAGAACTCACTGCATCATCTCACCTCCAGAGGTGGCAGGCATTAGCAGATGAGAGCTGAGGACTCAGCCTTTTGAGTATAAAATTGAACAAAATCTTAAATATCAGCATAATATACATTCCATGCAGCAGGCCTGAAAAGGCTCTGGGAAGGATGAGGCATTTATGGTTTTCACAGAAAGAACTTAAAGGAGATAAAGACGAGTATTAACTTCTAAAATAAGGGCTGTATGTCATATAATAACTTTCATTATCTGGCGCTGCTGGCCTGAGCTGTGTTAGTCAAGTGGATTTGTGGACTTCTAATCTGAATTGTTCTGCTTGTTATTACCCTGCCGTTACCAAACAACTCTTCTGTCAGCTGTGAAATGGGAAAGGGTCATTCCTGTTGTTATTTCCCTTCTGAGTCTCCGGGAGCTTTTGGGGTTCCAGGGAGGTCTGACGCAAAGACAGACGAAGTCCAAGGGAAGTTTTCCAGCAGAGAAAAACCCTCCAGAGAAGACACCACAGCTTCACTTCCTCAAAAGCAGCTGGTTTTGTGGCTGATGTTGACACAACTGGAGAACACCAGGACAGGGCTGGACTTTCAATACTCAGCAACCGTACTTTTCGACTTACTTCCACTTCTGTATATTTTCAGCATAGGAAAAGCTGCAGAAAGGAAAAAGTGTTGTCCACAACCTCAGTTTCTTTAGTTCACCTATTTGTGTCACTCTTAGAAGAGAGGGACTTTTTTGGCCTGCGGGGAGCGGTACAGACACTTTCACAAAACGGTGATAATTATACCCCAGAACTCTTGTTTAAGTTTTTTTACTTATTATGGGCAAACCCTGCCGCTTTGTTGTAGTCATGTCAGGCGGGGCATTGCGGGGTCCTCAGCTGGCTTCACTGGGAAAAAAGCAGATAATGACTTTCTACATTCATTACCTTCTTCCCAGGCAGTTCACAACACACCACTGACTGCATCTGTTGGTAGACTTTGGGGTTTGTAATGCAATGAATTCTACCGCGATGCATTTTTCCGGAGATTCATTTTTAGCACTTACTCAAATGAGAGATTCTTCTTCTACTAATACATTAGTAGCAGCACAAGAGAAAAGAAATAGAGCTTAGAGAGCTTGCTATCTACTGCCCTGTTTTTCCTTCTCTCCTGAAAAGATGTAATAATATACAACAGTGCAACAGCTAGCTTGCACATTTTAAAGTCTTTGCAATGTAACAGGTCTTCACTGACTTTTTGCAAAGTTGTTTCTAAGTGGCCTTGTTGTTATGCTGTCTGAGTACCAAAGGTTGTTTTACTACCATGTGGAATTTGGGAAGTCATGAGTATTTAATCTGTGTTTTGATACTATGCATTTGTTTTCACTGGTATCTGATTCTTTCTGTTAAATAGGTTTGGCCTGTTTAAATTTTGCAGCTTTCTCTAAACTAAATATAGAGTTTCATAACTTAACTAGGTGGTACTTGTAAGCATCTTATACAAAAAAAAAAAGTGCATTTCACTATGAATATAGTACAGCACTACAGAAGGCTTATACAAAAGACTGCAACAGAACAAAAATATGTTTTTTTCAAAAGAAATAATTTGGATTATTTCAATGTGCCCACAGCCTAGCTGGGTTAACTGAATTGCTTCATTTCTGCTTAGGATATCATCACTGGTGTTTTTTATGTGATCTCCTTGAAAGGTAACTGCATGTTCTCACAAGTGTTAGCTTTATACTGTTGAGCATTACAACAATCTAATCCTAATCTGCATTACCTCTGTTGCTTCAAGAAAAAGATTATTTGGAGCCAGTGTTGTTTTGATTCTCAGATCCTTACTGTCTGTTTAAAGAAGTCCTTTTGTTCTGTTGACTTATTCCATCATTATAGTGCCTGAAATACTAATCAAAAATATCAATGTTCTTGTTGAGCCTGTGAGCTCAGGAATTTAGGGCTAGAAGGATCTTGCGGGTCACACAGGTGAGTTCCCTCTTACTGCAACGGTCTCATACAGCCCTTTCCATGAACTGTGTCAGGGCACTTTAATTTCATCAGCTGTAAGATGCAGATTATTACATAAAGATTGCTCAAGTACACACAATCTGCATCAGAGCCGCACAGTTAACCCCAGACATGCAGACATTAACCAGAAACCAAGTTTTCCTCCCATGCATTTGGATGTGGAGAGCTAGTTTAGGCACATAGCTGGTACAAGATGAAGACAGTTCTAAGCAGAAAATTTTCTAATTTATTATTATCTTGTTTAAAGGAAAATAGAAACCACTTCATTGTAAAAGTCTGCATGGTTTAGCTTTACCTCTGCTGCCTTCCTTCTTAGTCTTAGTGCAAAAGAGTATCTGAGAAGCGTATGCTTTTTTATTAGCAGAAGAGACGGGCTAAATTGGGATATGATTCATGCTTCCAATTTATGCCTTCTCTTCCTTTATTGTCAATGGCTAATGAGAGGTAATTGCAAAAGCTTGCAGAGGGAGGCACTTTTGGAAGGAGAGAGAAGAATTAGAGAAGGTGTGAGTAAGGTTGTTTTTACTATTCAGAGGCTTTCCATTCCGCTGTTGGTCTTCTCACAACTTTCCAAGGTTGCTTCTGTCAGGGCTGGATATAATTTCCAGAAGTCAGAAATTGCTGGAGTGGATCAGTAATTGTTAGCGTACTCTGGCCATTGCTCAGGACGAGTCAGGAAAGGCAGTCCAGCTATGTGATGAGCTGTCATTGAGTCCTCATACCGGCCTGATTTTCAGATGAGCTCTCTGCTTTGAGGTAGCAACACATTTTAGCGCTCCCTAAAGATTGTCCCAGTCAAATTACCTGGGCACAGTTCACCATAGGCACAAAACGGCATCTATAGATGAAAGCCCTGCACCTTTTGTTTCCACAGAAGAACTAGCAGGATTGGGTACCCAAAAAAAAGCTTGGAAGTTGACAGCCATTTCCCAGCATTAGGCTCCAGATTTCATTGTATTACACTTCTCCTGGTTTGATAATATTTATTATTAAAAGGCTTTTGTCGAGAACAGAGGCGGGGTTCAGTACACATCTATGAGGCAGACTGAGATCACTTGCCAAGAGTTATTCGAGGAGAGTGCTGACTGAGAGAATTCTTCATCCTTTATTACTCATTTTACCCAGAGACCTCCCTAAGCGGGAGCTGGCGTCCCCCCCGCGGGGGTAGCCCCGGTGCAGAACTTTTCCAGGTGACACAGCTTAAGTCTTCAGGCATCTCACGGGAACACTGGCCCATGAAATCTCAGTATTCATCAGCTCCCTATGCCAACATCACTCCTCTCTCCTTGGCTGAGAAAGGACACAATTAGAGCCGAGGACAGGCTCAGATTCCCTAAATCCCTCAGTCCAGTGCAATGTTGCATTCAGTTATATAAAAGAACTGAGTTAAAGGATACTGCCATGTGTCCTGGTTGTTTCTGGCAATTTAATGATGAAACATCTTCACTGCAGAAGAAAAAATTTACATGACCAGTCACAGTCAGCTTGTGGCTTCAGACAGTTCATACATCCATGCTGTGATCCCTCATCCTGTGAGAAGATGGAACTCCTCATTGTGTTACAGCTGCACAAAGGGCTGATGTCTCCTTTGACATGTGATAAGCCAATTTTCAGCCTGATAAACTAAGGACAGCTAAACTGAGAACTAAGTACTGTAAAGAACAACTACTGATCAGTGATAAAAATAACTCACTCTCCAGTCAAATTCCCTGATTAAAATGATCTTTCTTAGTATCAAAGGTAATATTTTAGCTTAGTATGTCACATGCATCTCACATGACTCTCCTTAAACACTCTTCTGGCACAATCCTTTGCCACAACGTTAGTGCACGAAGACCATGGCCAGTTGCCTTGATGGATTTGGTCTAATTATCTCCTTGTACTTCTTTGCCTCTCTGGCTCCATCTATTGTCTCTCATGTCAGACTTAAATTGCCAGCTCTGGGACCGGACTGTCCATTGGGTCTATGCCTGATGCATCACGGTGGGAACTTCAGGCACTGGAGAGATGTGAATAATAAATAAATGGAAGGTGAAATACAACTTTTGTCCAGTATAACCCAGCATAGCAAGATCAGGTTCCGAGGGAATGGCAGTGTATTTGTTTTCCAGACCGTTAGCTGATGCAAAGGAAAGTGAGAACATTTATTAGCCTCCCTAAGAATCACCTCTAACAAGAATGAATATTCACCACCATAAATAAGACTGTTTCAATTAAGTCTGCACATAAAAATGCTCCATATTGTCACAGAAGGCTGTGCTATTCAAAAATAAGTGCCTAGATGAAAGTATTGAAGGCTGTATTTGAGAACAAATTCAACTGCCTCACTTCTGGTGTTTCACAGTTAATCACTGAAAGTTATGATGTTTTCATCTTATCTGAACATCAGCCCACAAGTTGAGATGCAGAAGAAACCTTGGACTTGTTTTTTTCTACCTGTTAATGGTAATCTGGTACCATGATTGTTTTCTTGCTCAACCTTAGATAATATATTGTGTTGGCGATAGGCTTTATGTTTCCCAGAGTATCACTAACAGAGAGCAGTTGCAGTACAGAGCTGCTCATTACAGCCTCCAGGGAACATCACCCGTGATGTGGCACAGTGACCCAGCCATCCTGTCCTGCTACACAGACTTGTTTTAGCCTACTCCTCTTTTGCAAAAACACACCCATTTTCAATACTACCTTCAAAAATCTTTATGAATCAACACTTTGCAGGATCAGGTCTCTTGCAACAACCCATCTAGACAAATTCACACAAGAAAATGTATTTTAGGCTGTTGGAAGACCAGTACACTGGATCTCCAGCTCAGAAAGTCACTGGTCTTCTGACTACCAAGAGCTGGGAGAATATGTTGGGAAAGTACCGGTATTTGCTGCGATGTCCTTGCCCTGTGCCTTGGGAGCCTGTTCTTGGTTGTTCCCAGAGACAGGCAGCTAATGGGAACCATTGTCTGAAGCAGTACAGCTGTTGTCGTGTTTGTCTATAAATGGCATCATTTACTGAAAATGAAAAGGAAAATAAAGAGAAAACAATGGCTCTAAAGTCAAACATTTGCCACAGGAAAACTAAGGATAGACAACAATTTCATAAATGGGAATAAGCTGGTGAACAATCTCTCCCAGCCAACCTTTCCTTTCCTATTCATTGAGAGAGCTGTGATGTGCAACCACTGTTCTTTAACGGATGTTCACCCCTTGAAGGACAGGTGCATAGATCCTCCTCTCTTCTTCATATATGTGAATTTATCCGTCGTAATAATACTCATCCTATTAAGAAGAACTCTGAAAAACATGATGCCAGCAATTATAGGGAATCAATGACAATATTTGCTGAAGTCAATAACCTAAATTACCAACAAAAGGTAGCCAGTATAAGCAGTTCATCTATACTTCTCTGGGACAAAAATTAGAGCCTGCATCTAAATATGGTATCAGTGGCAACAGTAAATGATTCCAAAAAGGATTTAGCCTGTTACAAGACTGCCATAACACAGGAAAGTGGTAATCTACTCTGAAATTACACATTAAATTCAGTTCATTCAATTCAAATAACTTCAGGAAAAGCTATATCAAAACTAGAAACCATGACAGCTTTGTCACCCCAAGTAACAAATACAATGAGGCTTTGAGATGAACACCTACTATTAAATCAAAGACAGTAATCTATGGGCAGTCACGGTTCAGACATCCTGATTAGCCTTAATTAAAATTCTGATGATCAGGTGGCTATTTAAGGGACAAAACTTTTAAAGAATTTAGGCAAGTGCGAAAGGCTGGAGATAGGGTAATAATTAGGAATAATATCTCTTGTTAAATTTAATTCCTTTAGCCTTGAAATTACCATGACAGATTTCAAATTTAGTGGCGGTTTTCCAGTCACTAAAAAGAGCTTAATTATATAGTTTAAGACTTTGGGAGAACTGATTCAGATAAAGCTACATGGGGCCCATATCAACTGTGTGGTATGCTTGAATGGACGCAGATAAAGAAGGAATAGATAGTAACTTGTTCAAGAAGCTTGAGACATCACATACCTGAACATTTTTTTGAGACACCAAAAAAGTTTGGATAACTTTTTAAATTTCTCTTGTAATTAATAACAATCACTCTCATTCAATTTGCCTTTCTACTTCTTGATTTCAGCTGGGACTAAAAGCAAGACAGAGATAAAGCAGCCAAAACTCAGAATAGTGCTGATACTAACAGAACTTCTTAATCATTGGAATTGGCCTATCTCTAGAGCCCAGGCAAGACATCTAGCAAGACGAGCAAAGTTCAAATCTACAAACTATTCCTCTGAGTTACAGGACACCTTGTAAAAATCATCACTGTATTCTATTAACTGCTGTTAGCTTAGGAGAAAATATAAGATGCTTAAGAAAATGTCAGATCCAGAAGTTCTGTCAAATGAAAGAAATATTTATTCTAATACGCAGTTCATGGCAAAGCTCTCTTGGGTTTTCAGGGCCAGGGAACATCCTGAACGATGGATGGATCAGCAAGATGATTAATAGCCTGAAATACAGATGCAGAACAGTCTCTTCTCATAGAATCAAACTCAAGAAGATAGATGTTAATATTATTTTAAAGCCGCCTTCATTGGATTCTGCCATATCTATGTAATACACTTATATGATCTCATTGTCAGGTTAACTGAACACTTTACAGTTTTAAAGACACTTATTCTCCCAAGAGCCCCATGAAGTAGGAAAATACAGTTGTCCCATTATATAGATTTGGAGCCGTGGCACAGAGGTGCAACGTCACACATGGTGAAGCAGGGAATTGAACGCAGCTTTCCTAAATCCCAGGTTGTCACCCTAACTACTGTTCCTACATACTCTTTACATCAAAATGAAAGGTTAAGCCAGAGTCCCACACTGTGTTTCCTTCTGTCTACATTAATCTCCAAGCACCTTAGCAAGCCTGCAAGAGTGCTACATCAAGAGGATAGAGTGGATCAGTGGAAGAAGTGCCCCATTTATTACAGTTTCTCGTTCATGACTGAACTGATCATATGCCTTAGGATCCACTGACAAAGAGTAAACAGTTCCCAGAGGTAATCTTTCAACTGATAAGAATGGGATACAATACCTTACAAGAGTACAAATGAGCTCCCAGAAATGATAAAAACAGGTACAGCCTGGACTCGATGAGCAGAAAAGGTTCATATTTCAGAAGTTAAATTCAAAAAAGGTTCAAATTTAAAAAAAAAAAACCACAAACCAACAAACAACCTGTCCTGGTTTCAGCTGGGATAGAGTTAATTGTCTTCCTAGTAGCTGGTACAGTGCTATGTTTTTGAGTTGGGTATGAGAAGAATGTTGATAACACTGATGCTTTCAGTTGTTGCTAAGTAATGTTTAGTCTAAAGTCAAGGATTTTTCAGCTTCTGGTGCCCAGCCAGCGAGAAAGCTGGAGGGGCACAAGGAGTTGGGAGGGGACACAGTCAGGGCAGCTGACCCAAAGTGGCCAAAGGGGTATTCCATGCCATGTGACATCACATCTAGTATATAAACTGGGGGGAGTGGGGCTGGGGGGAATTGCCACTCGTGAACTAACTGGGCATCAGTCAGTGGGTAGTGAGAAATTGCATTGTGCATCACTTCTATATTCCAATCCTTTTATTATTACTATTGTCATTTTATTAGTGTTACTATTACCATTATTAGTTTCTTCTTTTCTGTTCTATTAAATTGCTCTTATCTCAACCGACGAGTTTTACTTTTTTTCCGATTCCCTCCCCCATCCCACCGGGTGAGGGGCAAGTGAGTGAGTGGCTGCGTGGTGCTTAGTTGCTGGCTGGGGTTGAACCATTACACAACCCAAGACTGGTCGTGTGCAATCATCTTAGAACAGCAAGAAACCCCAAAGTGCTTGTTCTGATGCTGCTGAGCCCAGAGGAGCCCTGGGAACCCCACAGCTGCCGACCACTGCAAGGAGGACACCAACTCCCTCAACTCGGTGCATATGTTCCAGAGAAGTTAATTATGCAAGATGATTCATTCTGACTGCTGCCATCCCCTCAAGCTTTGAGCCTTGTGTGTGTCCATGCCTGTGGGTATTGAAAAGGGCAAACAGTTACCCTTAAATGACCTCTGGACCCAATGTCTAATAGATGCCATTTCTGAGCATCTTTGTGCACCTTAAGAAAATAGGACAGGGAATATCTCAGAGGCTCTCATCCATCTCCAACTTGGGACCAACTTTACTTACAGCATTCCTGAAGGACCTTTGTCCTGCACTGTGTGGCTGCACATTCTTACCTGATTTTCTTTCTTGTCTTTTCAACAGCATCCAAACCAGGGCCTGCGTGCTGCGCTTCTTCAGCATTGAATTGGTGTTCGCAGTCACGGTGCAGTTGTTTTATGAAAGTTTCTATGCATTTTCTCTTCACCTTAGATTACGGCAAGACTCTCAGCTGTAGACTATTCTTAGCTCTGAGCTGTTTTAAACTTGCTCTAAAAATTAACACCTAATTGGGGTTTAAACCTAATTTTTCCTAATACAGATGTGAATCCACCATCTGGAGCTGGGCATAACCACACACCCAACCATTTTTAGGGATTAGATCAAATGTGGAAGTATTGCCAACATGCTGCTACACAAACACCTTTGTCTTTCCTCCTGGATGATACAAACATTTCACAAACACGTATTGCAACATATCCTCTCTTCATGCTAGTTCTGCCAGGACAGATTCATTTCATCATGCATGGAAATTGAAGAATTATTCCAGTTACATGGTCCTAATTGCAACCCCCTTTCTCTCCTAGGCTTTCTCTCTTCTGTGACCTTTCATAAGTCACATTTGAATTTGAGGTTATAAGTCCTTGGGGAAAATTAAGATGGCCCAACCATCTTATTTTCCAAGGCTGAATCTCCATGTCTTCATTAATCTCACAGCAACTTCTACGAAGTGAAGCTGGAGAGGAAATGATGGGATGTTTTTGTGATACAGTGACTGAAGGAAGACACAGTAAAAGTGATGGGTTTCCACGTCTCCTTTGACTGCAGTCACAACAGCGTTGCCAGATTTAAAGCCTTTAAAATGTGGAATAGACCGCTGATGAACGTGACACCATGAGAGCCAGGAAGGAGGGGAGAGACCCCAGGCAGGAGGGCACACAAGCCGAGGAGGGGCAGAGGTGATGATGGGGAGTCCTACATGCCCTACAGTCTAATGAGGCTTTTAGAGAATAACATTGCCTATTGCCAGCCATATGTAGCAGACTGGGACTACTTCTGCACATTGCTTCCGCTGAAACCTTTGTCCAAGTAATACCATTTTAATAAGGGGTGCAGGATTTGTGAATGTACTACAGGAAATCCCATGTTATACGGGACAGCTGGTGTCGCAGCGTGTGAGAGACTGGAGCCAACATGCTGTTTTCCCACCTGGAATTGTGTCCCATCTCCTTTTATAAGACACCTGTGGCAAACTCACCCATGACAGGAGTCTTTTCTGCTCCCTGAAAGATGAAGGTCCCAGTCTGTGGTTTTATTTCTTTTTAATAAAATTGCTGAACCTTGTGCTCCTCTGCTTTTATTCCAGAGCTTAGCTTCCCTGTACCCCATATTTCCTCTCATGGTTAAACTAAAAACTCTTAATTTTTATGCTCCAGTGCCTCCACTTTGTTAAGAAACCACAGTACCCAGCTTCTCGTGTGTTGTTCTAGTAAAAAAGTTTTCAGTCAGAAATCAGTGTATGATACAGGATGCTAGGAGAGCAAGATCCCAGCCTTTCCATTACTACAGGGGTAAAGAGACCTTTCCCCAGTTCTCTGTGCCAGGGGCAACATTAATCATTAGGAAATAAAAGTAAAGGCTGAACTAAGTTTTAATGAATATGCACGGTCTGGATCTCTGCAAAACTGAAATAATATACTCTGGGCTTGTGATTAATTATGGGCATACCGAGAGACTTCTTACAAGCTAATATAAAGGGAAACCAAAGCTAAAGCAGTTTAATTCAGAAAAAAAGAGTTATAAGGATATTATGTAGCTCCATTAAATATAGACATTGATTCTTTTACTCTGCCGGTGTTCACCACAACACAGAAATCTGAGCCTTTTTCCAGGATGGATGTACACGCACATGTGATAATAGTAAAGCAATTAATGACATATGCTCCTGAGAAACAGCTCTCTAGCTTTCTTGCATAAATATATACATCTGCAGAAGTTAGCTTATTGTAATGTTTACATAAAATTCACTTCAGTAGCCCTTGAATTTATTTTTCCATTTTGCTGTGAATAGAGACACAACGGTGCTCTGCCTTGCCACCAGGCCAGCCCCACACTAGGGACAAGCAGGGCTTGGAGTAGTTGCACAAATACTGGACAATTCCCTGAACATTAAAGATAAGTAGCAGTTCCTAATTGTTATCACTTGCTTTCATGCCTCTGACTCATTCCTGAATTTTTGTTTTAAACAATATAGTTCATCTCTAATGGAGTAGCAAAAGGGCTTACAGGAAAAAGAAAGAAGCACTTTTGGCCATTTTTGAAGTCTTTGTGGCTGGAACACGTTGACAAAAACGAAGGGCTAAATTGCCATTTGTAAACTGTTCGGTGGAGGAAGAAAAACATGAAACAGAAATATAGACTCCCTTTGATGAAACAGGTCCTTGCTTTCTGCTGTGCTAAAACCCAGCTATTCAAGACAGATGCTGGTGGAGTTATCCTGCAGCCTCTTTAGAGAAAAATACTTAGAAGTATAATAATAGCATGATTTTAATATTGACATATTTATACCAGAGAGCACAAGCATGAGAGTTTTTCAGCATGAGCTTGTAAGCAATTTAAAAAAAAAAAAAAAAAAAAAGGGTTGAAACATTATGCCCCCTCACTGCTACGTATTCTGGATGTGCAGCAGTTTGTGGACAAGCAGCTTTAGAGTGCTGTTAAATGAATATTTCCAATCTATTTGCTTTCCCCCCTCGCTGGTACAGAAAGCTCTGTCAAAGTCATGAATCTAGCTACTCCAGCTTCAGAGAGAGCATGCTAAATTCTCCCTGACACATCGCCAAATAAAATCCAAACCTATGAGGACTGAAAACAAGAGCCTGATCCCACCAGAGAGAATAATTTGACTTTCTAGATGTCTAGAGCACTGAAGAGCCCTAATGGTTCGATCCCCCCCTTGCCCAGCACCCATCCCAGCCCTAGTACAGCACAATTGCTTTTGCAGGAGGAAAAGGAGGAGACCAGCAGAGCCCAGAGAGGTGAGAGGAGGAGTCGCCATCCCTACAGCAGGGTCTAAGCAAAGGCATCTCTGCCCAAAGCAGAGAGGTGCCAGTTTGGCCATAGCACCTGCTGCGTGGACCTGACAAGCCTGAAAGCACAGAAGCAAAGTGTTGAAAGGTATAAGAGCAGCATCACATAGCGTGACCCATCGCTAACCTCTTCTCTTCCTACCCCACATCACCTCCCACAAGCAAACAACCTACTTACCTCCCTTTCCTTTCCTTCTAAAACCTTGAGCTTGAGCAGGCTCAGCTTTGCCTTATTAGCTCTCAGCTGGTAGCATTTCCCTGAACTGCCTTTGAACCTTGACAAGGCATTAACCCCTGAAATCCTAGGCTTTGCCTGGCTCAGTAGGGTTGATGCAGGACACTGTGAGTGAGATGGGGAAGCCTGTCCAGCAGGTAGGGTGCTGCAAACACCTTGCACGCAGGGAAAGCATGGAGCATTCCTAGGGTGGGATGCTTTCCTCTGTCTTCTCCCTTTGTTTGCTCCACAAATGGTAGCAAAATTGCTGGCAGAGGAAGACTGATGCCCTATGGAGCGTGTTTGCACGGGCTGGAAGGGTGACAGCACTTGGCTGTCAGGATGCTGACCCAGTCCTCCAAGCTCGGCAGGACTCTGGCTGTCACCGTATTGCTCAGGGCAGAGAGCTGCATAAGTCTTTGTGCTGCTCAGAAAGGGGAAATTTAACTTCACCCTCTATATTATGGAGCTAGGCATTTAAATGTTTGGGAACTTACGGGGTCTCTCCTGATGGGATGCATTTTTTCCATTAAAAACGTAGAAATTAAAAAAAGTCCTGTAGAAATTGAGCATGTCAGCTGAAGTATGAAACTGTAATCTATGTTCTTATGTGAGCTCTAATTTTATGCCTGCTGGTACTCACTTATACAGAACTTCAGCAAACATTTATATCTCTCTTAATTATCCTTTTTCCCTATTAATTTCTCATATGTTCGAAAAATGATCCTTATGCCTGTTGGTTTAAGACTTCCTTGCAAAGTTGTTTTTCCCTGCTTTTCCATAAGCCAGATATTTTAATTTCTTGCACTATGCCTCATTTGCTAGTAACAATGATGTATTTTCCTTTTCCCCATGTATTTATTTTTACTGAGAGATGCAGCCGTTCATCACACTGAAATGAAGAATTATTACTTAGCTATTATTATTATTGCTAGTGATGGTATGTAAACAACTATAATGATGTGTGGGCTTGTGTAGGAGCAAAGACCACAATAAAGATGTTGCCTTAGGGGGAATGAATGAGGAAAACGTGCAAAGATTTAACCAGCGCACCCTCTCCTTGCTGGTTTTGTCACCTTTAACTGCTCGCTTCAGCTCCATGGCCTATTTCCTTTGGTCTTGTTTTCCCACTAGATTGGATTGGGAGCAACTGGTCAATGGGGAGCCCTCCCCAAAATACAACTCGACATAACTACCACAAGAAGGACACATGCCAAGGCACTTGCGAACATGAATGATGTGGGGAAAGGGTTTTTGCTAATACTGTTTTGAATATGGATGGGTGTGCGTGATGAGGAAGGGGTGTTTTAAGTGTGTGGTAAAGAGAAAAAGAGAAGCAGAAGATATATTACAGAGATGATGGCCCAAGCAAGGCTGCAGGACAACCTGGAATGAAGCTTTCAAAGGCCACTACTGGGTCAGTTTGCGTGCTCTGCATAGGAACAGACCCTTCTTACTTTGGTTTCCTTGTCTGGGAAATGAGTCTTTTTTATATACATTCCTAATACATAAACAGGGTTACTCCAAAGGTATGAGGCTCTGATGTTCATTTCTCTCCTAACTGGAAACAACCAACAATAAATAATGTATTTGCTCAGCTGCTCCATGGCAGTTACACTGCTACCAGGTGCCAATGACTTTGTTTAGAGTAAGTGGGTAGGTGACAGGGAGAAACAAGACCCGCGCTGATTTTTACGGTCTTTAGTTATGTTTGCAGGCAAAGAAAAATCAGCAGAAAGTAGGGAGGGAGCATGAAGAGAAGCCAGAACTGAATGGAAAAAACCCAGCTCTTTGGCAGACCCATAAAGAAAATTCAGACTAATAAAGAAAGTTCAGTCTCTTTATTCTGTGCTGCCAGCAATTTACTGCCCTAAAAATGAAGGCAGTTGGCTTTAGGAGGATCAGCCTTGAAGACAGTAAAATTTCAGTATCAAGTATTAGCCTGGCTTCCCTTCTCACGAGTAGGAGCGTGAGCAGAAGAAAGAGGCATCAGCCCCGTCATCCCTCGTCCCACAGCTTCTGGCTGCTGCGGGAGACCAGCCTGACCTGACAAAGCTCTCTAGGGAAGGGATGTTTGTAAATATGGGACAAACAGAGTATTTTGCAGCAATAGGTGTTCCCTGAAAATGGGCCACCTTGGTCATAGGTTTCCCAAGACCATTGCAAAGGGCTTCTCTTGATCTCAGCTCTTAACACCTGGCTCCAGGACAGACCCACCCGCATGGTTCTCCAGAGCCACTGTGAGCTTTGTGAGAGCTGGTTTCCCACCTGAAGATCCAGGCTTGCTGCTTTTGGAGGCTTGTTACATTTTTTCAGTATATTCCCTAATGCTAACCCATTCCTGGTTCTGTCGGAGTTTCCTTTCTAAGCTTCTCTTTCTAAAAGCTTGTGGGAGCATTTTAACGCCAATGATTTTCAACAATGAGCATTGTGAGCAAACCAATGAGAGGAAAATCCACTTAGGATCTCCAAAGAGCTTACCAAGCAATTTTTACGAAGAGCTGACAAAAGTGGAAAAATAACTTAAAACATATTTTATGAATTCAGAAGCCAGTTCCGAGATAAATGTTTTAGCCTTTCTTCTCCAAAAAGAGGGGTGAGAGTGAAAGAAAGACAGAGAAATGAAAAAATCATTTGTGTCGAGGTTATGGCAGATATCACCAACCAAACTCTTTCAGGATTTAACATATACCAGAACCTGAAAAGCTTACATATTTATTACAGCTATTTTGCGTTCCTTACTGGATTTTGAAAGAGCTTCCCTAGTTTAAAACCATTCAGATCTTCTGTCACTTTTGTTCCCACTTGCTTCAAACCAGCTAGAATAATGTGTGTAAAGTAACATATGCCCTATGCAATTCCTCTGTGCCACCAAGGCACAGACTAGGTCCAATGTTTTTAATAACGCTAATGGTGCTGCTCCTGGATGTCGGTTTCTGTCAGAGTCATCGCTTAACTAACGTGATCAGGGCAAAGGGACCAAATCACTCCAGAAACACAAACGAGCTATTCAGCTTCCAGTGACTTTCGGGGACTGGGAGCAAAAGCAATTGTCCCCACTGGTCCCATCCAGCTGAAGACCAGAGTAGTCCTTACGAATACCAGCATCGCTTTGCATTGGGTTTGGATCTCTGACCCACTGAGTGTAGGGTAACAAAGACATTCTTATTAAACTCCCCCCATGCCTTTTCCCAGCCTGAACAACAGCCCTTATGAACATTTAAATGGAAGATGGTACACTATGGGAGCACACTGCAGTTTTGGGTTGAGCTGGAAGTGAGATTATGGTAGAGTTTTCACATCTTCACATAGTTACCCAGACATAAATGTACACCCCATGTGGAAGAATAGTGACAAGTTCCTTGAAAAATTCACGAGGACCATAAACAAACATTTAAATTGTGCTGGACATGAAAGGAAGATGTTGCCAGCAAAGCTGGGTTGCATCCACTGATATGAAGTCGCTGGGGCTCGGGGGGGAAAGTGGCCGCTGCCTCTCACTGCAAACTCCAAGAGCAAACAGCAAAATGCAGAGGAACAGGGAGACAAAAATACTCAGATCTGTGGGCTTCAGATGATGGGAGTTGAGGGACACAGATTTGTTTTTCTCCGATAATCGTACCGCCAAAGATTGTCCTGGTTTGGGGATATTTCATGTAATATTCTCACCATTCTTCTGTTGTAGCTTTGCCGCTTTTGTACGGTTTTTTTGCCATTGGTTGATGGTTTTTAACTCTCCATCCGTTCCTCCTAAAAAGACCTTTCTCAGCTTGTTTGTTTGCTTGTTCCTTTCCACAAGATTCTTCAACAAAATCACAGTCTGTCAAAAGCAAGGCGCCTGCATTTCTGAGCCCTCGCTGCTTTCCCGGGTAATTTATGAAAATGGAAGAGCCTGTTTCAGGCGTAATCCAATTTGTTCTCTCTCAGCATCATAAGCACATTTGGAGCTAGATAAGACAATTATCACATGGATCTTTAATACCTGCAATTTATAGCTAAAAGGTTTATTCTGATAACTTTGTTTTCAAGTGCCATGTCCTAAAGCACAGTGACGGGGGCTCTGCAGCAGTGAGACAGCAAAACTGTTCCTGCAGCGGTTCCCCTGGCACATCCATGCAACATCAATGCGGGGCACGTTTTTGGGGAGCAGACATACTCAGAGCAGCAATATAAGAGCACAGATTGCATTGCTCCTCAGGGGGAAGGGGTACAGGGCAGGCAGAAGACAAGGCTGGACTCCTCGCTGCGTGGTGACATGTGGCTTCCCCATGAGATGGCATGGAGTTGCTCCAACGCTTCCACCACCTTCGACATGGAGGAGGATTTCAGAAAACACTCGGACAGAGAAGGTTGCTACTGAAATGTGTTTTCATAATCACTTAATTTTCAGTTTCCAAATGTGACTTGTGTATGTAACCTTCAGCGCCTTGCAGAGCAGGAGTCCGCAGTCTAACAGTGACATTCAAGGCTGAGCACCAAAAAGTCAATATTTTCAAGAGAGCTCAGTGAAGTTGCTAGCAAGCCTGCAAACATTTGCTTTTTAACACTATGCATGAATACTGATATCACAATGTATAGTTGCTCATTAGAAAAAGAATCTGATTTCTAATTGAATTACTAGCTTTTTATGACTGTTTATGACTCAGGATGCAGAAATGAAATATTCTAATTATTTCATGATAAGAAATGAAGATAGGGACTTATGATTTCATCATGTGGAATGGTCTGTGACAGTGTCTATTTTCAAAAGATAAGGTCTGGTCTGATAAAGAATTAACTTGTTTCACTTACATGAGCAGAACCAACAGATACCGGAACAGGTAGCCAGGGGTATTTTGAGAGAGCTAACATCAGGCACTTTTTAGTTCAATTTAACGTGGAACCTTTGAGCATTATTAGTGTTTGTATTTGGTCAACAGTGAAAAATCAAGTGTGTTATGACCACACACTGTAGGTTTGCAAATTAAAAAGTGATATATTTTTGTAAGGCAAAAATTAATTCATTTTAAAATGTTTATAATTCTATAAGAGTAAGTCACCACAACAGTTTAAAAGCCACACTCCTCCTCATAGCTATGCATCTAGGGCACTACCCTACTTTCTTATCAATCCAAACATAAGAATATTTTATAACAGTTAAGACTCTTTGATGTTCATGTGCTTCTTTGGTGAATTTTACTAGGAAGATCTTATATCTAATGCTATTTTAGCTATCTCTTGATATATCCAAGCCATCAGAGTATCGCAGCTCAGAAGGTCTGTGGTGCATTTCTTTAGGGACTTCATTAGTGGAAGATATCCTGACTCAGTATATGGGCTACTTTTGATGCATCATGCATACATACGATTCAACTCTACATCACAGGGTTGGGGGGGGGGGATATTTTATGTAGCAATTTATAATAGTTACCCAAACAGTGTTCTAAAATTAAAAAGTATTATTTGCATATGTATAACATTAACTAAAGACTTTCAAACAATAAAAACCTCTCTATCAGCTCATGCCCACATGACTGATTAGCTTTTTCTCCATAGATAATTTGACCTGCAAATTACCCAGGATGTTTCAGAGCAAACAGCCTGATCTGTACCTGAATCCAGAGAACATGAGTCAGGGTGAGTGCGGGAAGCCAGGCTGCAGTAGTACACAAGGGGATGAGAGGACAGAGGGGATGCTTTGAAGGAAGGAGGAACCGGTCAGCTTTGGGATAACTGAGGAGTGGGCTGAGCTGCTCAGAGGATGGTGCTTCTCCCCTGTGAATTTGCCTTTTCAAAGGAACTGCAATGGCTCAGAGTCAAAGCAGGTAAAGTCCTTGTGTTAGCCTGCTGACCCCAGAGGAAATCGTTCACGTTTAGCCAGAAAGAAAAATCTCAATGAGTAAATGATGAAATAGGAATTTTACCTTTTCTGGAAGATAGTATTTGGCCCTAAGACAGGCAGAGATTATCCATTCTCTATGCTTCTTATTTATACCTTGAGGAGCTGACAGCTCTTCTAAAAGCAGACTGAGGGTTTTTAGACAGTCTGAGGTCTAAAATTAGGCACTGGAACTAATAGGCTGTTATTGTCTCATAATTATATTTGACATGATGCTCTTAACTCTTTTCTGAAATATCATCCTGCATCGAATGGAGTCAGGATGCCGTAACTTTGTCTGCAGCAGCAGACATCAACCACGCTGTGACACGGGGGTAGCATGGCTGCTGCTCTTCCCACCGCCCTCTGGATGACACGCGGAGGCCCCAGCTTGATAGAAACAGCCCACCTGGGTGAGGCTATACCTTAAGCTGCAAACTTAAATGAAGGGATGCTGCTTAGGATTGCTTTTTGGAGACCTAGCTGAGAGGCGCAATTCCTGCCCTGCTACTTCCTTGCACTGAGAGCAGAGGAAGCAATTTGTTGTTGGCCCTTTCTAGCAGCTCCTTACAACCCCTCCAGCAGTGGTTCAGGTGTCCTGGCTGGTGCAGCACACCACCAGAACCGAGCCACGCCAAGTCAAGCAAGGGCTTGCTTTCCTCTGCTGCCCTCCTGGCAGTGTGGGAAGCTGAACAGACCTTTCCTTCTTCCCTTGGCGTGGCCCAGGGATCTAAGCAAGCATGTTTTCATCGCAGGAGTCAGGCAGGCACCAGCCTGCTGTCAGCAGAAGGAAAAATAAAGGGTTGCAACTCAAGTCCCTTTAGTTACACAAGGCACTTAGGAGGTTCAGGTTTTAGGTTTTTTTGCCCAAGCTGCTGGAGCTGTGACCTTCAAGGTATTGCCTTGACAACTTGTGCTTTTTAATAAAGCACGGTCTGGTGGAAGGGAGTTAATTTACACGGGTTTTCATTCTTCGAGCTCTGTCATCAGTGCACCAGCCTCACTTATTGAATTCCCCTGTCGATAGAGCAACCAACTGCAGCACATTCACATCCAAGTGCCCAAATGAAGCACCTGTTCTCAGTTACTTGAGGATTAATTTCTCTTTTCCACTTCATTCCCTTTCTTTCTCTGTTTTTGGCTTCTGGTTCTCCTGGCACAAACACAAATGCTAGGAGCTCCAGTTGGGGATGCAGCCACCTTAAATAGCCTTTTTATTTGCTTAGTGCCTTTTCTTTATTTGCCTTGCTCTGCTCTTTCAGCTGCCTCTGTCTCATCGGAGGCCCAGTTCAAACCAATCTGTGCAATCTAATGCAAGCCAACATGATTTTTTCGGTAGAGTTGTATAATGCCAAGAAATGAAAAAGGAAAATACCCCCATATTCCAGGTAGCTCTCTTAGTCTTACCAGGTTCTGGCCATCAGATGTAGCATCGTCCAAGCAAAGCTCTTGAGCATATGAGTACCTTAAAAAAACAGGTTGATCGCCCAAAGCCACCCCTTCACCTGGGCTGTGTAGTCCCATGGGTCCTTAGTTACCTCCCAGATGAAGAGCAGAGGACTTGAAGCTTTTTGCAGCGCCAAATGCATAGGTTGCGGTTTGACACAGAAACCATTGTTTTGTTTCTCCAGCAGTTGTGCTGGGATAGAGCAAAGAATGAGATCTTTTTGAGTGTCTAGGGATGGTTGTTATGGGTTAATTAATGATTCAGCAGCGGTGATATATAAGGGAGAGTTATGCATGTCTAAGGTGATTCATGCCGCCTCACTGGATTTAAGTCTAATGGGAAACTTATTTCACTGTATTTATGGGTAATGTCCATCCATATCCTAGATATCTCTCCAGGGAGGCTTCTCTCCACAGCCATCGAACTCCTATGAAGAAATACGGACTCCTCTGTACCCATCTTGGCTATAAATCTGCAATTAAGAGAACGGTCCATTTACTTCTCTGTGATGCCGAGATGCTACTAACTCGTGGCTCCATCAGGCTGGTTCCTCCAGCCAACAAGCCTTTTCCCCACCTGCCCTGCTCCAGCCCTCCCAGCCTGCCACCCCCAGAGCAAGAAAACCACTTTCATCAGGGAGCTGCATCTCCACAGGTTGACTTTGCAGCTCTTTTACTTTTCTCCCACTTCTCAGAGCCATTGGACACATCGATGGGATAGACCTAAGCCTGGCTTTTGGCCGTATGAACTGCTCCCTGCTCCCAGCACAGCCAGTGCTGCCCTCCTCCCCCCATCCCCTGAGGTTTGATTCACTCGTACCCTCAAGGCAGAGCCATTTTTGCATTAGACCTTCAGGGCTAGCTTTTCTTTATGAGACGTTATGTGATTAATTTCCCGCTGAGGTGGCAGGAATAGAACGGTGACACGACAATCTGTTTAAATTCCCTTTTCTATCTTCTTCCCCCCCCCTTTCTTTTAGTGTTTCTTGGCTTATGCTAAGCCTCAAGGAACTGCTGTCTGGTAACCCTGCACCATCTGCTGTGCTGTTAGCAGAGAGGAGCTATGGCCGGAGCCGTTTTTTCTTCCCTTTTTTTCCCTTTCCCCTCTGCCAGGATTTTGCATGCTCATGGCTCCCTTTGAGCATATTCTCCCTCCTCCAATTCAGGGGCCACAAAGGTCTGGGCTGCAAAATTATCATGCAGAAATATTAGCATCAAACTATTCAGAGCCCAGCATTATCCTGGTATATACAGAAATATAGGAGAGCATGCATGTAGCACTCTGTATACCTAACTCCTCCTGCAGCTGTGTACAAGAGTGTGTAAACAACCTGACCATGTGTGTTTGGAGGCAGAGAGAGGCAGAAGGAAGGGAAAGGAGAAACACAAATTCTGCCAAACTCCCTTGCACAGTTCCTGGAGCAACGCTGAACTGGAGCCCCGATTATCAGCGTGGCTGGATCCAGAGTCAATAGACAACTTGCTTGCACTGAGAAAGGAGTTAAGTGCCACCAACTCAGAAGAATTCCTTGTCTGAAATGAAGCCTGCAGGAACAGAATTTCAGAGAAAACTCAATTGTCTGTGTAAGCTGAACGCTTCTACAAAGGGTTTTCATTGCATTAAGAAACACCTTCAAAACCCATTTTTCCCATTAGGCAAGTACTGGTGGCTGCAGTAACAGTCTGGAGGTATCAGTGATGCTTTTGCAATATGCCGGAGACTTTGTGCATATGAATGTGTCTGTGTCTCCCATAGCACAATAGGTTCCTGACCTATTTGGATGCTAGGCATGAATATATAAATACTAAATAACTGTTAAACTGCTACATCAATTCAATATCTTGACAAAAACCTTTGACCGAGGCTTTTTCAAACCAGCAAGATTTAGATTGTTTTCCCTTTGGGACAGTTTTATCTAAGTGTATTGCCACGTTTACCCCATTAGAGCTTTTTGCTGAGTCGAGTTAGAATACATGTTGAACAAAAGAAAGATTTCTTAAGGCAACAAAGAGAAATCTTAGTCCAATCATGTCCCTGTTACTGCTCAGCCTGAGCTGCAGGAGGCAGCTGGGGCTGCGTGCAGCATCCCAGCATCACCCCACAGGTTGGTGACCACCAGCCACAAAGCATGAGCAGGGAGCAGGAGTGTAATTTGGCAGCCGAAGGCACGTGGTTTTAGAAACAAGCCACGTCTGCCCTCCCTCCATGTCTACAGGGGACCACAGTGGTGCAGGTAGCTGGGAAAAGAGAAGGAAAAACAGCAAAAGAGGTCCATCAAATACACATGTGGAGAGAAGGTGATGGTACCCCACATCAGTGTGACTGCATGGGGTTTGGACCATCAAGGTGGGTTTTGCTGGAATGAAAAGCAGTGAACTCGAGGATGTGGATCACGGCATGCCAGATTATTTAAGCACTGTTTGTTGCTACTGACTGTCTGTCTCAGCTGGTCCCTTGGCTCATTTCCTAACCTTAGACTTCATGTCTGACCCCCATACCCAGAATCACCCATAGTTTGAAAACCCTATAGCTCACGGAAAGTAAAAACTGGTGCTTCCCTCCTCCTTTTAATCCTGCTTTAGTATGGAAAGTGGCTCCCCATGGTCTACAAGGCTGTGACAGGTAGTACGATTTATTGGAGTGGTGGAGAATGGGGGGAGGAGAGAGGAGGAACGGTGCAGGAGGGTTTGCTTGCCCATGCCACTGGCTGTCACAGCATGCACTCCTGCATCACACGAGACAGTCCCCTGGCTGTAAAACCTCCCCTCGCCCTTCCCCATCTGCTCTGGACCAAGGTCTGGGCCCACTCTCCAGCACAGATTTGTGACTGGACCTGGAGGGCATGGTGGAGACACGGTGCCTCTTGGGCACAGGGCTTTTGTCTTTCATCCTAATGTTTTGAAGACATAGTGTAATTTAATCCTTTTGGGCCAGTCTCTGGCAAATTGATTTCTGCATGCAGTCTTTCCTTGGGAATTACTTCGGGATACCATTTACTGCAAAAAGTTCTTTCAATGGCAGCAGCAAGAACCATGCTTTTCGATAGCAATGTCGAATCCAACACCAGGGCAAGGCGTGTTGATGAATTTCCCAAGACCGTGTGCATGACTAAGTAAAACTATGTTGTTATCAGCTCCCCTACCAGATTTTTCTGAATTAGTTAAAGACTTAGGGTATCTCTTAAAAGATTCTTGTGAACTGAATTTTATGGAATATATAATTTTTCACAGATGTCTCCTACGGTCCGATCCAAGACATGCACCAGATCTCGGGTCAAGCTGAGATAATACAAACCATAAGAGACAACTTGTATCCCAGAGACACTAAATAAGTTGCCCAGGGTGGCAGAAGCAGGATGTCCCTTGTACAGCAATTCAAAGAGATTAAATGACTTGTCCAAGGTCATATAGGAAGCCAAAGCCTAGATTTCAACCCAGTTCTCCAGCAAATGCCTTAGCCCTTAAGTCTACCCTTTCCTCCTCAGCACAGAGTGAGAAAAATTATTACAGAAATCTCAAGTTCAAACTACTTGCTGCTTGGACAGCAGCCCATGTCCTGGCTGCTCTATCAGTTTATGTGGAAAGACTCCAAGACATTACTTATATTGACTCAATATTAAATGGCAATAACCACCACAACAGATTTACTGTCTGGCGAGGTCTTCCTGTCTGCTATAGTAACAGTAATGATAAATTTTTTCCTCATTAAAAGAATTAGGCACTTAGTCCCTCTAGCAATATTTTGAATTTTCCTGTTCCTGGGAAGATCAAATCCCTATCAACTATGTTTTATCAGGGAAAGATCACACCTGATGGTACCATACAGTGCAAGGCAGGTTTTGCCTGGGAGTGATGCTGTGTTTGAAGGCACAATTTGACTTTCATGCTGTCATTACCACGTGGCAGCAACCCACGGGCAGATCGGGGATGCTCTGGGAAGATGCAGTCAGCAAACATCTGCTGCTTTCTGAGGAAGGTTCGGCTCCGGTGCTGAAAGAAATGCCTGACAGTCATGGTTAGAGGCAACGAGTGGCTCTGGCATCGCTGTTGCTGGCTGAAAACCAGCAGGATGCATAACAAGAAAAAAAATCGTAATTATGGACCTATGATAAAGTAATACATTCTCTCTTTCTGTTGCCTTGGGGGAGGGTCCAAAATTGAGAAAATTTTAGGAACCTGGGTTCAGGCACCCCTTCGTTGTAGCAAGACAGGACTTTGAAGCTGTTACCTGTCAGAAACCTGCCACAGCACCCGGTCTCAGGGTGGAACGAGCACGTCCCCGTCCCAGCCTTCAGAGGCAGGGTTTCGAGCACCCAGCTGCTACCTGGAGCTGTCATTAAGCAGGCAGATGGGCCTTATTTCCACGGAAATCCTGTACCTACTGAAGCTGGCCTGTTTGATACTGATTTCAGCAGGACCAGGCTTTCAAGCTATGTTTGCTCATTAATTTATCTCACCTTTGCTTGCCTAAGTATGGTGTAGGTGACTGAAATGATGTGACCATTTTAGTTGCTCTTTGGTTTTCGAGCTGCAATTTGCTCTTGTCTACTGTTACCAAACCACACAAACACTCAATCCAGCCTTCTGCAAACATCAAAAATAGCCTAAATAGCCCTGGTGCTCCCTTTTGCATTACTGAAAATAGCAGGAGACAACAAAGAAATAGAATTAAGGAAGGCCATGCATGCAGCACTTGCTCCTTGTTTGCGCTGGCTCCGTGCATGCAGACGCCGGTGCGAGGGACCTCTTCATGGCTGAGCCATATGCTGGAGGGAAGCAGTGGCAAATGTGAGATGAATGATTTTTCTGACACCTCCTGCACTCAGACGGGCTCTGTGAATCTCACCTTGTTCGTCACTGCTGTTGCTCTCTCATTAGGAGCAATTACCAGACTGTTAATACCCCAGGGGAGCATGGTGGCCTCTGCTCTGCATTGCCAGGCTGTCCCCTAGCTGAGCTGCTCTTCTCTCACTCACCTCCCTTTAAATCTATATATTATTTTTTTTTAAACACACATCAAAGGGGTAAAGGGAGAGAAATGTCAACAATTAATCTCAAGATTGGTGCTGAAGATCTGTTTTTCCATGCTAAATGTCAGAATCTGTGTCCACCCCTTCAAGAGATGAAATAAGGCTAATGAGCTTGCCGTGCAGGAGACATGGTTCTGCACTCGACCCTGGAGGGACAGAGGAACAGGCACTAGAGGAGATATTATAACTAAACACTTATTTGCTGAGTATCTCTATTCCCTGCCCACTCTTTGATGATGGGGTGTCTCATTATTCTGTGCTGAGCAAGCACAGAACCGGTTCAGGATGGTGTTTAAGTGCATGTTTAATTTTAAGCTTGTGCCTCCGTTTTTGCAGTAGTTCAAACACATGCAGAAACACCATCCTGAATACTGACATGCTGCAGAGTGGGGTAGGAGAAAGACAGAAGCAGCTATGGTATATGACTCAGAATCTCATTAAAGAGTATCTCTGTCCAGGCTTTTCCTTCTTTGTTGACTTTGATTACCCTGTTTGGTATCCAAATGCCACCCATCAAAACTAACATGTATTGCAGGTGACGAACACTTGTGGGCTTTCATGGAGAGAGGCTTTCCAAGTGAGCAGAAGGGACGCATGGGCTCAGGCAGCGATCCCAACCCAGGCACACAGAACACACTCCTGGTGACACCCTCCAGCCTTGGTCATGACCACAGGGTATTTTTTTCCTGCATGGGATCACAAGGCATCTTTTCCACCTGTTGCACACACCTGGCTATATGCACAAAGCACTCGTGTTCCCCGCTCAGACAGCAAGTCCCTATAAAGCCCTATATGTATAAATACTATGCAAAAGAGTAACTCCAGGTGAGGGACTTTACTGCGCACTGCACATCAGGCTGCGAGAATAACCCCAAGCAAAAGCCCAACGTGCTACTCCATGGTGGCAGTGGCAGGATGGGTACCATCACAGGCCTATGCATGGGAAATCGGAGTCAATATTTGTACAGTATTTTGAAGAGGTAAGGTAGGACTGTCTGAATTATTCATTCCAATTATGTTCTTTGCAAATGTTTCCCTTTTCCTCTCATCTTAATTCATTTGTGAATGAGTTTGAATTTCATTTGGTGCATTTCTTATAATTGACCAGATGCTGTTTGGGCACACAGTTTCCAAACAGCCCTCGCTGTCTCACAGGCAGTGCTGTCTGACTCTTCCACCCCACACAGATCCCCCCTCCCACTGTTCTTGATTATTATTCCAGCTATATGGCTGGCCATATGTATTCTTTCTGCTTCCTAATTACTCTGAAATTTTTCCAGAGGAAAACTGAACAAGCATACTCCTGTTTGATGGGGATTTCTTTTGATAGGAGATCTGAGAATTATTCTGAATAGGGAAAAAAAAATACATTCACCCAAGGAGCTGAGTAATGAACGGCAAGGGGCCAAAAAATAGACTGGGCTGCTTTATTGGGCAGAGCAATCCATCTCTCCTCTCCTCTCCTTGTCCTCTACTCTTGATTTTCACATGTTCAGCCTTGTAAAAGTGACATCATCACCAAGCTCTGGAAAGTGGAAGATCCTGGGGTTTCCACGTAATTTTGGATTTGCACTGAAGTTTGTCAGTGGCGTTGGTGAGAAACGTGCGGCACCAACCACAAAGCAAGGTCAGGGAAGGCGAGTCATCGCTTGCATAAGCTGTAGCGTCCTTGTTGCAAAGTTTAACCTTCTTAATAAGCACCGGCAGTTTGATTTAACTAATGCTAAGTGATGCCGGCTGGATTTCACCTGGGGTCCCTGCTGTAGGTATTCTGCAGCTTTGATGGGAATATTCCTATTAATCTACAATGAGGACAGGTTTTTGCTTGATGTTAATGATGCCAATGTTGCAAGCACTTGCCTGGATCTGGAGAACTTTTAACTGCTGACTGCGTCTATTCTTAGTTTTCTCTTCCAGCAGTAGGAAATAATGATCCATTGACTCCAGTAGAGCACTGCTGATTTACACCCGCTGAGCATCCAGCCTAAGGTGTTTCATTGATTCCCTCATTGAAAAAAATGAAGTGGATCATTCTGGTCTAGATTATGAAAATATATTCTTTCTGATGGAGCATCTGGGCAGCACATTTAGAAGAGTTTCTCCTCTCCTGCACAGTACCAAGTACTGGTGTTATTTTGTATCATGTGATGATTTTTAAAAATGTATTCAGCTTTCACCTTCTATTATATTGGATCATTAGCCAGCATCCTGTTATGCAATGTGATCAGCAAAGCTTGGTGCAGTATCTCACAATGTGATATCATTTCTCAAACAGAGCATGCAGTGGGGAAGAAATTAATTTCTCAAAGCTGCAGCATCATTACTGACACGGTAAAATGAGATGGCTTCCCTAGTTGTTTTAAAGGTTTTAAATGCTCAGGCTGAACACTGATCTGAGAACACCAGGGAGTTATTTAATATATCCATTTCCAGGACAAGAGGGCTATTTTCTTTTAGGACATGATTACATTGGTGAATGATACCTTCCTGTGCTCTCCCAGGTTTCCCTTTTCTTTGGAGCTGTCAGAACAAACTCCGATTTGTGGGCATAGCCCAGATATAAAGGGAGATGAAGGCACAGGGGAGAACAGATGTCCATCCACAGGCTCCCTGATATCCTCCTGGAAAGCAATAATTTAATGAATGCCCCCAAGGCAGCTCCACTATCCCTGCGCAGGGTGCAAGCTGGGGACCTGACTGGCCATAGATTCGTCAGACAAGTCAGTGTACTGCACGTATGCAATACAGTCGCAGAGCATCCCTCGCCACAGCACAGATGAGAGATGTGGGGTGCAGCCCCCCAACCTGCCCATTCTGCAGGGCACAGCACTGTGCAGACTGAGATGGTTCAGTCCCAGGGGACAATGAAAACGGTTCTGTGATTTTCTCCTGAACAAATGACACACAGACCTTCCCTAGATAAGCCACTGGAAACAGAAGAAAAATGCTATAAGTTTTTGTTCAAACACCTGGACCTCTTTTGTACATGCAAAGTTTAGAAGCAGGAATCACTCATGCAGAGGCATTCATGCAAATAAAATGCTGTGCACCACTTGGAAAAATTACCTCTAGAAATATGGTTCAAATGATGCAAATCCAAGGGATGCGATATGGTGTTGAGAACTCATTAAAACCTTCGTTTCAAGAAGTTTCCTTAAAAATTGTTGTCTATGCTGGAAACAGCCACACAGTCTGAGCCTGAAAGCAAAATTACTTTGTTTCTTCCTTAGGAATGGAATAGCCAAAGTTCATTTCAGATACTTCCTTGCACTTTTTCATCCCTAAATTGTTATCCACATATAAATAAAGTAAATAAGATGTTTGTCCTTGCCCACCAAGCCCAAAAGGTGCAAGAGGACATCAACTTTCCTGCTTAAGCTGTGACATGCTGTGCATGTCAGCAGCTGGTGCAATTGCCTCTCTGAGGCAAAGAGGACACCTCCCCATCTGCTTTGCACTTATTAGCCTTGACTTAAAAAAACAAACACACATTTTGCAGCAGTGCTGCTGGAAAACTTACTTTTTGCCAGGATGCATGTCAAGCAGCCTACAGGAATCCAGTTAAGTGCCCCAATGTCACAATAGCCTAAAAACCTGAGCACAAAATGAATGCACTGAACCAGCCCAGTGGAGATGTTCCTCCACCCTTACATACAAAAGCAGAGACAAGTAGCTCCCATTGAGGTAATCTCAGCAAAATGCCTAATTCTTCTTCATCCAGCCAGGATCACAACAATCTCCTCTTTCTGCTCTGGGGACCGCAGAATCATAGGATTTCTGAGGATCGCTCATGGGCAGAAGAAAATGACACCTAAGGCTCCCCACATCACTTCTGGGCTAAGCCTGGGTCACCTGGTGTTGTGGTTTAACCCCAGCCAGCAACTAAGCACCACGCAGCCACTCACTCATTTGCCCCCACCCAGCGGGATGGGGGAGAAAATTGAGGGGAAAAAAAGTAAAACTCGTGAGTTGAGATAAGAACAGTTTAATAGAACAGAAAGGAAGAAACTAATAATGGTAATGATAACAATAATAAAATGACAATAATAATAATAGGATTGGAATGTACAAGTGATGCACAATGCAATTGCTCAACACTCGCTAACTGATGCTCAGTTAGTTCCTGAGCAGCAATCCACCCAGGCCAACTCCCCCCAGTTTATGTACTGGGCATGACATCACATGGTATGGAATATCCCTTTGGCCAGTTTGGGTCGGCTGTCCTGGCTGTGTCCCCTCCCAACTCCTTGTGCCCTTCCAGCCTTCTTGCTGCCTGGGCGTGAGAAGCTGAAAAATCCTTGACTTGGTCTAAACACTGCTTAACAACAAGTGCAAACATCAGTGTGTTATCAACATTCTTCTCATATTGAACCCAAACCATAACACTATACCAGCTACTAGAAAGGCAATTAACTCTATCCCAGCCAAAACCAGGACACTCAGTCCTGGTGGATTCATTTTCTCAGATAGCCTGGGCTCCAGATCACACAGCAGCCAGCAAGGTTACCCAGCAGGTAGCAAAGCCCCACTGCTGACCACAGCTCCAGCACTAACATCCTCCAGTGGCCCAAAGCAGCTGCTCCACAACCACCCCACCCTCGAACTCTGTTAGTTTTGCAATGTCCTTGAAACTTTCTCCAAGGGGCCCTGGAAACTATTTTCTCCCCTTATTTGTTCTCTGCTCCTTTAGGAACATAGCATTTGTGAGCATGCACTTGCATCGGGCAGCCCCGCACGCTCTGAACACCAGCTTCTGCAAAGAATTCTGCCTTTCTAATGCACATCTTAGGAATGCAAATTTTTGCAAATGAGAAATGTTCTCAAACATTATGGATACAGTTTATGGTTTTGTGGAGATCAGAGAATCTGGCAATGTTACACAGTGATGACATTATTCCAACTCTGAAAATTCAAAAAATCATTGAAATGCTGTCAGTCATGGATCTAGTTTTTCTTTGTGGACTGCTGCTCCTACCAGCTGTCTGTAGCTACCAGTTGGTGAGAGGAAGGGCAGATATTACAGGCATATTCCAAATATTTGTCTTTTCCACGCATTTTTCAGAGGGAAGCAGCATGTTTCGAAGGGAAGCAGGAGATTCCTGTTTCCCCAATCCAGCTAGACCCTCAGCTGCTTTAGGAAGAACTTGCAATGAAAGCAGCAAAGCATGAATTGCAGATATACTAACCTTTTTGCCTTTCTTCCTCCCTCTCTCTGCTAATATTGGGCAAATTTTACAAATGGTACAGTTATCAGGTGTCTAAGCAATATGACATCACTACTTTATTCACCTTGTTGCCCAAAGCTATGCTTGATGGGACACATAACTCAGTGCTAAAAGGAGAGCGATACTGCCCGAGTCTTTAACTCATTTTTCTAAAAGATTGAACTCATTTCTATTATCCTGTATAAAACCCCTGGCAGCAGAGGCAGGGAAGGCAGGTATTCTTCCTGCAGCTTTACAAAAGAAACCAGGATGGGAAGGTTAAATGATGTGCCCAAGGCTACACAGCACAAGAGTGTCAAAGTGTAGGTGGAAACTAGCAGCCAGTGGTCCCCTCCCTTCACTTAACCAATATGCTGTTGCCCAGTTGAAAGAGGCATTTATTCCCCAAGCCAGGAAGACTGGCATTTCATTGTGTGCAGCCTCTGTCAAAAATACTAATTTAAGTTTCAGTTACTCAGTTTACAAAGAGAAACACTAAAGGTAATGTTAGCAAGCAATTTCCTGAAGAAAGCATGTAAAGCAACAAAGATTTTATACTGGCATATTTCATGTCTGCATGAAGGACCTGGGGAGTGGCCTAATGAGGGATAGCAATTCATTTCCATTTCTTTTACTTATTTTTGCCTGTTTGCCCATAAATCTGTTCTTTGTTTGACGTAAAAAAAATATAAAAACTTAGGACGGCAGCCTTAGATATGAGAGATTGATGAGCTGATGGGGAAGTGGCTGAACAGGCACTGCTTCATTACCAGGGAGTAACTCACTGAGGAACTTGCATCTCTTCTGCTTCTAATTCAGAAGGTTTTGCAGTTTGTTAAGGATTTTGGAGTACAATGTTGTTTCTTGTTTGCACGTGCATCGAGCCTATGAATACCCTGTACATAGTTCAGTCTGGTTTTGCAGTAGTTAGGTGGGCTTTTGGTGGGAACAGGGATGCTGGCTTAGAGGCAAGATGCACAGGTAGGATACATCATTGTCATCACATTAGAAAGGAGGCTTTTCATATTCACCCTGCTGGTAAATCTCCAGTGGCTCAACTGACCCAGAAGCGTCAACACTTCCTCTGCAGGTATCGCAATGCACGTGATGAGTATTTAATGGTCAGAGATAGGAAAGATGAAACCTGGCTTGGAAGCACAAAGGAGGATTCAGAGAATTTCTGCATCCCTGAGTAGCCCTTGGTCATCTCTGTTGTCCCACTGAAGGAAAAGGGATGACTCTGTCACTAAAACCAGCTTGACTGATAGAAAAGCTGCAGAATCCATTTTAGAGCCAGGTAGAGATTAGTAGATGAAATCCTACCAATATCATCAGCAAAAATGCCACTGATTTCAGGAGTGTTAGGCTTCTTTTCTTGTCCAGGGCCTGAACCAAAGTCCAACAAAATCCATTGAAAATCTGTCATTGTTTTTGATGCTGTGTTGCACTTTGTTTATATGCAGACTTCACAAATGAAATGCTTGTCAAGTCCCTGAAATTCGTGACAAAATTCCTATGACTTGAAGTGGTGTGGACTTTTGCATCAGCCATACCCAGTGCTACCCTTTTTCGCTCTACTGACTTGCTTCACTTCCTTGGGAGCTTGTGAACAATGTTGCTTTAGGAAAGAAATAGTGAAAGAAAGTTTGCCAGGAGCCTTATTTCTGTGTTCGACATTCACAGATGGTCAAAGAAATAACCTCTGCCAGAAGGATGCACTAGAATAGCTTTAAAAACCAGAGCCTGTGTATCCAATCTTCTGAGTTCATGAGCTTATTAAGTTTTTAAAACCAATTCTGTAATTCCCTTTAATTCCAGTAACCTTTGCATGGGTTGTTGACACTTCTATTGAAACTGCCAGATGCTGTTAACTGGAATTGCCCGTCAGTTTTACATGTGCAGGTGCTGCTGTTGTGAGTAGCCTTGTGCAATTAATTCAGCTGTCACAGAGACTTTGGAAGCCTGTTGTAGATCAAATTGTATCGGTCTATTTTAGGGCTGATCAAGAATCGTCCCCAGCCAAAGGTAATCCCTAGATGGACCACATATGCATTAAATCCGAGCCCACTTCCAAGGGGGCACAGGGACTGCTCCCTTTCTTCCCCAATCACCGTGGCCAGAATGACCAGTTTGAGGGAAAGAAAGTAGCTGCTCCAAGGGCTGGAGTAAATCATTTCCTTTCCTAGTCAGAGGCTGTGACAATACTGCCCCAGGGCAGTAAAGCTCTGCCTTACTTGCAGGGTTACTTGAAGTTTACAACACATCATTAAGCATTTTGTCCGGATTCATCTCACCCAGCACGAAACCTCTGCAGAATCCCACTCTAAGAAAGGCAACCAGGTGTGCAAAGAAGCCACTGGATACACCTTCCTGGGGACCCAGACTAAAAAAAAAGGTCAGCATCTACCCCGTGCCAGGTACTCGAAACCTTTCTGTAGTAAATCTTCAGAGCCAGTTTGACTGACCTGAAGTTTCTGCCTCTTTGTGCCACTCTGCTTTGGAAACAGATTGCCAGCCCAGACCCTGTTTAGCTCTGCCAAACCCTCCCGGTCCGACTTCATGCATCCAGTTAATGTGCTGCTCCACGGTAGTTTTAAATGGAGATTATTGACCAAATGCTTTTTCACCCTGATAAATACCCAGATTGATACATGAGGGAAACGAATATCGATAAGCACTAAAGATCAGCACAGCGCTTCCCACCACAGGATAAATGCTAGGTTATTATTATCATCACTATATCTTGAGTTAAGCCTTGCTCCACATTTTAGAACCCTAGAAAATTAGGTGGGAAGGTAAAAATATGTCATGGAAAAGAGAGACCCTGGGTCATAAGCAAACACCTAGCCAAAATGGGCAAGGTGGCTCCCGAGAAAGGTCGCTGACCTTGAATTACTCTTTGCTACTCAGTGTGGCAGGGACTCATCCTCCCCACAGACAGATGCATGGTGCCTTAGAAACATCTTTTGTTCATCGCAGCTCCCTGCAGTCCCTCAGGGGTCAGGTCTCCACTGAGACCCCTGCATGCAATGGCACCGGCAGTCACCAAAGCTGAAAGCAGACCACCCACCACCTTAATAAAATTGCCTGAGGCAAGGAGCTTAATCTCCTGTCATTAATTGCAAGAGAATTTCTTCTGCTTTAATATACTGTTACCCAATACCATCAGCACTCCAGATCTGAACTGTTTCCAGAGCCAAGAAAAGACAGGGGTCTTATGGTTGTCGTGAGAGAGCACTTCTAAAGCAGATTAGTATGTTATCCTTTCCACAGCCCATATCATACTGCTTCTCCATCTTTTCAACAAGGGTCACCTGGCACTCAGCTCTCAGGGCACTCCTATTTTTCCTCTGCAATGCAACATGAATGAGAAATTCAACGGTCTGGGGAAACAAGTCATCTGGTGTGGGGCAGACAAGAAGGGGCCCCTGTAAGATTATGAACTCCTTATGTATTTGAGGAATTAGGGAGCATCCTTGCTTTGTCTTAGCAAGTCACGCTTAGGCCTGGGCTCCAAGTTTGGTCTCCGCACCAGCCCACCCTGTGACCTTGGATTAAACACTTACCTGTACCTCCACTTCTTCCATTTGATGATGATGGTGGGTATGACACAGATCTCCCTCGTTAAGTCCCTCATAAACATCAAATATTTTTATATTCTTTTCTGAAAGCAACCTCCTCTTGGATTTTGACCTGGCTGTGAATCTGACTTCACTGGTCCCAGACCAGTTGCCACCAGCTGAGGACCCAGCTCTCCCGCTGCCTCCGGCAGGCAGCTTCCCCCAGTGCCACCCTCCGGGGTGATGCTGAGCAGAACCGATAGGCAGATGGGTGGTAGTGGTTCCCCTGTGCTGCAGTCAGGAGCGTTTTGTGTATCTCTCTCCTCCTCTTAATAATTACGGAATATTATGAAACAAAGTAAGATTTCTCACCTAATGTCTGTACTTCATAAAAGCGTGTTTAGACAGGCAGTTGATAGAAGAGAGGCAAGTCCTCCTACCCTGCAACCTGAGATTTAACAGTATAACTTAAACAACGACACTGATTCCTCAGTGAAGCATTGGAAAACTGTGAGCAATGGAGCTCTGACATAACATTTAGTCAGGCACAGCACGAGTTAGGCAGCAAACCACCAGAATCAGCATATTTTCTTTTGTTTCCCTTACAAACTCTCATGTCAACAGTCTCAGCAGTTGTTCTTTGGAGGGCATTTATACTGTCACACATCGCATTACACCGCTATTTATTCTTTCCTGGCTTTGTGAGAGGAAAGCAGAACGGCAGACAAAGGCATGTGGAATTAACACATCCAAGAGAGCAATTCAGGGAGTGAATATTAAAGCAGGAGAGCTATGCGACACATCATCACCCTGAAGCTGTAGGTTTTTTTCATTGAAGTAACAGTGCTGCTGCCTGCGTGGAATTCATCCACTGGCAATAACGTGATGCTGGTGGCGCGTTAATCCTATGAATGCTCAAGCAAAACCAGTGGTCTCCCTGGCTCTCTATGCTGTGAAATTAAGAACAGATTCAAGACTGGCTTTATGAACACTGATCGCTGGCTATGTTGGCACAGATCTGCCATACACATCCATGGTGAAAGCTTTCAGCTTGCATTCCCATCACATACCCTATGAGGTATGGCAACCACCCATCTAGTTACTAAAGTTATGTTTATATACATTTGGCCTCCAGGACTGACTTTTGCAAGAGCACAGCAAAGTTTGGAGGCTCCCCTCCTAGGGATTTGTGTTCTGGGTTTTTTCCCCACATACATGCAGTACAAACCATACTGGTTTTGTCAGCTGTTAGCCCAGTATTCCCAGACTGGCCCGTACTGGCCAGCTTGGGACGTTCCTGCCTGGCAGATGGAGTAGGTGATTTCTTTCCTACTCCCAACAAAGCTTCAGTGGCTGCCGCCGCGCAGCCAAGCACTGCACTGCTACTCCTGGTCACAACAGCATGAGAAGCACCTCACCAGAACCTATCTCCCATGCCAGCTCCTCCCTCGTGTTGCTGGACGTGGTGCGTAACAATTCTGAGCTCGCTTCAGCCTCTGGATCTGTGATTTTGTAACACTCAGTCATATTGCCCCATGTCGTCTCCTCTCCAAATGGGGAGACGCAGTCTCTCCTCATAAAGCAGCAGCTCATTCCCCTCAACCATTTTGGACTACCTATTTTTCCCTGCTAATGGACTCTTCAGACACAGCTACACAATCAAGCCCAATGGCCAGAAAACTACCATCATTTCAGTTCCAAATCAGTACCACTGGCAGGCTAACACCTAACCAGACATGTGATATATTCATGACCTACAGCAACTACAAGATCTGCATGAGTGGTTTGTCAGTTTAAAGGAAAATTTGCAAAACACTACAGGTTTCCAGCACTCTGCTGACCTCAGAATCCTCCTCTCTTCTCCCCAGACCTGTGAGTAACACAGATTTACCCAGAAAGTGCCATTCTCCAGGTCAAATAAAATCCCGATGAGAAGCAGTTGGCTCCAAAACAACTGAGACAAGAGAGACAGCCATTGGTGAGCAGCTGGGACCGTGGCAAAATAATGGAAAAAAACCAAGTTACCTCACCCTGTGCTCACAGCATCTCCTCTGTTCAAGAAGATGGATGGTCTTGGGGTCATATAAGCCTCATCTGCTATGGTAACAGCCATGGCCAAAACCAAGCACTGATTGCTAAGTGAATTTCCATGGGCTCCTTTTGTGCCAACTCCCTGAAAATAAACCACCTTGTACATTCATGGGTAGGAGTGCTCAGTGAGTATGGAATTTGGGCCATCTGTACAGTGGGGTGCATCGTTATCCTGCCACCCACACCTCAGATACCAGGTTGTGGAGGTAATAACCATCTCCCCCCTGCTCGGGTAATTGCTGTCTCTGCGAGAAGCAGAGGTTTAGCTCCTTCCTCCATGGGCAGCAGATGGTCCCGCTGCACCAGAGAGCTGGAGGATGTGTGCTGGGCCAGCTGCAGGCAGATGCAGGCTCTGCCCTCCTAGAACAGGGAGGCAGACCGAGACGTCAGCTGTACATCTCTGGTTGCTCCTGAGGCAGCCCAACGGGTTCCCCTATCTTGTTGTCCAGCCAGCAGCCATTTCTCCGTGGTAATGACAGAAAGTTGTTTTATAGCATCAGTGCCATCATCAGTCTCGGACTTCTTGGCCAGGCAAAGCACATGAACTGCTCATGGAAAATCCAAAATGGGGCAGCTGGAGCAAGCAAGGTGCAAGCAGATCAAAGGGATGCATATAAAGGCTTCTAGTAACCAAAGCAGGAGTTTTTAAATGCAAAGAGAAGCAAAAGGTAAATTCAGCAAATAACCAAACCACTGTCAACAGTGTTTCCTAAGGTTGGCCTTAAGCACCCCAGAAAGTTAAGGCAACATCAGAAAAAGATACGCATGAACACAAAGACCTGAATTTCTGTTCCCCTGGAGTGCCCTATTGCCGGGTTTAGGACTGACGGTAAATACACTCAGAAACTGCAGCTGATCCAGCATGTAATGCCACAGCTGCTGACTTGTACAGACTGGGAAAGCATATTCTGTCCTGTTCTGTTCAGCTCACATTTCCTGGCACAGGTAATTCACATCCTGACTCTGCACCCTAGAGCAGCAGCACAAGTAGCAGAAACAGAAGATTTTTTTTTTTATTTTTTTTTTAGAATGAAAATTTTCTTCCCTACTTCATGGAATCAAAAAGCTGGAAAGAACCTCAGCATCTCGGCAATTTACTTTCTTTACTGCCTTCCCCTGTGAAAGCTCAGCCATGGCTATGTCACTCTTGATAAATATTTATCCAGCCTCTGCTTGAAGACCTCCAGCTGTGGAATCCCTACAACCACCCCAGGAAACCCTCATCCTTGCCATTAGAAGATTTTTCCTCCTATTTAGTCTGAATCTTCCTTGCTGAAGTTTAAGCCATTACTTTATCCTTGAGAGAAGAAAAGATGATTCTCTTCCTCTTCGCAGCAACCTTTATAAGTCTCTCATGTTAAGTAGGAGATCAGGGAGACACAGCAAAGGCTGAAACCCTGAAGCTGTTTCCGCCTGTTTTAGCAGTTTTCCTCACTGAAGATAATTAAGTGTAAAGAGGTACTTTCTCCCAGTACAACAGGCATGTCGCTAACATGCAAGTAGGCTTTGCGCCATCTGAACAGATGCACATGCATGTAGGCAAGAAAAGGCCGTGTTTGAGCATAAGGCATGAAAATGGAGTTGAAATTTAGATGGAAACAGTCATATATTTCTAATATCATAGTTTTACAAGAAAGAAGCAGAAATTAAATGTAGGTACAACATCTTATCGAACTATGATAGTTCCTTTTTTTCCCCCTTTCTACATTATTTATCCTTTTGAAATCAGAGTTCAGTAAGTTGTTACCAGCACCGAGAAACCAGAGCCAGGGATGCAGCATGGAGTGGCACCAATATTCCTGCAGCAGGTGGGAAATGCCCATCTCCAGGCCCACCAGGCAGTGACAAATGCCCCAAAACCTGAATCACCAGCTGACAGGAACTTCTTCCAGACTACCAAAGCTACCAAAGACTACCCATTTGCTGTAAGCTCACAAACCACAGCCAGCCTGTACCCACATTGGTACAATGCTGAGCTCTTCTACCGACATGCATCAGGGCCCACACCTCTGGCTGCCGTCCTCAGGAAGATGGCAACTGTCTCCGACTACGATCAGTTCCCTCCATCCTTTCTTGCTCCCAGAAGCAACTGTCCAGTCTAATGCCAAGAGCTGCCTGGAGCTAACAAGAACCAAAGAGGCAGCAGGTGGTTCCCGCTGAGTTCATCACATCTTTGCCCAAAATAATCTGCTGGACAGCTGTGAGGAGGAGAATCTCAACTGGTTGTGAATCAGCGTAAGCAGGGGAGATCGGATGTGGAGTCAGGCAGAGAGGCTGTCGTGGATTATTTATGTTTCTCAGTGGACAGACAGCTTTCCTAAGTTAATAACCCTGTAGTCAGTGCTTTTTTTGGTACTTCTAGAGCAACAAAGCACATCTGGTCTCACTTCTCAGGCTGGCAAGTATTAGATTGCTAGGGAGATAGTGTCCTTGATGCTAAGAGGACTTTTCATCTTATTTTGCAGTATATACCAACATAATCAAGAGGCAGCACTGGGGAAAGAGAGTCCCATGTACTTTGTCTCTGCCAGAGACTGCTATATTATGAAGCGTTGAGGATGCTTCTCTCTGCAGGGCTTTGCAAGAAGGAAATTGCTGTATGTCTTAGGCCAAGAGACCAGCAGGTTTGTGTCAGACCAGGACTACAGAGGCAGAGAGCAATTCTAGTTAAAATGTTTTTACATGCTGTCACTCACACAGCTTTTCTTTGTGTCATCCCAGCTTTCCGAGGTGGTCACCCACCTTTGGTGTTTTCTCTGCGAGTCTCTTCACAGAGTGTATCTTTAGCCTGAATTACTCCTGAAGATAATTCTTCTTCCTAAACTGCAGGAGGAGATAAAGGAGATTGCAAGTTTTAAGATCACTCCCAAGGGTCACAGCCAAAGTATTAAGGCTTCCCAGAGCATGGTTTGTCGGTTGGATGGAGTGTCCAGCAATTATCTACTCTGTTGCATAAGCTGTTCATATCACATATCATTTCTGTGCATTAAGCTGATCTATGTTGACATAAGTGGGATATTGGGGAGTACGTACTGGGACTCCTGATACTTCACACAACATAGACATGGATAATTGAAAAAGATTCTCCCTTCCACAAAGCACTGCAGGCCACCTCATCATCCTTCTCTTTCTGTTCCTCCTTTATCGGTAAATTGAAAGCGAGTGCACTGCTTGCCTCCCGCTGCTCTTCCCACTGTCTCTCTTTCATGCTTCTGGCAGCAGAGCTCAATGTTAATGGATAAGCAAATGGGAGATGCCCATTACACTTCTGCTGTTGGGCCATGTCACCATGGTCGGGAGGCAGGCGGTCAAACAGGGCAAACCTGTCCCCAGATAAAACCCAGACAAAGACCACTAAGAATCACATCTTGTTCCTGAAGGCAGTATCTGGATTCAGCTTCCCCTCCTTCTGACTTCTAAACGCTTCAGTATTTGTGTTTAGATAAAACAGTTCTCATTGCACACTGCCGCTGAAGAAAGCAATCCCCAAAATCCCAGGCCAATGGTCAAGGATGCAGGATGAGAAGGACCCCATGGGCTTGTCACTCCAGTCCACTGGACCACCCACACACCTCCACACCCCCACTTATTCCAGTCCTCTGCTCAGTGATTAGAGTAACTATGCTAAAACAGAGGGAGAGAAAAGCAGAAATGCACTGCTCAGCACCAAGTTGCTCCCACCCAGGTGCAGGAATAACCAAGGTAGCAGCTGTGTTGCTTGCCACCAGGACTTCCCAGGGACACTGTGAAGCTGGTACCATTTATGTGCCATTATCTACAACCTCAGCCTAGCCTTGGCTCTGCCCAGCCCCTGTTGATCTGTGGTCTGGGCTCAAGGGAGGTGCTGCTTTCTTCCAAGACTGTTCTGTGCTGCGTATTTTGACTGGAAAGCATGATTAAGTCTGAATGTCAAAATGTACTGAGGGGTTGAGGAATAAACTCAAGGGAGATGAATGTAGTGAGATGTGCTATTATTTAAAAATACCCTGGATGATTTATGCACCTTCTGCAGCCCTCGTGCACCCCCCTGCTAATGCTTATGCATTTATGGACTTTAGTTTTCAGCTGGCAGCGACATGTTTCTGCCTTGAGCAGGAGATAAAGATTCCTGACACTGAACTGAGGCTCATAACCCACTATAAACCCAACACCACATGTTCCTGGCCTTCTTCCACACTTAAGAACTAGGAGGTACCCAATGAAATGATCAGGCCACAGGTTTACGACAAACAGGAGGAAATTTTTTTTCCCCTCCATGCGTAAT
This sequence comes from Haliaeetus leucocephalus, assembly GCF_000737465.1. Taxonomy (NCBI): domain Eukaryota; kingdom Metazoa; phylum Chordata; class Aves; order Accipitriformes; family Accipitridae; genus Haliaeetus; species Haliaeetus leucocephalus. The sequence goes on from NW_010972775.1 coordinate 14,830,489, forward strand.
TGAGTGAGTCTCTGCCGTGGGATGATGAAAGGATAAATAAATTCATGGACAGATTAGATAAATTTATAGAAGACAGGACCAAGTAGTGGCTATTAAGTGGGGTGATCAAGATGCAATTTCTGCTTAGGAAGTCACCAAATTCTGATTGCTGTAAACTAAGGCAAGAAGGGGAAGAGAAGTCAGATGCTTAAGGAAGGACTGCTCTGGATGCTCCTCCAGTTCATACGCTTGTTTAAGCATCTGTGAAATGCTATTGCCAAAGGCAGGAGCTGGGGACAGAGGGATGACTGGTCTGATTCAGAATGGCTATACTGAAGTTCCTACCCCAGCTTGGTCAGCTCCCCCCAGGCACCTGCATCTCGATCCAGACCTGACTCTCTGACTCAGCCAAAATGTGTGGCTTGAACTGCAGTGAAGTCACCCGGCATCAGTATCAGGGTGTGGATCACTATCAGCAAGAGGCTGTTCAGCAGCAGTGAGCATTAACTTCGGGAGGAAAATAAATTATAGAACTCATTTTGGGGGGTTATAAAACCAGTTCATTCTGCAGATATAAACATTATAAAATAAAACATAAAATAAATCATTAAAAATGGGAACACAGCAGGAGAAGAAAGGAAGTAAGGAGAAAGGAAAGGAGAGGTAATGAATCTGGAAGGACAGATAAGCAGCTGGAAGATGAAAGAGGAAAATAAAATTAGAAAACAGACCTGCAGTGGAAGGAGAGTGTCACAGAAATACACATTTGAGGGGCAAGTTCATTTGGTGACTGAAGTCAGTGGATTTAATGTTGCCTGCAGATTTTCAGCTTAAACTTTCAAGGAAGTAAACTTCTGATATTATAATGTCATTTAACCTTCCAGAAACATCACCAAGTAGCTAACGTTTATATATGCACGCATAAGTGTATATATATGCACATTATATGTAATTTTACTTATAAATACACACACATGCATATTTTTAATATACACACATATAATTTTTTAGGACTCCAGAAGAAAAAAAGCTTTTTGTGAAAGTATCAATGTTTGCTGTTGTCAAAGAAGGAAAGCTACATACATTTGATCTGCTGTTATTTCCTAGCTGTGCCAGAGGTATATCGCCAACAAGATGTTACCCAACAAAGCTTGGGAATATGACAACTTTGAGTGAAAGCTTTGCGAAAACAGAGACTGAAAGATTTGTAAATGAATCTAAAATAAAACAAGTATGGCAAAAAAACCATCCAACAGGACAACAAAATTTAAAATTCAATGCTATGTCACCAGTGATGGCAGTTTCTTGAAAGGCGCAATCGCGTGGGGAACTTGCCATAGCCCCAGTTCCCTGCACACAGCTTCTGCCTGCAGCTGAGCTGGTGCTTGGGGTAGAGAGAGGAAATTCTCGTGCATGCACACACATAAGCCGCAAGTGTATAAGCCATTACTTTAGAGCAGCAAGGCTTTCTCTGACCTTTAGATATTGCATATCAGAAAATAGCACCTTATTATGCAGCTGTAAGAAGTTGGCATAAATGTTGGGGGGGGGGGGTTTCCCCCTTAAAAAAAAAAAAAAAACAAAAACCCCCAAAATAAATAAACAAGTCCAAACCTGTCCTACAGCCAAGATGCATTTGAGTTCTCTCCTTGGTTCAAATCCTCCTCTGTGGAGTAATACAGCTCAGTGAATAAAAACATGCCCCTCCTTCCTAATTCACTCCAAAGTGGAGATGATTAAAAGTAACCATTTATCATGGTCCCTTCTGCACAGGGCCAACTGCTCTGAGCTGCAAGGAGAAGGTGTAGTACCGCTTAGTAAGGAAATTCCAACAAGGACATGGCACACTTTCTTAGGACCAAATCCAATTAAAACATTTCCATTTTCATCTCCTGACCACCCGAAGTAAAGCAGAGTACATCTAGCTCCAGAGCACTTCAAAGCACTGTTTAATTGTATGAATATTTTAAATGTAACACAAGGGAGACAGATTCTCTGCTGCTCTCAATTAGCACAGCTTCACAAAGCCAGAGCAATGCACACCAGTGAGGAGTCTGGCCCCAAATAGAGTTTAATGAAGAAAAAAAACCAACCAAACAAACAAACAAAAAAAACCCCCAAACCCACAATAGAACAGTACTGGAATTCAGCTTTTGCAGAACATTTAAATATTTCTAGTGTTGCTTCTCCAAATGATGCACTATATGATGCACAAATTTATAAACAAAGGTCTGATTTTAGCTATCATCCCTGTCTGGCAGGGCCAACCTTGCTTCTACCTGGTAGGGTTGCAGCCTAAACACCCGAGTCCTGCCCAGCCAAGAGCTCCTGCTGCTGCATATCTGTCTGTCCTGCCTTAAACTCCCTGGCTGTACAGGAATCCCGATCCCCAGTAACATGAGATTAACCATTTCTGAAAGTCTTCATTCTCCAGGCTTTAGCAAAAAAGATAATTTAAATACCACTCGAAATGTGATACTGAGTGCTCAGTGTTGGAAGGCAGCCTCGTCTCCTGCACTTCGTGTACCACTCTGGGGCTCTGTGCAGTGTTTCTGGTACAGTGGCTTTCTTGGAGTTGTCTCATTTAAGGAAATAAAACAAAACACACATTGAAAACAGCCTCCTGCTATTGAGTCCAGTGTTCAGAGCGTTCTGAAGCTGAAAAGGCCGAGGAGATTATGAAACAAATACTTGAGTTTCCTTTTATGTGGAAAATTGCAGAATTTCAAGATCTCAACAGGAAAAGATACACTCGACAGGAAAACATTCAGTAGAGTTTAACAGATTTACATTACTGCAAGAGACATATTTTGGATGGCTAAAACCCCCCCAGACAGAGACAAATTCTCTGGGCTTTTTCAAACTATTTCTGTGGAACCCCATTAAATTTTTATAGAGTCCTGGAAATTCCCTCTCTGGTGGATCCTATGAGATTTCATCATTAAGGCAATTCCTGGAAGAGCTCTCCGCTGTTAGAGGAAGGGGGAAATAAAGCGAGCGTTGCATCCCCCAAGAGCCAAGATACACACAGAGCATATTCACAGGGGCTGCAACAAGCAACCTGAAACCGTAAAAGCCAATGACACCATATTACTAAGTTGCTCTTCAGAGCACTTTGCTAAGTCTTATGCTTGTACCGGTGATAATGAAAGTGATTAGCACAGTATGATTAAACTCCCCATAGGACTTTTTTTTAAAAAAAAAAATAAAAGGTTGGAAGTTGGAATTATCCTCTTCTGTAATGACTTTTGGATTATGCTGTCTGAACTGTATGGTTTTACTTGCTATAAAAATATTAACCCATGAGAGAAGCCACTGAGGTTATCAAGACTTCAGAATCAAATCTAAGAACTCCCCTTCATCAACTTTTTTTTTCCCTCCTTATAGGTCTTTAAAGCAATAAATAAATCTTAATTTCACATGTTTCTTAATCTCAAGATATTCAAAGCACTGTTGAGTGCAACTGGCCTCATCTCAGCAAGCTCCAGCTCCCTCAGCCTCAGAAAAGGTTGCTGAGTTGATCAGAGAATGGAAGGAAGACAAGCTCATGCTTTAAACAAAAAAAACCCCCCACCCAACCAAAAAACCCACACAACCACCTCAACGCTGAATAACAGCTTTCTCAAGCTGAAAATGAAAATCATCACCCAGGGACTGGCCACTTCACCGCACATGAAAGAGCCAGAGCTGGACAGGAGGGTCTGAAGCCCCACACCACGCCGTGGAAGGGGGCTCTTGGGTTGGGCTTGGCAGTTCCCAGCCCCCGTCCTTCTAGCAAGGAGAGTGTTCTGCCCAAAACACTCGCAGCCGAGGAAGGGAAAGGGTTTCTAGGACTAATCATTCTCCAGCATCAGGCTGGCAGCCCCTGAAGATCTGCAGGACCCCACAGGGCACTTTGTTCCCACGTAAGGTTTCCACCCACACAGCCTCGCTGCCTTCTGAAGGAGCTGCTTGACAGCCACAGCTACGGTGTCTCGCTGCTATAGGGCTTTATGCATTCATCTTTCTAATAGTTTCACATGTCACTGACAGAGCAGCCTATTTAGCTTCAAGGCCTTTGAAGAATTAGAATGCACCAGGCCCACGGCATTAAACAGACTCTCTGAAAGTTAATATATGCAGTTTCACACCCATTAAGTGCTGGGAAAATTGATCTGATGTCAGGTAGAGGAAATTTTTCCACAGACCCTCTTTTTGGGCAAACACCTAGAAGGGAGGACCTCAGGCATCCTCCATTTCAGGTGTGGTGGACCTGCTTGATCCCCTTCATAGCTGAGTTCCACCCGTAACAGTGTCCCAAGGTCTCCTGCTGCCATCAGGTCTAAAGTAAAGCCCACAGTGGCACCTTCCAGTCTCCGTTCATATTTTGTCCCATGATAGGAAGGGCCATAAATGCAGTACTGAGCTCTCCCAAATCAGCAGCCTTACTATCCAGAGCAAAATCGGGGCTTCAACTGCAGGCCCAAGTTGCACCAAGGGATTTGCTCACAGTCCACTCTGGTAGATCCTATGCAGAAGACCTCCCTTCAGAGTGTTATCTCACATCCTAAAATTGTTTTTCTCTGGACGACAAGTAACTAGATACATAGTGCACGGTTGCACTTCTTCAGATGCATTGCTGTGGCCAGGAGTGCCTTACAGGTGCAATACTGGCCTTTTGCAAAACTTCCCCATGGCCTGAGGTAGCAGATGTTTTGCAACAGCCACCTGTGACTTCCTCGCCACCTCCTGCCAGCCTTAGCCTCACAGCCGAATCCCTGTGCGTGGCTCCAAAAATAAAGACATGGGCAAGGAAGGTTTGTTCTTCTCTGTGGTCATGCTAGTACACCATGTAAAATAACAGTAACTCAGACCTCCGTAATGAATTCTCCTGCCTGGTAAGGGATGGGATGCTGTGAGCAAAGCTCACAGCGCTGATGTGCGGGAAGCTGCCTGACTCCCCCTGCCCGTCCAGCTGCCCTGACGGGGGAGGGAGGGAGGGATGCCCCCTGGGTGCTGGAACATCCCTGTCATGATTTAAAAAGGGAAAAAAAAAAAAAAAAAAAATCTATAAAAGGGGAAAGAATAGAGCATGACACTTGGAGCTGAAAGTACTTCACTTTAATGGCTTAATGACCCACAGGGACTGGCTGTGCTAAGCCAGACTGTGCAGGATTTGTAAACCCTTGCCTCCCCAGCACTGCTCGGTGCCCCAGAATGAGAGTGCAGCAGGCCAGAGCACAGCAACTGCACCCCACTGATACATGCACGGTAACACTGTGTTTCTTCCCGTCCCAGACAAATTTCCTATGTATTATCCTTTGAAGATATATAAATCTACTTTTTTTAGTATCCTGATCACAACGTTCTTCAATGTCAAATTACACTTCTGCCAAATTGCAGAATCAAGTAGACTTAAAAAAAAAAAAAAGTTTCCAGTGTCCAAATCCTCTCCCCTATCCTTAATATTATGATCTGATCTACTTACCTGCCCATTGAATTTTAAGACACAAAACCTGGGAGACAGGGTCCAACATTTGCTACTCAAGAAAGGGAGAAGTCTGTGCATCTTGCTGGACAAATGTGGTCTCTGTGCTTGAAAACAAGTTATTTTCTCCCTAAATATTTGTGTAAAGTTTTGCCAGCATAAAAACATTCTTTAGACATCACACTTTTATAATATTGTTTCTGAGAGTTCAGCTTTTCTTTAGTGTTATTCATCAAATCTGCCACTTTCTACTCTCTTGACTTCCACAGCACAAATGCCTCTCCTAGGAGGCAATTATATACGCTTTTTTAATATTCTTAAACGTTATCAGATGCTTCTGCAAAACAGTTGTCAGATCTCTTACAAAAATCTAAGGGATTGCTGTTTTGCTTAGAGTGCCTTTGCTTATAATAAATCAGATTAACAAGGCTAACTAAGTGCAGTTTAACTCTTCCCACTGTGACTTGAGACTTTTGTGAACTACATGCACTGCACTTTTCAAGCTGTGCCAGCTCTTTTTACCCATTAACTGAAAATGAATTAGGGGAGAAGTTCTCCATAACATACTTTATTTTTCAAATTAGCATGAGGGATGAGCACGGTGTCTGGCAGTTCTTTCAACACGCACCTCTTCCCTTGTTACACGAAGGGGTCAAGAGTCCAAAGTGGTGAGGGGGAAGTTTGGGTGCTCGAGCTCAGAGTGGCTGTCTTCAAAACTACCCCCAATAAACACACTTTTGTGAGCAAATCCCTTACGTGCCCTATGTTTTGCTCCTGCGTTAGCTGCAGACTGCTAGCATCCCGGCAGGGCAGCTCAGGACCTTCCTCCCATCTGAGATGTTCTGCCTGAGGAGTCTCCCCGGCACGCAGAGGTGAACACCAGCAATCCCAACACGCTTTCTCCAGAGCACACCGCAGCGACTGACAGACACACAGGGACTTGTCCCCTGGTCCTTGCCATCCCCGGCTGCAGTTCAGACTGCGGCAGTCAGCACAACCAGGAGGAGTATCTCTGACTCTTCCTTTGGTGCCAGCCGGGCTGCAGCAGAGTAGTGGCCCGTCAGTCTGGGGACTGAAAGGAACGCCCAGACAGAGCAAGATAAGCACCCCAGGTTAGGGGCTTGAGGCACCAGCAAACAAGGAGGCTGCAGAAACATCCCTATCCAGCGTTTCCTATTGACTCATCTAGGCAGGTCTCTGGCAGGCTGGGGACTCCTCTCGAGAGAATCCCTCCTCAACCATCCTAAGCCATGGGTGACAGGAGCTGCACAGAGCACCAAGGATCCCAGGCTGTATACAGCAACCTTATTAGCCCAGCAATTAAGACTAAATTTGACCAGCGCTTTGCCAAGAAATTGTACTCACCACTTGCACGTAGTGCCTGGGGTATTTAACATTCTTTGACCACTGCATAGCTCAACTAACTTGCACCACGGATTACCTGAGTTTATAAAAAATAATAAATAAATCAATATACAGCTATCAGTTCTCATTTGTGAAGATGAGCGGCAACATCAGTGCATTTAATGCGCTGAGGTGGAAAAGTGCAGAGAAACAGATCTTAGAGAAGGTGCCATAAACACATTACCATCATGCTGGCCTGGAGAAAGGCCAGTGGAAATAAAGAGTTAACAGCAAGACTCTTATTGACTTGAAAGGGGCTAAGATTTCATCCTGCCCATTTCAGAGCATGGAGCTCAGACAGAGGAGCAAGATACCACAAGAACACCTCTCCAGAGAAGCACTGCCTTTTTATACACATAAAAATGTGCATTCGTAAGGAGGCAGATGTACAAAACTTAGAGCTACTATTTTCCAAACAAGCCACTCTCATTGAAATTCCCGATGGATTTGTGTTCTCAGGTATTCTCTCAAAAAGCATGTCACTGTCAGCAGGGGAGTGACTGGGAGGAGAATGCACAATCTATATCCTAAATCAGAAGGATCTCAGAAAATGAGCTGGCCAAGAACAGCACAAGAGAAATGGGGCATATGATGAAAACACATAAATCTGTTCTCCAGCAACCTTGATGTCACGATTTCCAGACACCCTCTAAGAGGGCTGGACTTCTGGTTTCCACTTCTTTTTCATGGGTAATTCAAATTCATGAAGTGGATTGAAAACTTCAGCCAAACTTGTATCACCACACACGGTCTCAAATATTCATAGGGCTTTTGCATTATGAATTGCCGTGCTATCTGGTGTGTCCACGGGCAGCTCAGCTGTCCCTGGCTGCTCTGGAGCTCAGCTCACACAAGTGCTCAGGTGATTCAGAAGTCAGTATGTTCCTGTTCAGAAAATCTCTCTATTAACCCCTCTGACCAGTGACACGCAGAATAGTAATTTTAAGACAGGGCAATCCAAATGGCAGACACAGTTATACTAGATCTGGACCGCAAGCAGATCTCACCTCGACCTTCCCAAGGTCACAGCCCTGTGACATCTCCTGTCCTCAGGTGGGAGATGCTGCAGACCCCCAGGGCACTGCACCGAGCTGGTGTCTGCAGCCACCCCAGCCCCACATCCCACTCCCACAGTGGCAGAGAGCACTTCCATCACCTTCACGTGAGGTGCCAGAGTCCTAGTAAGGATGGGAACCCATCGCTCACCTCCTAAACTGCCTGGCTCCAAGTGTGAAAAATAAGGATGAGAACAGAGCAACAGCAACTTTTTAATGCACTTTTCCAAAGTAAAACTCAGGGGCTCATCTAAAACTATCAGAGAAACTTGCAACAGTTGCAAAGTTTGTTCCTTCAGGCACAGTAACCCAGTGAAAAGGATAACTCAGAAAAATCTCACTGCACTAAATAAGATTCCAAGGCTTTTCCCATGTTCCTTGTCTCTCACCTGGGCTACTTCCTACTAATTGTTTAATAACAGTTCAGCCACCAGTGCCGTAACTGGTGCCATGCTTCCATAACTGCTCTGAGCTGAGCCTGGCCACAAGGAAGCTCGCTGAGAACAGGAGTTAGACCAGCTGTTCATTTGACCTATGTATTTATTTTTTATTAAATATGCAATTGCAAATCTTATCTTTTCTACACATACGGCTCCTCTACAGAAAACGTTGTTTCTACTAAGAGAACCTCCAGGGGTGTAGCATTAGCTGCAAGCAAGCAATGCAAATACTGAAACGCTTTACCACCATACAGAGTCCAAATGCAAAAGCAATATTTGACCCAGAGATATTTTTCAATTTATTTTAAAAAGCCAGATGACTAAAGGCTTCTGTAGGTACATCCAAATAACAAACAGTACAATTTAAATAGCAACTGCTTACTGACAAACTATAGCCAGTGAGGCATAGTCCTCACAAACTCAATCAGAGGTTGTGGTAATTTACCACAAATTCACATTTTCCCTTTACCATGAATCTTCAGATAACCCACACCCATAAGTAGGCCAGGCAGAAAAAAAAAAAAACCCAAAAAAACAGGGAGAACTGAGGTAGGTTTCCCTGAGACAGAGAAAGGATGGTATAGAAAAGTGAAGCCAGGAGGCTTTTGGGGCGTAAATGTCCTGCTGTGTTACTTGCACACATCAGTGCGGAAAAACAAGTGTTCAAGGAAAGGTAAGTTTTATACATGAACACAAGGCTACTCATGCAGCCTTCCCTTGGGAGATGAATTTATTGCACTGCTTGGGAAAAAAATAGATCAAGCTTAGTGCAAGCTAAGGAACTTCACAGAGCAGTTCGGAGCAGGAAGCAGCTACTGCAGCGACATGGACTGCCAAAAGCCGGACACAGACACAGGGACAGGGGATGCAATAGCTGGATTATGTCAAAAGTACCATAAGATATTTAACAGTTCCCTCTGGGCAGCTGTACAAGATGCCACTTCCACACTGCTCCTGAGATTTTTTTTATTGGGTTTTGGGCTGCAACGTGAATTCCCAGTAGGTGTTTCATGATAAGCTTCTGAGTCCATATATATGATTATTTGATTGAACTCAGAAACTCAGCTGAAACTGCTGAGCTTCATCCAATTATGAGGTAAACCAATGTAAAATCCAAACAGTGTCTGGGCAGCTGAGTCAAAGGTCAGAATTTATAAAAGAGAGCAAACCCAAGGGAGTTTCCTGCAGGTTCAGATTTCCCAATATTTCTGACACTGCAGAGATAACTTTTGATCTATTCTTATAAATCCACTTTTTTTTTTTTTTTTTTTTATTTTCCTTAACATCCCCGAGTACTTTATCATCTTTAGTTTTGCAGGAAACACTGCTGGGTTCTTTTGGAGTCTGTGTCCGGTTGGGTTTATGTGAACTTGGCCTCACACCTGGTGAAGTCTGCCAGCTCAGTGGTTATCATGAGCACTGCTGCCTTGTCACTCTTGGCTGCTTTTTGTCCCAGCTGGAATGTAAGACTTTCACTGTGTGTGGTTATTGAGAATTAACCGTTTATTGATCATGACATTTAGACACTCAGGATTAATCAAAGAAAGGCGAGCTATCCATGTATAGGTTAGCAAGAATACCACAAGCCTTTATAGAGTGAAATTTTTTCTTCTACTGCACGTACTCATTATTTTCCCTCTCAATTTTTTGTTGGTCCCATCCCCGTCCCCATCCCCCCCCCCATCTGAAACAGAGCACTGCGGTCTTGCCAAGTCTCACTTTCTAGGACTAACCTTGCTTATTGGACCACCTTTCCCAGGCACTGGGATTACTGCTGCTGGCTTTCCAGGTGCTCTCCCTTCATTGCAGCCATCATTACGTGCACAAGAGAAGTCCATAAACCTCAGAAGGAATCATCTTATGCTGAGAGCTCCATGTGGCTTAGGATGCTGCCTAAGCAAACCTATTCTCTTCAATACATCTATATTTATTTTTCTGAACCACTGAGGGGACTCTAACAAAATGTAAAACCCTCACAAGTGATTTTCGAAGACAAGGGAGCTGTCAGCTTTGCCTTTAACATCAGTTTTCATGATCTCAGGTACAGTCTGAGCTTTTACTCTGCTTTTAGATTATTTCTGAAATCCATGAGCAGCCTGCCAGTGAGCTTGACTTCAATAGGTAGCAATCCTGGGTCATCTTACAGCCAAGTTTTCACTTGGGCATCCTTTCTAGGATGTACCATCACTATTTATCATGTGAGAAATGATGGGGGTGTTTGTTGTTACAGTAGTTGGCTGACTTGGTACGATCAGAAGAATGACTAACAGTACAAGCTACCTCTCCTTTTAACTCTGGGGGAAAGCAACAGAAAGATTCACACTCTTGTCAGCTTTTTCTGATCTGCAGAAACAACACGGAGGCATTCACCAAGACGGGCATTGCAGAAATCCCATTCCTCACGGTAAAGACTGCACCATCACTGGTGATCACTAAGGCTTTTCTAATCATCCATAATGGGTTACAGTAAGCCTATGAAAGCCACAGAAAGCAGGCTGAGAGGTGTTCATGCAAATCAGTTTAGCCAATTTTTTCCATTTTTGTATCCTGATGCCATGGTGAAAGTTCTGGGACGGTACAGAAAACTAGCACAGAACTGAAACCAGAGCCAGCTAAAAGTTGAGAAGAAGGGACTAGATTACAGTTAGGGCAGGTCCACAGGCAGGAGGGGAAAGAGTCTGCATATAGACATACCGAAAATGCAGAACTGCTCCAAGGCATTACTAAATGCATTGAGCAAATTCTAAGTAATGTTTCTGCTCTCTCAAAATTAACAGGGTTAAAGTATTAGCACTTTTCAAAAGAGCTGATCTCTTATTTGAGATCAGTTAAGAAAATTAGGGTATGGAGCTGTGGTTTTTGTATGTAAGCTGTCAGGCCTCATCAAAATTGATGCTGAAGGTGAACTTCAACCAAATGTGACAGAGAAAAGCCAAAGAGGTACAAAACATGGAGGAAGCTGGGGCCAGATTGTGCTGGGAACCCAGAGCACCTCAGCGTGCATATGGCCAAAAAAAGATGTGTTCCTGCAAGAATGTGGTTGTTCATGTGAGGGTTACTTTATTTTTTTGATGGATATTTGTGCATCTTCAGAGGCACCCAAGTCACAATTTTTCATGCTGCGTAACTGAATTTTGAGCAAAGCACATACAAGTGTGAAAACTATTCAACTTCATTTTTCTGTAAACACTCCCAGAGAGCTTATTCTCCCTTCTACCCTCATGCTCCAGCCACGAGACAGATCCATAAATGATATATGAGATAAACACTCCCAAAAGCATTTATGTGATTCGGAGTGCCTGGTACTTCTAAAAACTGCTCATCAGGAATTGCAGTGTCTGCATAGGACCCTTTAAAACAATCCTTGATTATTTTGTTCCTCACGTACTCTTTCTGTTTTGTAGTGTTTTTCAATATGTCTTGCATTTTGACTGTGATCATCTGGGTACACTGAGAAATCCTTTAAATGCTTTGATGGATTTCAGAAATCCACATGCTCGCTCTTTTTACAACCCACTATTTATCCCAACTGTTGGGGATAACTCTAAGATCTAACAAATACAGACAACTATTGCTCTGTTCTTTGAAAGCACATTAACTCAGTGTCCTGGTTTCAGCTGGCATAGAGTTAATTTTCTTTCTAGTAGCTGGTATAGTGTCATGCTTTGAATTTAGTACGAGAAGAATGTTGATAACACACTGATGTTTGCACTTGTTGTTAAGCAGTGTTTAGACCAAGTCAAGGATTTTTCAGCTTCTCATGCCCAGCCAGCAAGAAGGCTGGAAGGGCACAAGGAGTTGGGAGGGGACAAAGCCAGGACAGCCGACCCAAACTGGCCAAAGGGATATTCCATAACATGTGATGTCATGTCCAGTATATAAACTGGGTGGCCTGCTGCTCAGGAACTAACTGAGCATCAGTTAGCGAGTGGTGAGCAATTGCATTGTGCATCACTTGTACATTCCAATTCTATTATTATTATTGTCAATTTATCATTGCTATCATTAACATTATTATTTTCTTCCTTTCTGTTCTATTAAACTGTTCTTATCTCAACTCACAAGTTTTACTTCCCCCCCCCCCCCACTTCTCTCCCCCCCC
>NW_010972775.1:14842945-14881327 GCF_000737465.1 Haliaeetus leucocephalus
CCAAATTTTTTCCCCCCCCCCCCCCCAGTTCTCTCCCCCATCCCACTGGGTGGGGGCAAATGAGTGAGTGGCTGCGTGGTGCTTAGTTGCTGGCTGGGGTTAAACCATGACACCCAGGCTGCCTTTTGTAGTTACCACAGGACAGCAAAGTCCTCAGGCTCTGTAAGGAGCACTTGGAGGCAGCACCAGAGAGGTCATGTTAGGGAAAAAACAACAGCCACATGGCAGCTGGTGATGTATCATTACTCCTCTAATTTCACTCAACAGTACTGATTTACACAAAAGGCAAAAAAAAAAAAAAAAAGTAGCTTTACAATCTAAGACACAGGGTATTTAATTTAGCTGGAAGAAAAACCTACAGTGCTCCTACGCTGCCATTACAGCTCAGGGAAAACATTTGAGCTGTATTTTGACATCTTCTCTTGATCGTTCCTGTTGAGAAGGACACCAAAGGCAAGAACCTCAGCAGAAAGGTCACATCTTCCCTTGGACAGAAATCCACAGACCAAAACCACCAATACTTCTGCCTCTGACCTGATCTTGTGGTTGTGCTGGCCACCAGCTAAAGGCTGTGCTGCAGTGAGCATTCCTGCAAACCACCAAATACTTTTTTTTCTTGCACTTACAAACACAACTGCGCTTCCATGATACTGCAGAAAAGGTGAAAACAAGAAAAGCACCTCATTTCCACCAAGTTTGGTCTAACAGGAAAAGTTTCTACTCAGCTCCCTGACCAGACAACTGTCTCATACCCGGAGGGGCAGCAAGAGAGCTGCAACCCCCAAGTAAACTTACACAAACAGGAATGAGGGATCTGCTCATATCTTTATCTTTCTAGACAAAAAGAAAAAAAAAAAACTAAATCTCTGGCTAAAGCAGTGCCTTACCTTGCAGCCGCAGCAGGAAGGATCCCCCAGACCTCCTGCTCCCCAGGAGAACTACTGCCATCCACCTCCCGCCTTGCAGGGGCAAGCAGGCTCAGCTGCTGCACATCAGCACATCACAGAAGGCATAGTTTAGGGCTACCTGCTGGGACAGTGGGTCTGCATGTGTTTTCACTTATGAAACAGCATCTTCATTAGTATGCCCTGCCCAAACCACTGCTCTGCTCCAGCTCAGAACAGCTTGTGAGTCTCTGTCCAAAAATCTCTTCCAACCCCAACCTTCCCAATGCCTCGCTCATGCCTTTCTTGCTACACGCTTTCCTGTTGGACTCTCCCCTCTTAATCCGTGTGATGTCCCTTTTAGGTCTTCCTATTCCACTACTCGCTCTTCCTCATCCTGATCCAATCAACAGAAAAGCACACCTGACCACATTAAGGTAGTAGAAAGCATTTTGAAGTTTATATCTTAAATAAAACTTCAATTAAATGAGTGATTTCTTTCTTAAACCCCTCATGGGAGAAGGGAGTGAGAGCATTGTTGATGCTGCCTCGCTCACAAGAGAAAAAAAATTCTGGCCTGTATATGTGCATCTGCTCAGACATGTGTGCATCAGGGAGAAAATATCAACCAAATAAATAATGATGCTAATCCTTTTATTAGCATTTAAAAATTGGAAAAGCTGTGTACATCTTCAGGGAATACTTAAAGCAAGATCTTACAGTATGGTACATCTGGAGTCCAGCTGTAATATACTGTAATGGTTGGAGGTGCCAAAGGAAAAAAGCAACAGGTCCGAGCTGGGACTCCCGAGCGTAGCATGGCCTCTGCAGAGCCTGCAATGCCTTGCTAGCGGCAGGGAGCAGATTTAAGCAAGGGCCTGCAATCTGAATATTATTCATATTTTGCAGACTGAAGGTTATTCCCTTGGTGCCCCCTGCTCCCCAGGTTCCTGTACCCACAGGGACAGGTAGGGAGGTGTTCTCTGCAGCAGTGATGCTCTCCCACCCCCATGAGAAAGATGTGGCTGTTCCTCTTCTGGGTTACAAATCATGTAGGCACTATCTGCTTGTGTAAGGTTTTCCAAGAAATCTCAAGGAAGGACTAAAACTGAATCTAAAGCCAAATGATTGATTTCAACCCCAAACTGAAGGTGCTGAGCAAAGCACAAGGCCAGCAGGACCCCATCTTGCTCTGCTGGAGAGGGTGGGGAGTGGTATCCTGAGTCTACAGAAGTTACTGGTAAAAAGTCCCTGGTGACTCCAGGTTTTCACTTCCCAAGTTTTGCTGGGAGTTCCACGCTAACAAGCCGGGCTGTTGGTCCTGGTCCCATGTCGCACAGCAACTTCTTGTTGAGGGAGAAGTCCATACCCTGTATATGAGTCGCTCTGCAGCACTGCCCTGCAAGGGGGGCACACAGATGGGATACTGGCTTCTTTCCAGCTTTGTGCAGGACTTCAGATAATGAGATACCTCTTAGAAGAGCAAAATGTAATGCATTTAGCAAAAAAAACCAGCAAATGTGTATATTGGCAAGCAATAGCTCTTAAAGTGCCTAGGTGATAGAGGGCAGCAAATTAGATGTAAGCAATGCCAATGTGAGAAACAAAGGTGTTTTTAGCTGTGCAAACACTCCTCTCCCACCTGAAGAGCACAGAGTTAGCTGCCTCTCTCACAGGAGCTGCAGGTACAAACCATGTGGGAATATGGAGATAATCCAGAAGAGACTCATTAGAAAAGCAGCAAGAGAATTCAGCAGCGCCCCAGCTGAGGGACAGAAACGTTCTGAAGTAAGGAAAATAAAGTTGAATATACACAGGAATGGCAGAATACCAAAGGAAACAGTATGTATCAAATATCCCCTTCTCCACCTTTTCTATTCTGTTTGTTGTGGCATTGGCTGAAAACCAAACTCCTGGGCTTTGGCCAAAGCTTTTGGGGGTCTTTGGGTCAGTTCACTGAGAACTTTGACCTGTTGACTTTGGTGAAAACTAGTGTTTTATTGAATAGAAGTCCTATGGTTTTCACTAAGCTTTTAATCAGGAGGACCCTGAGGAAGCTGTGTTGGGGGAAGACAGATGATCCCCATCACACACAGAGATTTCCCTCCCCAAGGCGGGAATTGAGGTGGTTACAAACAGCCACATAGAAATGAAATACTGGGGTGGGGGAAGGAGAAAAGAGTGTGGAGAAACAGATCTAGCATGGTGAAGAGGGCCAGAAACTCCCCAAAATCACTGCCCCTGAAGCCCTGCACAGCCACATGGCAGTTCGCAGTGTTGGCACGGTGCAGTCCTGCTGCCCGTATCTACCTCATCCCACCCATTTATAATCCCTTCCAGATGAGTTGGACTCACCTGCTGTGGACAGTGATGAAGCTGCTAAGAGCTGCGTCGAGCAGCCACCAACAGCACTGAGTGCTCATTAGGGCTCTGCAAGCAAGAAGTGGTCTGTGCAGCACCCTTTGATGAAGGCAGCCATAAGCCGCAAGCAAAGCCAAGATAAAAATTATCAATGGAGGGAATTAGAGGAAGTTTCTCCGTCTTCTGGTGTGATGAAAGCAAGCACCTTCCATGTTTAAAAAAGACATTTCCTGAACGCAATCACACGAGTCAGAAGTTCATAAGCTTTTATTAATGACTCAAACAAGAAATCCAAAGTATGTGATTAGTGAGCTCTACAAGTCAAACAGGAAATGTCCTATCTTTCCAACAATGCGTAAGCATGTAAAGCTAAATCAACCATTTTGTGATTTTGGAAATACAGTGGGTTGAAACATATTTCAAAGGAATTAACATGGCCAAACTAATGCATCGGAATGTGTTAGGCCAATGAATTGTGTGGCTAGAGAGCAAAGAGTGGGGGTTTAGCTCAAAGGGAACCAATGCCTCAGTTTTTCCTGCTGTGTTCCATAAATCCTCTTATTTAAACACAGGGGTAGTTAAGATTAGTATTTCTGTTCCTAGCTATTTGGGTTGGGGCACTTTTCCCTTCATAGTGCAGCAAGTGAATCACACTGCATAGTAAAACGCTGCTGTAAAGAGCAAAAAAGTAGTTATTCGGTGATTTAGTCATGACCATTGGACAAAAAGGTTTGCCCTCCTCTTTCCTCCCTTTTAGCCTCCAGATGTGGGCAGAAAGATGAACCTGAAAAATGCAGCAGCCCTTTGTGTTGTGAACTGTTTGAAATAAACCTCACTTGCCTTTGCATATGTTTGCAGGTTAAAAGGGATCTGTATTTACACTAAATGAAATATTTACCAAAGTGATTATGAACATTTTTCATTTGCATAAGTCAATGAATTATATCTTTAATGCTGTTTGAAAGATTGGTGCATTTTTTCCAAGGGGAAGTAATGCTTTGGCAATACTAATTTTTCATATAGCTAAAAAATAGTCTATTTTTGGCAGAACAATTAGTATCACACAAGTATTCAAAGTGGTTCTGACAGCAGTTTCTCATTATTGATAAATACTAGAGTCTCCGTTTTTAAGACTTTTGCCAATTATTAAGAAACTCCAGCATTCAGCTCTGCATCATTAAAGTGCAGGCCCACCTTTGGCTGCAGTGGGAAAAATAAATCCCTGAGAGAAACCTGTTGCTGTCAAAAGAGACACCAGAGGTGAGGAAAAAGGGGAAGAGAACAAACACATTTAGAAAATTAAATATCCACAACAAAGCCAAACTCTCAACTGGTATAATTTGTTGTATGTCTCTGAAGCCAGAGGAGCATCATCGTGTCCCAGCAGCCAAGGGTTTGCCATGCTTATAGCCACGCAGCAAAATGTTGCATTCCCCACTCTACACATCACATTTCTTCTCTGGCAGCTACTCTGTCTGTTGTGGTGTTAACAGCGTCTGAATTTGCTGGTGTACTGCCAGAAAGGATGTTTTCTTCTCTCTTTGGAGGAACAGTCATCTTTCAGCTGATCCTTGATCTACTGAGCTTTAGCAAGCCACGCTGAGGTGTCCTCCAAAGACAGAAACACCCTGGGAAAGAGTTTTGCCAGCCTTTGTCTGAAAAGGTGCTTCAGACTCTCCAATCCAGCTTTGGGCCACAGCTTTTGGCCCCAGACCTTCTGTTCTTGTGCTCATTTGAATGTGAACTTCACAGGGAGATCTTATGTGTTTACTACGCTGTCCAAATGTTGTCCTTTGCAGTGGTGAATGCTTTTTTCCCAGCACTGCTTATTACACATTATTGACAGACTCCCTACCTTAGCCTTCTAAAGGGAACAGGTGCTTTACAGCACAACAGCAGCATGGCAGCATTAGGGATGCTGGAATAATCTTTCTAATTGATCTTGGAGGGGGTGGGCAGTGAGTTCCTTTGAGTGATTTTCATTAACTGAGCTCTTTGTTATTGCTTGGGTGTGGGTTATGAATATAACAGTTTTCACATGAGTGTACCTTCAGTTCAAACACAGTTCAAACACAATATAATCTGCTTCAATAAAGAGGTGGAAGAATGCAGTTTTCAGGAGCATTTTTATTAACACTGGCAAACCCTTATGCATGTTAATGCTTGACAAAAATACAGCTGACCCAGATGCAAAACACTGTGGTGAGTTAAGGCATATGACAGGTGAAGCAAAATATATCCAGTACCGCATGACACCCACCAGCCCTGCAAACTCAGTTCACATGCACAGGGAAGTGGGAAAGGAGCCTGTGTTCATCAACGTGTTAAATTTTGACAATCCACTTTTTAAAAATGGTGATTTCACCCCAGAAAGGCTATTTTTAAAAAACACACAGAATAACTGGATTAGACATTTACAAGTAGACTGCACCTTGTACTGTTGTTGAAGATATTCTGTGGGAATGCATTGATAATGAGTCATTTATTTTACCATCACATTAACAAACTCAGCCAGAAGAATGGAAAATTAGATGCTCTTATGGCCTATGTATGCTAAACCCCACAATTTTGAGTTGGCAGTTACAATTACTTGCTATTTGACACACTAGGTTTTTTTATTTGCTTTTGGTTATACATGCAACCTATATGAAAATGAGCTTAGGAAACCAATTGGTTAAGCAACCAAATAGTTACAGGTGCGTCCTTGACCATAAGCGGTGGAGAACATGAGCAATCACCTATCTTGTGTGACAGTTCTGTGATCACTTTAAATTGATGTAAGCTGGCTCTGCCACCAAAACAGCTGTTCTTCTCCTGTACAGCCTTGTCCTGTCCCATAACTTCATTTCAGCTCAAGCATTTCTACAGCTGCATGCCAAAGCAGAGCAAGGGATCTGAGCCAGATTCAAACTAACCTGACAAAAACCGGCAATGGTGGCTTATGGTGGTGGTGGCCCTATGGCATCAAGAAAGGCATTATTCCATCTTGGAACAAAATCTTACAGGATCTGCCCAAATTTACTGTAGTGCAGCATTTTCCATCCCTGTAAGAATAAGATATTTCTATTTAAGCAGTAAATAATAATCCTTCTGCGAAACCACCTCTGGTTCCCAATAGTCATTGTTATAAATTTCTTATCACATTTTGGAGCGCTGGGGCAAATCTGATTTGGTGTGAACAAGCGCAGCTCCCCCGGGTTCGCAGGGCTGGTGCTGATTTCATTGGGGATGTGCAATCGCGCAGCAGCTGGCACGCAAACGTGAGACTGCACCCATCATCCATGGCACTCGCGAGTGCAGCAAGGGTTTCACAGGGTTACACCAATAAATGCCCTTCAGCCCTGGAGTTGGACAACAATACAAGTAGCCTGAGTTGCAAGAGCAAACAGAATTGGTGAGCAGTTCAGAGAGGCTCTTTCAGACAGTTGGTTTTACTACATTACCTCATTGCCATTTTTCTTCTCCATTAGACTGTGCTGTTATGACCCTCTCATATAGGGTCATTTCAGGTCTGCAAGGTATAGCACTGGAAATGGAGGAAGGGAGATATTTTTAGGTTTGCTGTAGAAAGACATGAGTAAGCAGGGATGTTTACAGTAATGTTAAAGAATGGTACAAGGAGGAAACATGAAAATAAAAAGATGTTGCCACACATGTCCCTTCTGTGAGCTTACCACCAGTAATAGCAAATCCAGATCATTCAGGTAGGAAGAGCTGAGAGCTAGGATAGAGTCGAATCTAACTCCACCACTCGTGACCCACTCTGCCAGACACGGCTGCTTTCAGCTGCGGCAGAGAGAGATGCTGCACTGGGGGTCCCAGAAGGGATCCATCAAACGAGGACCTTCTGGGGAAGGTGGTGGAGCACCAGGGTATTCATCCTGCTGTACTGAAACGAAGCCAACATTTGCCATTTGACTTCAGCCTGTAGAAGAGAAAGGCGTTGCATGAGACAATCACTGGAGCACAAAACACAACCTGCTCCCACATCCCTAACAGTCACTACCAATTAGTTACACAGGTTGGAAAATTATTCTGCCTCAAATTCATACCTTTGTGAACATTTTTGTACCCATGGTGGTAGATCTGTTAAGGTCACTCCTCCTTACATCCACTTTCTCACCCATTTGCTCCTTATCTCTCCACCCATGACCGATTACTCCCACAGTGCCAAGCACACTGCAAAGAGCTACCATATGCTACGCTAGACGGTTGGGTCAAACAACCAAGGTCAGCAAAAACTCTTTGGGATTTTTTGTGTGTGTTAGTCCTAATATGTTCTAATCTGCAGAAATCTGGTTTCAAAGGCAGCCACAGAAACCCACCAACATCACTAAGTAGGGATGTCTGGTAGGGCAGGACTGACTTAAGTCAGCTCTCCAGTTGAGGCCAATGTGGACTTGTGCCCTGATTTCATCCAAACTCCCTTCCCAGCATAGTGGTCCATAGAAAAATCACTGCCAGGTCAGCACCTGTCATAACACTACTAGAAATAACAGGCTCTGCCCACAACACGGCAGTGTCGCAGGAGCGCAGTGTTTTCTTGAGGGCCGTGAACAACCCAGTACAGGTTGTTTCTTGCTTCTGTGTCAAGTTTTCACTATGCCGCTTAATTGGTACCGCTTTATATTGCTGCAAACAGGGAATGTGGGAATGTGGGTTGTGCTCGTGCTTTTGCTGCATTCCTGCTGCAGGGATATTGTACTGGTTATACGCAGAACTCTCTTCCCCACAATGACAGCAAGAAATAGGGATTTTAATGCTTGATGGTATTTTCACTGTGCCACTTTGAGAATGTGCTAGAGTAAAAGCAGCTCAATTTGTGTTATTTAGGAACTACTTGAAACACTGCTAAAGGGCTATGCAATGTAATTAGGCATGAGGTCAGGAGAGCTCTCAATACAGTAAATAACTTAGTTTGGAAAACATCTTTTCCTGTTCATTAGGAAAAGCAAGTGTTAAGCAAGTAATCTGTCTCTTCAGAGCAATTTCAACATAATATATGTCATGACTTGTCTTACGAAATGAATTACAGGGCTTTCTGATAAGGCTTCATTTTACTAATAATAAAGTGGCTCCATACACCCAATAGGGCTTTGTTAAGATGGAAGCATATTGTAGCACTAATGAAGCATGAGTTCAGCCTAATTAACAGGATGGCAACAGCAATCATACAGCCTTTTCATTCACTTTTATACATTCTGTCAGAGTAACAAAGTTGTGTTCGGCACTGCTGGAACCCTCTGGCTTTGCTCCCTATTTGCACGCCTGCTAATCCCGCTTCTTTGTTCAAGCGGGCCCGGATCCAGCCAAAGGCTAAGCCCATATAATCATAGATAATAAGGCAGGGCCCCTGGGCAATCGCACCGCTCATCCGCCCACTTGCCAGCTCCCACTCCTCATATTTAACTTTAAGCATGTGAGCTGATCCCTTGCAATCAGCAGGGCCGCTCACAAATTTCCAGTTAAGCACATACTAAAGTGCTTTACTGGATTAGGGCCACGGTTTCTATTGTAAGAGGAAGAGTCACAGGCAGAATTTATTTGCCTGAATAACCTATTTTGCCTGTGTTGGAAAACAATAGCATTTTCATTACCCCCTTCACAACTCACCTGAATGAGTGGGAAAGGCTCCTTGCCTCCAGCTGCTCTTTCATTTGGGCTTGTAAGCTGAGCCTTTGAAGGGCAGTCTAGGGTACACGATACTGGTGAGTTATTTGTGTCCGATGTGGGCATGATGGAGGAGGTATCCAGACAGAAACTAAGTTTGTTTCATTAATTTCAATGTGTTCCGTGCAATCTCTCATTTAAGTGCTGAAAAAAAGCCTGCAGATGGGGAGCCACAGATCCTCTCCCTTGGCCCGGCTCCAGCTAGGGTAATTACATGCTGTCTGGCTGAATCCCCTCATATGGCTTCAAATGGAAAAGTCATTCTCCACTTTTCCTCCTGAAATACTGCAATGTAGCGTGGCAGTCACAGAACAGCAACTGAGCAGTGCCTGCAGATCAGCAGTGGTGGGAAACTTCTCTTATGGACTAAATAAAGGCTGAATTCCTTCAGTAACCACCACAGATCCCCTGAAGAAGACTGTCCTGCTTCAGGGTATGGCTCCTGGCCCATAAGAGCTTCCAGATGGCTCAAAATGTAGGTGTGCAGACAGGGCTGGTGGGAGGGTTAGTGCACAGATACCCATTATACCCTACAATTTTGGGGAAAGTTCATCTCCAATTCTGAAATAATGAAACCTGACTGCAGAAGGTCACCTTTCCATTTCATAATAGTCGATAACTAGCACAACGATGTTCTCTGGTATGGCCCTGCTGTCAGTGACTTGGCACATCCTCTCCAGAGCAACTGCTCCAAAATCATTCAAGATCTACACACGACTCGAGCCCAGAGATTGGGCATCTCCCGCCTTCAGAATGAATTTGTCTTTCCTTGGTTAAAGTAAATCATACACTACATTTTTACATAGAGTAACTTTGTAAGCAGCATGAAAAGAGATGAAGGAAGCTATGATCAAAGTCTCCCATAAGACTACAGTCATTGAGGCCATCTAAGAAGTTGCCAGATTCTGCTCTTGTTATAAAGTGATCTTCAGAAGCTGCATTTTCATTTGATCATGTATTTAAGTAAAACAGATCATTGCAGCAGAACTTATTCTTGAGGATTTTATTCACTTCTACCACTTACAACCTCTGGCAAACTGACAGGAGTAGAAAAGATAACCCACTGTTATTGAGGAAAACTTGAATAAAACAGAATGCAGACAGGAAGGCTGGACAGCTTCATAGACTGACGAGTGTAGGGAAATCTCTCTCTTGATTAATGCAATTCAAGTCTCACCGTGAGTACTATTTTTTACTACAAGAAGGCTGTGTCAGGACAAGACTTAAGAGGTGGGACACTTTGGCCATGAAGTGACATCTGTCAAGTCCTGTCCTTTACAAACAGGACTGTTTGTGCTTCTACATTGCCATGTTGCTCCACAACACAAAAATGGCACCATGTTCCTTCTTCACAGTGTTTCTGAATGATTGTATTTTGTCTGCACCATTTCTGAAATATAAAGAGTTGATTCCTGCAGCCTTGGCACTTTTAAGCTTGAAGAGTCTTGGCGATATCACCTTAGCTTCCTGCAAATATCAACATAATAAACTCGTCTCTTCCCATTGGTCTCAGCAGACAAGCCAAATACTGAATAAAACCAGGCACTAGATTAGCCTCTTATTCCTAAAGGTTTGTAAAGGAACTCTTCCAGATTAGAGATACTTGATGATAACATAATACATGCAGTGCTGTCCTTTGCTTGCCCTAAACATAGCTCTTCAGTTCCCAGGATGTTCCTTCCCTTCCATGATTACAGTTCACCTAAAAAAGATACAGTTCATTTGTACATAGTGAAAAATAATTCTTGTGTACTACTCTATCATAGAATAAGATGAAAATCTCATTGTCTGGTTATTTTTTTCATTACTTTTATGGTACAGCAGAAATGCCTGCAGTGAAAGTAAGATGAACACCTCCAAAAATCTTAGTCATTGAAAGGGTCTAAAACACGTGAAGAACAATTGCTTTCCAAGTGTTTTGGTTCGTAATAATCTTCCAGGAGAGAAGCATGACAAGCTTTTGCCAAGTATGCCATGAAAGCAGAGCTCAGGAATGCTCAGGACATTTTCGGTAGCGGGCCCTGTTACAAGATACATCTTTATTTGCAGGTATCTTCCCCCACGTGTGGCTGATAAAGGAGTACTGGGGAGATCCTCGGAACAGAAGAAACTGATGTGGGAACAGAACATGCTAATACATTACAATGAAGCCTTTTACAAATGGATGTCAAACCATTTTTGTTGAACTGAGAAAAATATTCAGGATAGGAAACCTCATTAGAAATTAAAAACTTTGAGACAAAATGTGTGCAAGCTTAAGACACAGACAAATAGTTACAAAATGGCTTTATTATCCCAGGGAACATAGCACCATCAGCAACAAATATGCTACTTGTCTATTTATATTCCAAACAGTGTTGTTCCCCGTAAATCATTGGTTCTACATTTGCCTGGGTTTTCTTTCTTCTGAAAAAAATCATATCCATTAACACATACGGGCATGGGACACGTTCCCATGCATAGGCAGAAGTGTTCCTTTCAAATCCATCTAGATACCCCACTCCCTGGATGTTTTGACTTACGCTGCCGTGACATTCTCACAGCATCATTATCAACTCAGATGCAAAATAACTGGTTTTCTCAACAAATGCTGCCTGTGCAGATGGAGCTAGCAGGTCCGTGGCTGAGGGAAGAAGAACAATATGAGCTATCATGGGTGCCATAAGAGCACGCAGTGTTAGCAGAGAGGGGTGAAGCTGTAAGGAGATAGTATGATGACTGGTAGCTGGATCTGAGGACAGTCTCTACTGACTGAATGCTAGTCCCCACAACACGGAGAGCAGGTGGCCTGCAGGGTGTTTTGGGTGAAATACCGCCTCTTCAGGAGTCTGGGGAAGTTGGATTTCAATGGCTCCAGGATTTCACCCTTGCCATTGAAAAGGCTTTGATTTTCCAGTTTTACCTATTTCTCCCAGAAAATAAAGCAGTTGCTTGCTCTCTCTCTCTCCCTTCTCCCCCCTCCCCCACCATTTAAAAAGATACAGCAGAAAAATTAATAAGCAATACTGAAAATACTATTAGAAAAATATTGGAAGTAGAAGTGGGAAAGTTTAATCAGTGTTTTAATAAGAAGAGCTCCTGCTCCGGACATGTATATACAGCTCAGCACCTGTTAAACTACTCTGCAGTTCACCAATCCTTCTTTTGTCCAAAGTAACCACCAAGGTGGAACAGGTAACCCCAGGCCCCTCACACAGGTACTGTGAGCTGAGGTTTCCCCATCCCTCTACCCAAGCAAGCAAGTCCTCTGCTGAACTCCTCTCCTGCCTTACACTGAGCTGGCTCCACCGGAGTCAGTAGACCACCAAGAGCTCTGAAGTGAGCTTTCACGCAGGAATCAGCCTGGGCAGACAGAAATAGGGGACAGCTACTGCAAGGACAAAACCCTGCAGCAGTGGGTGGGATGGAGCAAGCTGACCCATCCCATCTCTCACCAGAAGGATGAACGTGAGCTCCTGCAAGGAAAATAACAGGGAAAAAGGCATTCAAGCTCTTTTAAAAAAAGATACTCCCTTTTTCTGAATTTCACAGCCCTCTCTCTTTGCTTTTCGCTCTCCCTCTATTTGAGGTGGCTGATCAAGAGGTTTTCTCCTTCACCCACAGCTGGAAATGAGAAACCAACAGGAAAACCCTTGTTGCCAGCAAAGGGCTCAAAGAATTCCCCAGCTGCGGACCAGCCAGGACAGGGGGATTACAGTAACCAGCATCAACAGATTTGCATATTCAAAGATTGTAATCGAGGAATAAGCAGTAATGCCATTATGCAAATCCCTGGGCCCTGAGTGGCCGAAGCCAGAGCTCAGCATATGGCATCCTTACCAAAATAAACCCATGATGATGATGAGGCAGTGCCGGGGCAAGCACAACTAGGGAGCAGGGAATTGCTGAACGGGAGGAAAAGGCACCATAATTCATCAGTAACTAACTGTGCTCAGCCCTGAACTCTGGCAGCTGGGACACTTCCTTCCCACCTCAATATTAGATATATTTGAGCTCACAGTGCTCTTCTGGGCCCATGGTGAGTTCGACGGCAAAATTACTGCCTGCAGCTGAAGAAAGGCCATAGAAGTATATCAATAAAACAACATCTTTTCGTGTGCTACCAGTGAGCTAAGCGGCCATTATCATGGTTCCTTTCTTATTTTTTTCTTAACCCTTTTCAACCTCCTCATCAGCAGAATTGAATTCGAGGAGGCGTATTTTGTCTGGCGGATAATTCTTCATCAACTCCACTTGTGAACTTGTGCTTCAAGGTCAACAAAGGTTACAGAGAAATGAGGAGTTCAATTAGTGCATTTATAAGCAATCAGTAATTACAGCAACATTTTTCACTTAAAATACCTGAAATACAGCCATGCTTTCAGAGGGAGTCTGTTCAAGTCTGTCATATGTTATTTTCCACAATATATGGCTGACTCTGCACCAGCAACTCAGTTCACCTTGATTCATGAATAACTATCCCTCACTTCCTACTGTAAATACAATTCTAAACATATGGGAGAGAATTTATAGTGAATTAGGGTTGTACATTATCACCGTGATTAGCTGCATTTGTTACCCAGCAGATGTCTGGGTAGTAAAAATCCCCCATGAGTACAGTATCCTGGAGTTTCCCAATTCCTTGATAACTGGTCCAAGAATTTCTCATTCCTGCTGTGCTCTGATCCTGGTGGCCCAGAGCAGATGCTTGCTGTCTGCCCATCTCCTGCAGCACTAATCCCACTCTCCCAATGCTGTGATCCCAGCAGAGCATCGCTCTTCCCCTGCTTTTCTCTCTCCTCTTATCCTCCCAAAAAAGCTTTCCCGGTGACATTCATCATTCTCACAATACCAAAACACTTTGACAAGCTGAGCCAAATACCTCCCGGGTGTTGTATTACTGATTACCACCAGAGTTACAAATCTGATGGCTGATCTGGCCGTAACTGTTTATGATACTGGCAACGCCATTATAAGCATCAAGACGATGCTTGTGAGATATCTCAGCCTGTGTGTGCTGGTTTTGGCTGGGGTAGAGTTAATTTTCTCCGTAGTAGCTGGTATGGGACTCTGTTTTGGATTTGTGCTGAAACAGTGCTGATAACACAGGGCTGTTTTCGTTACTGCTGCGCAGTGCTCACACAGAGCCAAGGGCTTTTCTGCTTCTCACCCCACCCCACCAGCGAGGAGGCTGGGGGGGCACAAGGAGTTGGGAGGGGACACAGCCGGGACAGCTGACCCCAACTGGCCATATGACGTCATGCTCCGTATATAAAGCTGGGGGAAGAAGGAGGAAGGGGGGACGTTCGGAGCGATGGCGTTTGTCTTCCCAAGTCATCGTTACACATGATGGAGCCCTGCTTTCTGGGGATGGCTGGACCCCTGCCTGCCAATGGGAAGTGGAGAATGAATTCCTTCTTTTGCTTTGCTTGTGTGCGTGGCTTTTGCTTTACCTATTGAACTGTCTTTACCTTAAGCCATGTGTTTTCTCACTTTCACTCTTCCAATTCTCTTCCCCATCCCACTGTGAGGGGAGTGAGCAAGCAGCTGTGTGGTCCTTAGCTGCTGGCTGAGGTTAAACCACAACACCGTGTCTGGCCCTAATTTTCCTGGGCACCTCACAACCACATGGTGGGGTAAAAGCTCTGTTCCAAGAAAAAGCCTGAAGAGAGACACAGTGAATAACTGGCACGAAACTAAAGCCCACAGAGATCAAGTGACTGGTCCCAAAACATGGAAGACATACGATACTGCCTTGAGAGCTTCCACATAAGATTATCTTTCCCCCTGCACTGGTTTCTCCATCCCAGGGATGCCTTACTTTTGTCAGCTCATGTCTTCCAGCAGAGAGAAAGAAGTGTCGCTGCCTCCCCAAAAGGCTCTTGCTTCTGGAGGCTAAGACAGCACAGATGCTCCTGTACATAAAGGGATATTTTTCTCCTCCATCAGACCTTTGCAGGCTGCCATTACTGACCACTTTGCCAAGAGATCACTTGACATAAGCCCAGGGTCTGTTGTGGTTGGAGCCCACTCTGTGGGACCAGTGGGCTCATGCATAGTGTAACTTGGAGTTAATGATCAGACATTTGCCTGTCCTGGAGCTCCAGTACATCTCAGTTGCTCAACATTTCATACTTTCCTTTTGAATCCCAAGTGATCAGGTTTTTACCTCTAACAGCAATGGTCTTGCACATACCATATCCCAAACACCAGGCTACCGTACAAGATCACGAGCACTGAGTTTTCTTCTGGCTGTCAGACAAAGCTTTGCGGAAGAAAACAAGCACTGTCAGACACCATCTAAATTCCTGTCTCAGCACCCTGAAAATATTCCTCCAACCTCTTCTCTTCAACCAACATACAAGTAAGCCCTCATCATTGGTTATTTGCGTTATGTTATTATATCTGTCTTCAACCTGGAATACCAGAATAGCAGTTCTCTTTCAATTGGTAAAAAGGCTACAAATACTGATCTAGCCTTCTAGCAGAAAGTGAATTTTTTGTATAGTAAGAAAATGTAAGTCTAAATGTAGATAATGTCAATTAATTTATCATTTATTGTCCACTCACTTCCAAACAGCGTGGGGTACAACTCACAAGATAACTCTAACATCCAGTTCAGCCTCTCCAGACCAGAACCATGGTTAAGAGGTGCATTTTTAATCCACTGCATTCAGATACACCTGCTTTTGAACCTTTGAACTAAATGGCACACAAAGGAGCTGAAACCCAACTGAACCAACTCACAAGGCCAAGATTTTCAAGGCTCTAATTGCATGACAAAAATGTTTAAAAATACACATCCACGTGTTGTACATCTACCCTTTTTTAACCGTTACCTGGCAAACTCTTCAAGGCAGGGCTGTTTCAAGGAATTAAGTGCCATAAGGTGAGCAAAGTGTGAGCCCTGCTTTATTGAACAGCCATTAGCCATACTAGAAACTGCACCGTAACATTAATTTTGCAGCTACAAGACGTTAGCCTTGAACAGAATTAATGCATGTGCACACATTTGCTACACAGTCATAAATTTTAGTAATGCAATTTTACGAGCCTCTTAAAAGGTAACCATCGCAAAAAAAAAAAAAAAAATTAGTAACAGGAAAGGCAGGGTAAAGTTCAACGGCAATATTTCATTACCAAGACAAGGAAAGAAGACAAATGATTCAGCCTCCTTGGTTCTCCCCTCTCCCCCCACCATTACTCGGGGAAAAACACACAGCACAACACAGATTTGTTTTATTGCAGTAAGTGTGTCAGCCCGGCAGGACAGCAGTTCAGCAGGATTTTTCAATACAAGCAGAAATTCATCTGTCACTAAAGCAGAGTTTACAGCAAAGCTTTTCAACAGGGACCAGACTCCCCATCTTTTCCAGGGACAGGCAGAATAATTAGCATTTCTCTAGTCCCTCTCCCAGGTAGGGCTGTTTTACCATACATAATTCCCTCTTTTCCCCACTTCCAGGCAGGACACTTGACTTTATGGACATGGGCTGGAGCCCCACCACATGCTGGGGAACAACATGCAGACAGCACACCACATACAGGCTCAAAATAAGCATGGAAAAGAGAGCAATTTTGTTGTGAATAGCAAGATTTTACATTTTTCTTAAAGCAACAGCAATCAGAACTGCATGTTCTTACCTGAGGAGTTCACCCATTTATTTTCATCCTTAATAAATGAAATCAGTTTTCAACTCCCTGGTTGCAGAGACTGGCCTGGAAATGGGACTTCCACAAAGCCCAACATGAAAGCCAATGGGAGTAATCTTCATGACCCTAACATTTCCAGGGTGGTCTCATGATGTTTTGGGGATGGGTGAGAGGAAGGGCCAGGTCACATTTCCTTAAGTGCTGTCAACCCCACCAGTGGGACTAGGAGATCTCAGACCTCGGGGGATTTTTTTAGCTAAGGCCAAAGCACCAATGTCTGGCAGAAAATTCCCTCTATTTACTGCCAAAATCTGGTTAACTTCGAGAAAAGGCAAGATCATGTCCAGAGACCTGCTTAGTGCCTCAGACAAACATCCCAAAATCCACAGAGCCAGGGTATGGGAGGGCAGGGAGAAGCAGGATTGGGGATGGGTAATTGCTGCCACAAAGCTCTTCATTTCTAAAAGCCTCCAGCCTCAGCAGCAACCATGTCTCCAGACGCCCACCATTTCCTCAATCCTATACTGTATTAAGCCTTGTGGACAACTTCCCTGGTCCAGCAAAGAGCTTTGCACATCTCCCCGCATCCACTGCTGATCCACCAGGACCTAGAGGTACTGTGCATAGGCCAAGCACAGTTGCTTTCTTGTGCTCAGCTCATCCAGAACCATTAACTAGTCGTCTTTGAAAATCTCAGTCTATTGCTCTTGAGAAGGATTAGATGTACTGTTGCTTTTGGAAGAGCTTTGTGGCTCTCCTACATGTAGTTTGTGCTATATTGCAGAAAAAAAAAAAAAATCAAATGGAACTTACTTATGGGAGGAGTTTGGCTGCTGACAGCACACTTCTTCCTTTTATGAAGATTTTGCTCCAGTTTCTAAGTGAATGTCGTAGATTTATGAACAGCCTGCAAGA
Source organism: Haliaeetus leucocephalus (assembly GCF_000737465.1). Classification (NCBI taxonomy): domain Eukaryota; kingdom Metazoa; phylum Chordata; class Aves; order Accipitriformes; family Accipitridae; genus Haliaeetus; species Haliaeetus leucocephalus. The sequence goes on from NW_010972775.1 coordinate 14,860,408, forward strand.
TACCGAGTGCTCCATGGTCTCAGAAGTTAACCAAAGTGACCAAGCTTGTGGGAGAACTACTAGCAGAGCAGCACTTTACACAATATAGTGCTCTTTCCTGAAAAGATAACAAAGAAAAAAATAACATGAAAGACCGTATTTCATCTTCATAATTACTTCCACAGGTGCTTGCCTGTTCCCAAAGTTCACACCAACACAACTGACCTTTCCTTTCAATAGGACCATGCTGCTACGGGCAGGCTACCAGCTACTTTCTCTTCTTCCATGTGCAGATTCAATGGGATGGGGTCACGGGAGCACCTCAGAGGGCAGCATATGGCCCTGAGATCCCATATTTTGCTTGTGACTCTTTTGTGCATCAGGCAGAGCCATTCATCAGAGCTAGATCTGAAATAAAGAATTTATTCAACCAGTACAATTGATTGCTGTCAGCGACACATTCAAAGAAGCACAGAGATCGTGGGGCTGGGTCTTGGTCACCGATACAGCATTGCATGTAGGACCTATCTTCTACCTCAAGACTCAGTGACTCTATCCAGCAGCTACTGTAGAAACCTGGCAGCTACCCCATCTTCCAGCACAGCGATGACCCAGATGAGGTCTATATATCCTACATAGACAGCTGAGGAATGCTGTGCCAGAGTGCTTAGGATTTTTTGGCATGAGCCTCGTCACACTTGGCATTTTTATGAAAGCTCCTGCTCCTGGATTCATGCTGTAACGTAAAAATCCAGAGGGCATTTCTAGTTGCAAGCTTCTGGACTTGATGGGTATAAGAGAAAAACCTGAAACTGATGCAAATCCATGCTACCACCTCCAAAACTGAAACCAATGGTAAATTGTGAATCACAGTCCCTCCCAAGGGGACCTGTGATGGTTTGCAGCCTGACTTACGACACATGAGCACCCAAGGCTGGGGCTGGTGGCCCAGCCCTGCAGAGAGCAGTCAGCACTCCCCACCCTGACCAGGATCGCTAAAGCAATGCATTAAAGGTGCTTATGCAATAGAGATGAGGAAATCAAGGTCTTACATTATTATGTTTTCATGTCATTGTTCATTATTTATATACGTCCTCTTTCCTGTGGCTGCCTTTTGCAACCTCTGATGCTGGACTACCTTCAGTGGTAGGCTCAGCTCTATCTTTGTTTCAACACCTGGAATTTTAAGACAACCTGGTTTTGCAATTAACAAGTCAAAAGCAGCAGGTTAAATTCATATAGAGATCCTAAGCAAACTGATTGTCTGTTGATAGGTGACTATAAATAGTTATCCATAGTAGGAACAATGGTTGCATAAACACATTAGTGAAATAGATACCAAAATATTAGTCATGACCTTTTTAAAACAGTTGATATGGCAAAACTCAGTCATGAAATAACCTATAAAATGAAATATTATGATTAGTGTCAAGAGCTAATCTCCCAGAAGCCCAGGCAATGTGATGCAAAGGAGCTTTTAAAAGAAACCCAACAAACTCATTTTGCATTATCTTCTGCCATCTTATTATTTCACAAGTGAGAAATCCATTAGCAATTCTGCCAAGAACTAGATAGGCTGCTTAGTTATGTAACACTGAGAAAGTTGCATCCCATGGCTATCTTGATGTCTCTGGAAAAAAAAAAAAAAAAGAGGAAAAGCAATGGAGTAATAAATTATTATAACTTTTTCAGTAAAACTTAGGACGCTGTAATTTTCAATTTTATTTGGTATTATATTTAAATGAACCAAAAGGCAACATTGTACAGTAACTTTATAAAATAAAATTATTACATAGTACATTAACCAAAGCCCCGTTAAAAAAAAAAAATCCTAAAAAGTCATTTGGGGACAGATCCTGCTCTTGCTTTTCTGCACACATGATTTATTGAGCTCATTTCAAGCAGCACTCTTGATTTAGGAAAAGCAAATGGGATTTGCCCCCAAAATGGAGTATCTTTTTGATAATTCTTGCAGTTTCATTTTATCACGTGTAATATATCAAGTTTATAAGGCATAAATACGAAAAACAGTTCAATATGCTCATCATTATTTTAATTAATTAATACAATCTAGGACACTTTTTTCAATCACACCAAGGATTACAATGTACCTATAGCTTTAATTTGTTTATTTTTTTTTATACAAAAGTCTATCATATAGCATACAGTATATTCTAGTTGGTAACTGGTTCACAAGGTTGATCACAATATTCTTGCAGGTTAGTATTGTCAGAATTTCACCTAGCTTGTATACTCTGGGCAGAACTGCAGGGTCCCTCCTTCTCAGGTTGCTCTCCTCCAGCAGCAGCATCCCACCGCTCCACCTCCTTACCTATTTTAAGCGAAGAGCTCTGTGCCAGATGTAAAACCTGCTGGGAACGGCTAGGGATGCACATCCCAGTGGTGCCGAGGAGCTGCCGGAGGCAGCCGGGGAGTGAAGGAGATGGCAAGGCAGCGGCTCCCGGAGGTATTTGTGGAGCAGGGAGACAGGGAGCTAGGCTCTGCTTTCTCCACTCCCTTCGGGCTTCCAGCACCGTGGAGATGGTCCCAGAGTTTGCAGGAACCGAATCAAGCCCCAAGGGGGAGATCCATGACAAACCACGGTCTGGTGTGTAGGGAAACCACTGCCCCGATGCAGGTGGGTGCCACTGGCTGCTTGTGCAAAGTAAGGATGAGCAAAAGCACCTCGTTAAATCAGGAGCAGCATGGACGCTTGGGATGCTGAGTGCTTGGGTTGGGCCAGCTCCACGTCACCCATGGCTCCATAACCTGCCAAATCCTTCCCAGGATTTTGGTCATCTCTAATGCAAAGATTCATCCGGTGCCAGCTAGATGAGTCTTGCATAGACAAAAAAAAAAATCCCTGCATACACAAAACGGGTCCTTACATCTCCTCTAATGCATCAGTGCAAGCACAGCCCCAGCCCGCCCCTCTAATCAATAACGTCTCCTGCACCCTTCCCGCATCTCCACTTAGATATGCACTTATTTTCTAAAATCAGATTACTGAGATGCAACGGAGGAAGCGCTGCTGATTTTGGGTTGGGGGGCAGCAGGGTCAGACCGCTCGTGCTAGCGGAGCTGGGGTTGGCGAAGGCGAGGGGCCTGCCCAGCGTCCGTCCCACGCTCATCCTGCACCTCCAAGGGACTTGTCACCGCCAGCGCGGGCAGACGGGGGACTGAGACTGTGCCACCACAGGGCCACGCTGCTCTTTCCGACAGCGCCTTGTGCTTGCTATCGCCAGGCCAAGGAGGGGTGTAAAAGGGTTTTCTGACATTACCTGGAACCAGGAATAGATTTTCTTTACATATACAATCAACCTAAATTGTGCATAAGGTAAACTGCAGAGCAATGCCCTCTGGAGAGTATTCACATGTCTAATATTAGATATCTTGCTGGCAGCTCCAAATCATCCCCGGAGGTTTCTCTACCTGTCTATATTTACTATGTACGGATCCTGAGCTCCTAAACTCAGGTGCTCTGAATCATACCATAACCGAAGGCAGCCTAAAATAGACAGTGTGAATTGCTCCCTCCCTGCTGTGACTCCATCCTGCAGCATCTGGGAGGAAAGAGAAATAATCTTGGTATTAGGAATGGTCCAAAGCTACAGAATTTGGGTCAGGATTCAGGCCAGGCAGGCACAGATTTTGGTCTAGGGGCTTATCCTTGTTCTGTATTTGCTGACGGGACACCTGACCCTGTGCTTATTTTCTGATAGATCAGCGGTCCCAGCAATCACCTATCCCTAAATAAAATACAGCACGCGAGCAGCACATAAACAGGTCTCCAGCTGCAGGAAAGAACTGACACACATCTAAAGTCACAACAAAGCCTTTGCCTCCCACACACCCTTTCCTCACTACTTTTTTTAAACCAGCCAAAAACAAACAGTGAGCACAGCACATCCCAGAGAGCAGGAGGAACAAGCATCCAATGCTTTCCTAGCTGCTGTGTCATCGTGTAGGGAGGCTACTTCTGAAGAAACCAAATTACCCTACATAAAGAGCATTCACTAAAAGAATCTCCTTTCCCTTAGAGGACCAGCAAGATCACATTATTTCCCGAAAATTTTTTTTTTTTTTACTTTTTTTTTTTTTTCATCTATACTTGACAGAAGAGTAATAGTGTCTGGGTATTTGCTTTCACTAACCATGGCAGGTAATTTCTGTCATAGCTTGAGAATTCCTTTGAACCTGCTATTTGCATTTGGGATAAAGCATCAAATGGACATTGCCCATGGGATACAGTCTGCTTGCTGTCCGGTAGAGTCAACCATCATTCTTAAGTACATTAGCATGAGGGAAGCGAAAGATCTCCCCATGCCGAATGCAATGCATTAACAGCAAGTTTCCACTAGTGCTGAAAAACTGTGCCCTTAATATAAGTGCTCAGTAACCACCAGCCCTGCTGTTTGAGGAGCACTCTGAACTGTATAGAAGGCTTGTGGGAAAAGAACCTCCATTAGTACCCATTATGCTGTGATTTATGTTATGGGCTTAAAATAGCAAAATTAAGCAGTTCTATTTAATCTACAGTCTAAAAAAAGGCACAAAGACTTTGTGAAAAAAATTATAACTGTTCAGATTACATTTCCAAGAACTTTAACAGAGCATTGCTTTGATTTTCCAGCTTTGCTTGCTGGCGGGAGTGAAATTGAGACAATTTCACTGTCTGTGGAGGTAAAGAATACCCTTTTGGCAAGGCAAGTTTGCCAGTTCTATGCAAATGTTATTCAACAGAAGCAACTAAAACCTTTTGTGATTGCTTTAAAACATAATCTTTTTGGTCTGCAGCACATTGCACTTATCTAAGTACTCAGTGATGATAGAGTGGGTCTTAGGGCAAGACCAAATACAAAGAGCCCTTTTTAATCTAAACATAGGAATGAACTCTGTTCATAGCTACACAGTCTGCTTTCAATCAAATGATCATGAAATACATAAATACTATAAAATAAAGACAATACATTCAGAGTTTTCTACATTGTAGAGAGCTTTAAGACTTTCCTAGCTCCCTGATGTAATGCATATAGAACATTCCCTTCTATACAGTGCTACCTCCATGTACCCATACCTCTGTTAAATGCAACATAGCTCAGACAACCTTTCTCTTTTGCCTGGATTCTCATCAGTCTCTGATTCTGTAAAACACTATATTGTTTCTTTAGGAAAAAAAAATATTGCACTTTTAAAAATGCATAAAAATTGAACCGAGTTCCCATTAACTCTGCCACACAGTCTGTTATTTAAAATAATACTTTTCAAAAAAAAAATGTTTCTCTAGTTGTTTTGTGTTTTGCCTACGTTTACAGCATTCTCCATCAGGATATCCTCAGAACATTCTTCCTTAGCGAATTCCTTACAGTTTTGCCATCAGACGTCTGAAACACAGCGTGAGCTATCTGAGATACACACAGCTGGGAGTCATGGGTCTGTCCGCAGGTTCAGGATTTCATTGTACAAATGGGAACTACAATGACCAGAATAACCGTACAAGCTGCCGCTGCTATCAGGGCAGCTATCTTGCAAACCTTTGCTCTTCTGAACTCGGCTTCTTTGCGTTTTAATAAGGAATCATAGCCAGGAGTATAAATGTCTTCCATCCAGTATTCTAAGTTGTTTGGGTTTAAAGATTCTTGAGTCTAAAAATTAAAAGGAAACAGTTGTTAATTGTCTGGGATCTGTCATATATAAAATAAATAAATAAAGCAGATGTGCCTGAAGGCCTCCCAACTGCATCTGGGTCTGCTGTTAGGATAAAGTAGGTTATTGCCACTTCTCACATCCCTTCAACTCCTGGTCCCAGTTCCATAAGGCTGACAAAAGTGGCAACAAAATACTGCAAAAAATAAACTCCTGCAACAGTATAATTCTGCTGCAAAATCCCTCACGTACCTCTGATTTGCCGGAAACTTCGTCATCTTGGATGGCATTTAAATAAAATCTCTTTAATCTGCTAGACAGCAGAGATGTCAGCAACTACCGGTCTGTTACTGCTTTTTAAATTATTAAAGCCCAGCTGATGGGAAGGATTCTTAACATATACTCCTCATGCACTACATTTTATAAAGCTAACCCTAATTTTACTGCCATAACTTGCTTGCGGGGTACGATTGCCCAGCCCCACGCGACACCCAGTCCCTCTGGATGGGCAATTTGCAGACCCCCTCCGGAACGGCAACGCGCGGGGACACTGGCCCTTCGTTTCAGCATGGGAATACACAACCACAGGCAGCAGGTGCTGAACACCCTGCGGAGGGGAGCTGCAAGTGGGTTTCCATTAAATCGCCCAGGACAGAGCGATCCTCAGCTTCGAGCTCTCCTTCCAGTTCCATCTTCTGAAAATCACCTGCATGCGTGATGCTGTCTCAGTTTTAGGGGCAGGAGGGGAAGGGGAACTGGACACCTGGCATACAGTTTGGTACCACACCGTACTCTGGACCATCTCCATAGATGAGATCATTTAACCCCAATGGCACAATTTATATTTCCACAGGAGGCAATACTCTGCTCATTGCCAAAGTCTGAGTCTCTCTAGGTTGGAGGTGATTTTAAGAGTATGCCTAAGAAATTAAAGACTTTGCCCTCCCATTCCACAGAGGTAACCAATAAAAAAAAAAAGAAAGTGAAGGAAATCTGAATTGGCCAGTAAATTAAATACAACCTGGGGAACTTTATCAGTGTCTCCGTCTGAACGTTTTTGGGGGGCTTTCTCTTATCTTTCAGTTTTTTCTTCCTTAGAATTTAAGCTCTTCAAGCTTTGCATTTCCACCTTGCTTGGTTTTTTCCCTTCATCCTTTCTGTTAGGGAAAACAGGGGGAAATGGGGAAAATCCAAACAGTAGGCATTATATTGCACTTACCAGCAGAAAGGAATAAAGCAGAAAGAACATTTTGAAAAAGGACAGCTTTTCCTCGAAGCTGTCTCCTGTGTCTGGGTCTCCAAAATGCCATTTCTTTAAAAAATGAAAAAGATTCCACATAAAAATGTTCCAGTGAGAATACCCTAACACACACTATTTCTGGCCTCGTAACGGACCTGATCCAAAGCTTGCTGGACTGCACACAAAGAAACTCCAGTTGACTTGAGAGGGATTTGGGTAAGCCTTTAATTGGTTAATTCAGATTTTGTGGCCACAAGCTACTGGCTGAAACCTTGCTTTGCCTGAAAGCAGTGTTTGTTTTATGTACAGAACTACTACAAGTAGTAGCTACCCCAGAAATAAACAATTAAAACTGAGCAATGGTTTTACAAACATTTAATGGAGGTGGCTATGATAGCACTAATATGCTGAAACAGAGGCCATCAGCCAAGTCCGAGGCTGTACCATTCAGGCTCTGAATGACCTATTCCAGCCTTCTGAAAAAAATCAGCAACCTCATCTCTAAAGGCATCAGAAAATAGCATGACAATGTTTCATCCCAGTGGATCATCATACACAGAGCAAAGCGATGAGATCTCACACAGACCCCACACCCGGGACAAACTTTGATCTGACTAGTTTTGCAATTTCTTTTTTTGAAGGAAAATGCAGCAGACTTGTCAAGTTCCAGGAGAAATTTTAAATAAACAAAGATAGAAAAACCCCAAAGATAGCCATGCTATGCTTCAAGGAAATTACAGTTTAGGACCCCTCTGCCTTGGTATTGACCTTTTAACTACTTCAGAAGGAAGATGCGTTATTAAAAAGGCCCATTACTGTTAATCAGCTTCCTTTCCCATTTCATTGCCAGACATAGGAATGTTCATTAAAGCATAATGTATTTACTTTCAGTTCTAATAAACTTAATCACTGGGGAAAAAAACCCCACTCATCAGTCTGTGTCTATTTTTTAAGTTTGTCAGTAAGCTCTATTATAAAGTCTAGACATGGGCTTTGCGGAGTAGATGCAGTTCTGGCAGTCCTTTTGGAGGAAGAGAATCAAACCAGTAAAGTTTTATCACCTTTATCCTAAAGATAAATGATGGCAATAAGCTGATTTCTCTGGTTTGCTCACAGTCGCACAGAGCTGCTTACAGGGAACGAAACGGCCCTACAAGGAGCAGATGGAGAACACTTCTCCCAGGGGAGCTTTGCTCCCAAATATCACCTCCCCTGTTGCCTCCGCGCAGCAGGTTAAGGGATGCTTTGTGACTGCCTGCTGCAGAGGAACGTCTTTCAGCCTATTTCTACTCTAGCATACAGTCTGCAATGCCAGCATTAGGAATTTCATAAGCCCTCTAAAGCTTTTAAGACCAAAAAGCAGCAGGCAGCTGAGGCAAGATGTGGCCTGGTCCCTGTGCTGCTTGGTTTCTCTCCAAGTGCACTTTAGCCACAGCAAGCAGCAGGGGCTGGTAAGAACAGGGAAGTTTGCGTGAGTCGAGCCAGGAGGCACAAACACTCATGGGAGTTGCACTACAGCACTCTGTGGGTGATCATTTTAACTCCGAACCAGCCAACACGGGGTCCTGAGACTTGGGCTATCCAAGTCTTTCTCACAGTATCCTGATGCTCTCCTAGGGCTTAGTCTGATGGGTTTGGAGCTCGGTTAGGTACCTCAGCACTGAGCCATCGAGAGCTGACGTGGAGCCACAAGTCTCAGGCTCTTGCACACCACCTTCCCTGGCAGACAAGCTTTGGAGACAAGCAGACTCCCTGCTTGAGCGCAGCTGCACCGCACAGACTGCTGGTCACAGAGCTGTGTTAGTGCGGTGCTGATAAACCCCAAGCTGTAGGTCAGTGTACCCCAGTTGCCGCCAAGCCCATAGCTAGCTGAGGCAGCTTGCTCTGCTCTGGGGCATGCACACGCATGCAAGGAGCCCAAAATGCCGGAGGTCAGCACCAGTCCCCCCACCGGTTCTGCATGCTGCTGTATAAACGCATATGAATGATACACAGTGATCTGCGCATCAGTGTGGATTTCATTATGTGATGCATTTTGGGTTTTACGACCAAATATTGCAACATTTGTTTGGTCTTTACACACTTTGGATGTCATTCTTCATGCTTCCTCTTTAAACCTGTTTTCAGACGTCTTCCTTCTCAGAAGATGTCTTGTGTTTATCAGGCTAGGCAGGGTATCCAATGTGGGCATTCAGTCCTGGGTCTGGGCAGCCCATTACATATCAGGATTGTGATTTCAAATACACCACAGTTTGGGAAAATTTAAATCCAAAATCTGAACTTGTCTCCCAGTAACTTGCTCTGCTCTGCTTGTTGCAGAAGAGCCTGCACACTTCCAAGCTGAACTAAAATGCAAACAAGACACACCATTAGCTGATCTGCTCTTCACATGATTCTGGTTTCCAACAGCCACTTCAAAGCTACAACAGTGATGTGTTTCAAAAACAGTCATGGTATTGAGTGCCTTCTGCAAGTATTTTATGTCTCATGTTCCTAGCAAAATGGAAAAAGCCCTAACGCTTAAATTCTCTGTGAATAATTCAGACAGAATATGGGGAGAAGAAAAAGCAGCAGTGCCAGCTTCTGCACCACTCTGCCTTTGTGCAGTTAGGGACCAGTTCATCTCTGCACCCCTTTATCCCTCAACTGTTCTTTAGAGCTACTAGCACTACGATGGCTTAGCAGATACTAACACCACGATGGCTTAGCAGACATCTCTCCATTGCAGAATAAGCTCGGAGCACCAACCTGTCAAGGACCACCATTCAGCAATGAAAACATCCACATTCTTCTTTGTCCCTGGCCAGCATGGATAGGGATCAGCAAGACCAGAGGCTCAACACTGCATAGCTCCTTCCTGAGCTATCCAAATCCCTTCTTAAATGCATATTCTGGCAACATCAATTCGCAATCAAGCCATTCAAATTAATCACACAGGACTCACTTGTAAATCCAATGCAGCAATCTTGCCTTTATCCCCCGAATTCCTCGTGTATTCCTCTATGGTCCATGATGGCTGGGCGCGTTTCACTTCGGCCAGCTCTGTCAACCTCATGTCTGTGTAGAGCGGGTTGCTTTTCATGTGTGACTTGAGTGATGCAGGGTAGGGATGAGGACTAAAGACTTGTTCAATCAAGAAAGCATCTTTTGGTTGTTTAGAGAGTCTATGTGGCTGTGGGATTTCGTACTGCCTGTCTGCCTGCAATAGGGTTCAAAAGAATTTGAGAGAAGAAACAGGACTATGAGGGGGTTAAACACAAAGGACAGAAATATTCCTTTCAGAATCACCATATGATAAAAAAAGTACCAGCTAGGACAAAGGTTTTGGATGGCCTTAATCCATTTTCCCACCTTCTTCTCACAACCAGACCAAAGAAGTATTTAACAGGCACAACTCCATGTTCACCATAACACGAACACAAAGCTGATGCAGCAGATGAAATCTAGGTTTCATACTGTTTACAGATTATAAAACTATTCTGCAAATGACCTGTTTGATCTGTTTCCAGATCAAATTTTAGCAGGAAGAAATCTTGAAGCCCCCAGGTAGCACCCCTTGACACCGCACCATCCATGGTACCAATCCATTGTCAGCCAAGGTCTACTGCAGGAGTGAGGAAGGGACTTTCGAAGTCAGCATTTCATCCTGGGCGGATCAATGTATAGAAAAGCCAAGGTTTGGGCTTACTAACGGTAACCTTCTTCCCCTTCTGCAACCTACTAATAACCCATGGTTTATGGTTTCTTTTTCACCCAACTGCACTTACTTCCATCAAACCTCTTCCTCTCCCTTCTCAACCCTTCTCTGCCTTCATTCCCCACTGTAAGGAGGCAGAGCATGCCCATCACGTGGTCCTGATTGACAAGGGAGCTGAAGAACCCCCAACACTCTCCACTGCCCATGAAACAGAAACAACCACCCACACCATTCACAGTTTCAACTGAGCAGCAACCAGACCCCAGCGCAAGGACGGCCACGATAGCTATGCAATCTGTGAAGACAGCAGTGGGCAGCTGTTGGGAGAGATGGGCAGAGTTTTTCCAACCAACAAAAAGAAGACCACAGCTATGCTGCATTTCCACAACAGGAGGCTTAAGACTCATTTAAATGACCGTGAAAGTCAGATATAGAGAACTTAACTACAGTTAGCGTCTCATGGTACACATACAAGGATTCTTTTCTTGAGGGATTTGAATCCATGAATCTATTTTGTTGGCTTTTAAATATGCATATACTTCTTTGATAAAAGCCATCACAATGCAATTTCAAAATATCCCTTCTAAAACAACCACTAGAGAATTTCAATCTTCCCCACACCCTTTTCACCAAGTTAATCACCCGGCCTCCTTACATCACCACTGATGATGAAGAATACCATCATCTTCCAAAGATGTCACCCACATTACCCCCCCTCCCTTTTCAAAAGAGCAAAGCTTTTAAGGAACAACTTGACCATATTGCAGCTGCAAAGCAAGAACATATAGGTACAAAATCACTCAATTATGATAACAATAAAGACAGGCATAATATGGCAGGGCAAAGTATTGTCATACCCTGAGGCTTGTGATGACTATGGAAGATATTCACAGATTATTTTAAAGTGCTTATTATGTGAGTTAAAGTTGAAATTACCTCTTTAGATTTCCTGTGCCAGTCCTTATTTTCTCCTCCATCTCTTTCTTTCATCTCCTCTTCCGTAATGCCAACCTGGTTGGTGTAAGTAATAGCTCTCCAGTCTCGGGGAGAGTTTGAAATACTTGCTATTTTGGATTCAGTTGCACTGTTTTCTTCTGTTAATGACCTTGATGACCTCCTAGTAAACAAACTTTTTTTTAAGGCTTTTACTCGAAGACTCTCACTATTACTTCCACTGGCATCTGAACAGCACCATTCTGGATTATTCTCCAGTTTGCCTCCATGAGGAGTATTGTGGCACTGAAATATCTGCGGGGAGTTACTCTCATCTGATGCAGCCTCACTTGTTAAAGAATTGAGATCTATCTGTACACTGACCTTCTCTGGCTGCTGAATTTTTTGATCCAATTTGCTTAATTTTCCCAGGACTTGGGAGATTTCTTCTCGGACACCTGAGAGAGATTCCAGTTTCTTCTCTATTTCACCAATCCTCAAAACTAATTTGCAGACACTCGTTTTTAGTTCATCATCTGTATTACTGATATCTGCCCGGACCACTTTATCCAATTTGTTACAGGCACTCCCATTGGAGATTTTAGTCAAATTGTGCTCAGGTGAGCTCTCACAGTCTGATTTATGCACCTGAGACAAAGAACCAGTGCTGTTGTAGCACGAAGATTGCATCACTCCTGTGGACCCGCTAATACTCATGTCATCCAAAAACCGGAAAATGTCACTGATGTCATCACTGACGATTTCAGAGTCATCATCCGACTGCTTAAGAGAGTGCCGCTCTCCGTACTTGGCTTGCCCCCCCGCACACAAATCCTTGCATTTCTTGTGGTCCAGCATTTGCTGCTCCGTTTGCGTCCCAACACTCGTGGTCCTGTCAATGCTTAAGATCTGAACAGAAGTGCAATTAATGCTTTTATCCTTAAACTTTTTGACTGGCTCATGTTTCTCCACATCTAGAATGGAAGGAATTTCCTTGGGTTTATGCCCATTTGGTTTCACAGCGTAGTTTGCCTGCATAATTTGTTGCTGATCCTTCACATTTAGGTAGGACTGATGCCTGTCAGCTGAAGGAAAGTTTGGAGATGGGTTGTTCGAACTCTGGTATCGCGGCTTCTCTTCAGGCTGCTTCCTATTAAAAAATGATCGTTCAAAGTCAGGTACCTCCTCAGTATTTAAACTCCAGCTTTTAGCTGGCCAGGCAGTTTGCTTGGTTGGCTTTCCAGTCCATTTTTTGGTGTCCTGGGGCCCGAGAATAGTAGTTGGGCCAAAATATGTTGAAGCTTGAAGATCATCTAAACTTTCATGTTTCACTCGTCTTTTGTCTGGTATAGGCGAATAAACTGGATTCAAGTACTGGCTGCTGTATGGCATTTCAAAGCTGTGGTTGAAGAAAGCTTGCTTAGAGCTTTCTTTCCTGTTCTGAGGCTCTCTGTGTCCATCTTCTGGCTTTTTGTTGGATGGTATTAAGTTGGGTGATATTGTAATCAGATTATGAAAATCTTCTTTGAAAATATTTCTTTTCTGAACACACGACTGCATCACAAACGGCTCGTCATTTGAAATGAAAGTTTCTTTTATGCCTGCACTTATAGGCAAGGAGTCCTGGTCTGAAATAGATTCATTTTCAATGTTCATGGGGAAGTATGTACTCTGCATCTCACATGGTGGAGATGTGGCGATGGAGTAGGACGCCAGCGCCTGCAGCCTGTCCAGAGAGGCAGCCCGACCCTTCATCTCCTTATTAACACCAAGTAAAAAGTTGGGTTCTGACGAGGGGACAAACTGTTGACAGTCTTTGCAGTCCATCTTTCTGCATTTTGAAGACCTTCTGACTGGAAAGCCCCGGTTAAACTCCTGGTCGTTCAGCTCACAGTTGGGCACGCAGTCTGCCATATTGCAGATTTCTGTGTCAGACCTACAGGACTCGAAGGACTCTTTCTTCTTCACTTTCTGCCTTGCAACTGGAAGTTTCTCCTTGGCCACTCCTCCGTTCATTTGTATGAGGTTGAATATTGTTACTATATCTGCTGCAACCATGATTTTCTTTGATTGCTGATTGTTTACAGTGCATCTCATTTTGTCTTTGAACAAAGTTGCTGGAAAATTAGGATCCAGGCAAGCGGTGTAAAACAGCACGCTTCTGAGCTTGGCCAACTGGGATAAATCAAACCTCGCACACAGGGACTTGCAGAGGTCCTGGTAAGAAACAGTATTCTGCTTCGTGTCCAGCTCCTCCAAGATCTTCACCAGGAAGAGGGAGGATTCCTGGTTGGACTCCATGGCTTAAGCGTATTTCGTTGTTTAGCCTGGAAACTGTGTTCCACTTCTACAGTAACACACAACAGCAAACAAAAAAAGATTGTAAGTCACCCACAGATAATATTCAGGACCTTGTAATTCAGCCACAGATGGGACCTGACTTCCTAGCCATGCAGTCGAGGGCTTGCTTGTATAACCCATCCTCATGTTTCGAACTCCAGGCTGTAATCCTAGCATCGATGAAATCGATGCTTAAATGGAATCCAAATTTCATCCAAGGAAGCTCGTTTATGTCAGTGTCTACTAAAGCAAGCAAGTGAATAAACAGCAGAAGCTTTGGAGGGGCTGAACTGTTGGCAGATATACAGTCCCAGCCTGCTTGCTACGGGGCTTTCACACAATTTCTTACCAACTTGTGAGAGGTTGAAAGTACAGACACATCAAATTGTTTGGCAATAATTCTAGCCCTAGCCTAACCGGAGATGATCTACTACACCATGACAACCCCAGCTGTTTTCATATCTGACTGCAAATGGCTCTCAGGAAGATTTTCTGGCAATAAACTTCTGACGTGTTTTTAGAAGTTATCTGAGCACATAATTACCATCTTGCTTATTTTAAAACATTATTTTCTCCTCTACTCTGAATTATCTCCTCTGAATACCATGACACTTTTTCCAGAAATACCTTTTCCTAAGTTATGATTCAGGAATGGAAAAGCTGCCTGGTCCCATGCGAAAAATCTGTGTGAACCCCATTTCAGCTACAAAGTGCAAAATTTAGAAAAGAGCAGAAAGAGTTAAGCAAAAGAAAATCCCACTGAATCTTGAAACCAATCCAGCAGATGCTAGAGGGCTGGCTGCCAATCGGGGTGGATTTGAAGACTGAGAACAAGGACAGGGAACATCCTCTTCAGTGATGTGCTCCCAGAGCAACCCGGGGAGTGCAGTTCCATTCACTGGCCCGAAATGATAGGGCAGAGGTGGAGAGCAAAGGCTGCACATTTATGTGGATAACAAGAATAGGTCAAACAAGCACAGCTAACGTGAGCAAACATCTTGGGAAGGATATAAACCCCTGCACTTTCAAAGTTGAATCCAACCTCTAGCTATTATGGATTAGGAAAGGATGTTGAGGGGGAGCATACTATTTTTCATCTGCCTACTGTGAATATCCTTGTCAGTGTCTCTGCTGTTGGCTACTAGGAGAGACAGAGCACAGGATGATGCAGTCTGCCAATTCCTATGTTTGGTCACTTTGTTATTCTTACTGATAGGAATGACAAAAATATTTTCTCTTCTCCAAAAAGGTACGGTATCTTCCCCCATTCACTCCTACCCTCAGATGACCCCTGGAACTAGTCTCTCCCTCTGCATCAAGTGCAGAATATCCATGCAAATGGAAAAGCACAAAAGTCAGGCTTGCAAGGTTTCTTATTACTCATTCAAAAAGTCACCTCCCAGCCAAAAACCTGAGGACTCCTGAGCACCACTCCAGGAATACAGGGCTCCTGTTCCCTCTCTTGTAGCCTTCCATCTTGCCCTGACACTACACACCAGCAATCACTATCAGTGTCAGAAGCCTGTGCACATCAGCTTTCATAGCAAATGCCACAGTAGCATCTTCCAGAGGGAAAAAACAAAACCACCACGTTGCCTGTAAGAATATGAAACAAGTCTCCATACAGACATGGCTGTTTATTTAAGCAGCATCTTTCTACTGCATATGATCAGAAGTTGAGCAGCAGCAACGTGAAAGTATTTCTGTGATTGTAAACACTACTCTCAGAAACCAATGGCTACAGGGATTTTCGAACACCTCTGCTGCATGCATGTTTGCTTTTAAAGCTCCTGTATTATGCATGGCAGCACAAGTCTTAGGTAAACTGACAAAAGAGCAAAAATGTTATATTGCTCAGTGCACAGTGCTCAGCTCCAGAAAGTAATGCTAAAAGCTGAAGGAGGATGCTTGTATCCCTTTCCTCTTTATCACCAGCATGTGCTCAGAGGCACAGCCTCTAACAGCCTGCCTTTGTATTTCTCTGGCATGTCACCATAAGACAATGAAGCTCCCAAGCTAGGTCCAAACTGCTCTGTCTGCCACCAAAGCCACCAAGCACTCCCAGAGTAAACTTCACATGTGGGGCTCGGAGACTGTCCCAGCTGCCAGGGGACTGGCATTGCAAGTCAATTTTCTGCATGTCATAAATCTGTCATTTGGGGCAAGAGTGGAAATCTGTCTTTTTGTCACCTCTGGGCTGAATACCAGCAAAAGCAACTATCTCCTCCGTTTGTAACTTCACAGCTTCTTGCAAAACCCTCACCTGGATATGTGTTTTCATAGCCTGATACACACTATACGCTGTCTTCACCGGCCTGCCAGCGCCCTGCTTTCTCCCCACTCACATTCCTGCCAAAATACACAAGTAGCCAGTTTGCAATAATATATTTCTGAAAACTGTCAACCCATTTTGTTCCCTACCTTTCTGTCTTTATTCTCTCATCCCACTAAGGATATTGTAGGTACAGTTTCTTGAAATCTTTTGGTTTGTACCAAGCCATTCTTAGCATACCCCTCCCATCAAAGGTTTTAACTTCAATTCAGGTTTCTAAACCTTATGAATCTGGTAAAACTTAGGTGCAGCCTGATTTTCAAAGGCGCTGAGTGCTGACAAGTTCAGTAAGTTCAGTGGAAGCCCTGCATACCCCCAAAGCTCACATTGCTTTTATTTAGCACCGACAAGGAGCTTTGGTTTGGGGACTCCAATCCATACCCAAGCAGTAAGGCAGCGGCACTGAAGGATGGATCCCAAGCAGAGGAGCTCTGCTAGACCCGGTTTAGCTCAGTCTGGGACCCTGTGCTCACAGACCCAAGCCTGGGAGGTGGCAGTCAGCTATAAAGCAGTGAGAGGACAGGGAGGTGACAGAGGCTTTAAGACAAGGATGACCAGGAGAGAGCTGAGCCTGCTGAGGTGGGAATTCGGCCAATTCACTCAACTGAGGCTCAGCTATGGGAGGTAGGAATTGAAAAAGCAGGTTGCAAAATCAGATGTAGGCCTTGAGGAAAAGTAAGCTAGCTAGGAGTTGGAATAATTTCCTCTTCACCCCTTGGCTGTTCACCAACAGCTTTCTGGTGTGAGCACACTTTAGGTGCAAAAGGTACCTTTGGGCTTCAGCCTGGGCATGGAAATGGGTGCTGCCTTGTGCCAGAGCATCAGAAATGTTGCTAGTGGAGCACACAACAGATTCGGGCTTTGAGGAATAGGATGTATTACCCCATAAGGATAATATATAAGGGCCTTGAAATCTTGTTTCCTAGGTCAGGGATGTAAAAACCTGGTGCCAAGGTTTTTAGTGGCACATTAAGCAACTCTGTCTCTTGTCAAGCTTCCTAACAGCCTGCAACGGAGACAGGTACCTCTTGGCAAGTCACCGCGGGAGCTGCCACATCCCAGGTGCCAAGCACTTGGCCAGGCACCGTATCAGCTGTTATGTCCACGTTCATTCATTATCTCTCAAAGCAGGACCAGAATAGACCTGGACATCGCACATAAATGCAAAGTTCCGAAATAAGTACAGGAAGGCCTTTTAGAGAGGCTACAGGGTCATGAATCAGTCAAAAGCAGCAAAGCAAATGAAAGCACCCACAGCAAGAGCAGCAGCACGGGGCCTCCTCGGATGGCCTCAATACCACCAACATCCTCGTGCCTTACCTTCACTACCAGCAGCCACACGCACCCTCCAAACCACCCCCAAACTGACGTCTCCAGAGACGTGGAGCTACCCAGACAGAGGGACAGGATCTAGCTTACTTATCTTCAGCAAGACAGTCTCTGACCAAAGGAGCCACTTAACATTTCATCTTTAATGATTTTGTTATATTAACACTGGGAGGGTCGCTTTGACTCAGCTTCCTAAGATTCGACATTCACTGCTCTAATAGCACAATTATATCCCAGCATGGACTTGTACAGCATCATATTGCACGGCTAGTCGATGGGGTCTGACTCTCCTTGCACGCAGATGAGCTCAAGGCTTCCCACAAATCAATGTCTTCTTGCCCTGCACCAAGAGCAATGAACTGAGCTCTCATCTTACCATTAAGCTGCTATCTCAGCCTCTGGAGGAGAAGACCAAGAATATTATGATTGGAACCTCCATCCCTAGTGGTGCTTTCTGCTGCACAGAGGGAATATACTGTTCTATTTTCTGGTGTCTTTAGGAATCAAGCCTCCCTAAGACCTCTCCCCTGTGGTCCTCCAGACCAGGGGAACCTGCGGACTCTTTCAGGCAGCTTGCTTCCCTGCAGAAACGCCGGAATGGACTTTCCCTCCTCACCACCTCCCAAATCAGCACTGGGGTGGAGGGCGTCCCCTCACCTCCTGACTACCTTATAAATTCACCATCCACAGGAATTTATGAAATTAGTACTGCAACCCCATTGCCCAGGCCGCTTTCCCCCATGGCACTTTCAGCCCAAACCCTGCCCCGCTGCATGGCTAAGGGCAGTGCACATCGGGGCAGATAAATCCTGGCACAGGCTTCAACACAAAGTCCCACCACTCGACTTCCCTGAGCAGCTGTGGGGTGGCAGGGTGCCTTGCACGAGCCTGAATCGTGGCCGCTGGCAGACAGACCACGTTATCTTCCTCTGTTATTTCCTCCTTCATTTCCTTCCCTGTTCTTTGTGCCTCTGACATTTGCTCTCCCCGTTTCCCAATATCCACAGCAGGTGCAGCTAATACACAGATGCGGCTGCTGGAATCATCATTTCCCCCCTCCCTTTGATTTGCCTGCCGAGAGGGAAACAGCATCCTTTTTTCGCTTCCCCCCACCGTGACAAACGGGCCACCCTATAATACCATTACGGCGACGACAGAGCGAGCGATCCTCGCATAAATTCCCCCAGAAAGAGCCAGCTACTTCAGCGCAGGAGAACATTAATACAGAGCCTGTGATATGCTGTTTTACTATTAACTTGAGCTCATAAATCTTTCAGCCTGTCTTCCCAATGCCAGATACTATAAAACAAGGCAGGCAACACATGCCTCGCATGAAACATGTAAGGCATCAAGATGGAATTCAGTTTTTGTTTTCTCCCATACTCACAAATCCATTTCTCTGCAAAACATTAAGAAATTTCTGATGAACAAATGGGCACCTCGAGCCCCGTCTAGCTTCCACCACACACACACACACGGGAGCCGGCACTCGGGGAAACAATGCCTGTGTCCACACACCTTATTCCTCCTCCTCCTCTCCCTCCGGCCTTCTGCCGCTCATTAAAAAGAACACTAAAAAGCGCACTTTGGAGCCCTGCCCGCGCAATGGCAATCGCTTCTCTCCACCTTTCATTGAAGAGAAAAGTCCTCCCAAACAGCCCAACACAAGCAGTCTCCTCCGGACTGTTCCCTCGGCTGTGCGGGAGTGGGGTGGGCTCCGGTCCCCAGGGCAGGCAGGAGATGCGTGCTGGCTCCCTGCCTCGCTGGTGTGATTTTATTCACTCCTCCAGAGCCGAAGGGGACGAACGCCTGCAGCCTGGGAGCTCGCAGGGCTTGTGCACCCGCTCTCGCCAGCAGCTCGCTGCTGTTCGGCACAGGAACAACGCAGGCTTTGCACCCTCCTGGGCGTCCCACCGCTAACCTCCTCCACCGTTCACCAGGGGTTCGGCGGGGACTACCACTGGAAGAAGTTGCTATTTTCTGGCTCTTACCTTGTGTGAACAAGCCTTGGGAAACCATGCTTTACAAACCCAGCTCCTTAACAGAGACAGGCTTTGCTGTAAGAGGACTCTGCACAACACTTCAGCCCCCTCGCCCCCCAAATTCAGCAGTTTTTAAAGGTTCCCAGTGCATAAATTAACAGGGAACTTGTGGATAAAGGCAGCGTACCCTCACGGCCGTGTCAGGACTCAAGTCGAACAAGGCTTGCCATTGATTTTTCTTGCACAATAACATGAGGCTGATTATTTGCATTGTTCAGTTATGCAATCCAGGTTAAAGTATCTATATGATCTGGAAAAGTGCAAACACTCATTCTAAAACTGTGCAATAAATTACTTGAATTATTACTGCATCATATGCTTTTGGTTTTTCTTTGCCAACTATTGGCCCATACAAACACACACAAATACCGTCCTCTCAGTATGTTATTAGAGCACATCCAAGTCACATTTTTCCCAAAAATTTTTGCATAAGGAGACACCACTGCAAACGCTGACAGATAGACGCAAAAAGGTCTAATCGAGTTAAATGTGAGCAGTTTATTCCATCTGTGGGCAACCTGGATTTTTGCATGGCAAACCTATAAAAATCCCGCTGTCCTCCCAGACCTGACTCTGCACAGACCGGCTTCCTCACCCTGGTGGGTCCAGCTTCCCCGGCCCCCACCCCTGGCACTCCCCATCCCTTCAGGCTCCCCCCTTGGGATTTGGGGGCCCCGGGGCCCAGGCCGGGGGTCACCCGCACGCTCCCCTCCAGCTGCCCACAGCCAGATCCAGCTGTGCGGGACTGAAGTGGAGCTGCCAAAGTCACAGACGGAGTTTCAAGATTTTTTGAGTCCCCCCTTTCCCGGGGAGCCTGACGAAGAGGTGGGACCCCGGGGTGCCCGGTGGGGACCGCAGGGGCTTGGGGGGATATCTTACCTGCACTTACCCCACCTGCCCCCAACCCGGCGGGGGGGGGGGGGGGGCCCGGGGCCCAAGCCCCCTCCCCAGCACGCCCGGTCCCCAGAGCATCCCCGGGAGCTGGGGAGCGGAGGGCGCTTGTCCTCGGCGCCCCTTTCTGCCAGCCCACCCTTTCGCACGTCCGTGCCCCCTCCCCGCACCTGGGGCTCACCTGGGGGCTCCGCCTGCCTCTTGCCCGGGGAGCGCGGCCGTCACGGCTGGCTCTGCCGCTGCAGCAGCCGCTTCCCAGCGAGGAGGAGGAGGAGGAGGAGGGGGAGGAAGAGCCCGAGCCTGAAGCCCCAGAAGGATGCCATAGCGCCGGGCTGCGCTGACAAAGGCGGCAGCAGGTTGGCATGGGAGGAGGGAGGGAGAGAGGGGAGGGGAGGAGGGAGAGAGGGGAGGGGAGGAGGGAGGGGGCTGCACAGGCCGAGCCTCCCTGCGCCGCCCCCCGCGCCCGCAGCTGCGGGAGGGGGGCTGCCCCG
>NW_010972775.1:14881337-14963065 GCF_000737465.1 Haliaeetus leucocephalus
ATGCCCAGCGTGAAAGGGAGCCTCTTCCCACTCGGGGACACGGCAGCCCAGCGCCCACCCCTGCACGCCCACCGCCCTCGGGGCGCAGAGGCCACTGATGCACAGGCCTCGTGCTGCGCGGCTGCCCGCCGTACCCGGCCTCCCGTGAGGCCAGGGGTACCCTACCTCCCCTCTGACAGGCGGGTCGTGGCCTTTGCGCGATGGGGTCTGGCGGCGTGGGACGCCAACGCAAGGTCCTGCGTGGGCCACACGGCATGGGAGTCCCCGCCTCGGGTGTGCCGCGATGCCCGCGCAGGACCAAGGCACGCTTGCTGCCAGTCCGGGCAAGCGAGAGCTTACCTTATGTCAGAGCATCGCTTCTTTCCCTGCTGATGGTCGGCTTGCCGCGCCGCCCAGAAAATATTGCAGAGAGTTTTTAATGGAGGTCTTGCTGGGAGAATAAAGCGCTAAGATGTCAAAGGCTTGACTTTTCATCTCATTAGTACTGTTTGGGAAGTGGACTATCAGATTTTCTTTCCTAGATGAACCAATTCCAAGGGTTGTATGTACAAACACGTCACGGCCATCAGAGCGCTATGGACAAACTGGGATAAAACTCCGTGTTTTACTTACTCTGACAACCTTGGGAACAGACCTCTCTGCTTTTCTGGGAGAAACAAGGGGTCAGGAGGGGGATTTTGTCTGAAATCCGCTGATGTGCAAGTCCTTCCACTGACTTTGAAGAATACTGTATGTGATTCGCTGTATACATAGTATCTGTAAAGACACTTAACGCACATAGCAGCTAATACAAGAGGAGAAGATAAACATACATCTTTGCAAATGGAAGAAAAACGTGTTTATAATACGTTTATTCTTACCGCTACTTAACAGCACTGAAAGAGGCAGTGTCCTTGGGCCCCATTTTCCACACTTTTGTCAGATTGTTTTACGCTATAAGTACCCATTTACTTGCAAATTGCATGACTGGATGATTTCAGCCCTACACCACTTCCTATAGAGCATGCCTTCAGGTCATCAGAAGGGGCAGAAAAGCTCTCTGTACCCTTCAGAATTGCAAACACCAGAGAATAAGTAGGAAACATTTCTTACTGCTAGTCCAGGTCTAGCTGATCTTACTTGGTTTCGCCCAGGTTCTGACAGGTTCCCAGAGTTGGCTCCCATAGCGAAAGCTGGTCCAGCTAGAAATTAAGGAGCATAATAAAAATAATAATGAGATCGATGATGCATTCCATGATTATGAAAGAAGATGTCTGATCAACGATCCCCTGATTGACAGGAAGTCCCCAACCACATAATCCCGAACTCCTCCTGGGAGGAAAAGGGATCGTGCAGCTGAAATGGTCATTCATCAGCCAGTGCTCCCTTGGCACACAGTCCTGCTGTGTGCTCGCTGGCCTGAGTTGTGGCTGTGATATGAAACTGCCTCCTGTAAAAGCCTGGTGAGAATTTGCAGCAACTTAAAAGCTCAAGGCTTCAGTGGAAGGGATGCTCTTCAATGCATGCCCTTTGCTCCCCGGTTGCATGCAGCATATTTCATGCAGAGCGTTGTTCCCTCAGCCCCAAATCCCTCAAATCCCTCAAATCGAGGGCAACTGGGAGAAGCCATAGCCCAAAGGCAGGCTGCAGCCAGAGGAAAGTTTGATGACTTTGTCTTTTGCCTTCCTCGCTTGTCCCTCAGCACACAGAAATTACATTTAATTGATGGCAAGGGTTTCATTAGCTTTTTGTGGTCTGTGACTAGTGGCATATAATTAGGAATCACCTGCAAAAATTGGTTTGAAACAGTTAAACACGGTGCAGATTCATAAGCACAAGATGTTGATTTTACAAAAAGACACTGGGTAGCGTGTCCGAGGCTGAAGGCGATGCCTAAGGCGGGAGGGGTGAAATAGTGCTTGTGGGCAGCTGGGCAGGCCCGCCTTGGGGCCAGGGAAAACCTCTCTGAGCATCTTGGGGTGCTGCAGGTCAGCAATGACCCCCCCTCTTCCCTTGCTTTCCCATCTGGACTCCAGTTCTCCCCCCCTCCCCAGGCCAGGTTTGACAACGGCTTCAGTGGGAATTTTGTCCGAGGGGAGAGCACCAGATTGGCTCTCCCTGTCCCCGTTCCCCATCTAATTTTAGCACCATCATCTTCTGTTTCCCCTCCCCATCTTTCCTTGACGTCTCTGCTTTGTTCTCCACTCTTCCCTTTCATCTCCTCTTTCCTTCAGTGGCTGGCACAGTTACCTTGTCTGGCTCCCCCACAGCCTCCACCTTCCCCCAGGCCTCCCATCTTTCCTGCCGTCCCCTTCAGCAACTCCTTCCAAATTAAGCAGGTGACCCACTGGATGTAGGAGATGTCTCCTCGAGCCAGGGGTGTCCAGGACTCAGCACACCTGCTGTTCCCAGCTTGCCTGGCATCACAGCGCTGCAGAAACAGTGCCCATCTCCTCAGAGGGGCCACAGCCTCTTGCCTATGTGGAATAGCTCTAATATAAAGATAGTTCAGCCCAATTTGCTTGCCAGGGCCAGGGCATGTTCCTCATTCATACATGATGCTAATCCCAGCTACACAAAAATGAACACGTTGCCACTGTCTTGTCCTCTCTCACAGCAGCAATGGTGCTTTTTGTTTGTGCACAGGAATAACTCCACAGGGCTGGAAACACCGAAGCTCATGGATGCTGAAGGAGAAGCTCGTGTTGAGGGTAAGGTCTAGGGAAGAAAATCTGACTTTCATCACTGCAATACTCAGTAGCTATTTCTCTGACACTTTCTGGCGCCTTCTCCATGTTGATAATTCCCTGTGGGGAGGGAGGGGTTTTTCCACTCATGTCTTGTTCACACTCTCTTGCAAAATTTTCTTTCAGTTGCAACCCCTCTAGAGCAATATGCATCCAACGAGCTGATAGAAACTGCAGCAAGCCTGGGTTCAGGGGTCTCGCTTTGCCTTATCTCATGCGATGCGTCTGTAGCACCACACAGCTGTTACATGCTCTACCTTGCGAAGACTTACACGAGTGATTAACTTAAACCAAACTGCTTGTCCCACTGACAGCAAAGGGACTGGCCCAAGAGCTCATTTTGAAGCACTAAGAAATCTTTACACAGCAAGCCTTTTCTTCACCTTCCTTATTGCAACCTCTGGGGAAATTTGTGCCATTAGAAAAACAAGAGCTCAACACACCAAAAACTTTTCAACCAACTTGGTGTTTTAGCTGCTCTCAGGAACCCCCAAATAATTTCCTGATAAATCTCTTTTACTGAGAGGTAAAAGAAAACTAATTTCATTTTAACTGGGACATGACCATACCTAGCACCTTCTTCAGCACAGACATTTCTTAAACAGCTAGCAGCAGTCAAATGGTATTGAAATGTAGAAAAAAAGAGTCCTTCACCAATACAGCTTGCAGTACAAGAGACTGGTTTACATTTGCCAGTGTGCCAACAACAGGTCCTTAGTCTCTTCTGGGTTTGCTTTTAAGATGAAGAGAAAATCTAAAGCCCAAAGCATAGCCCTATGCTGGGAGTACAGGTAGTTACACTCCAGTTAGACAAGGCTGTCTAAGCCTGGTGTGCTCCCTGAAGTGTTTAGCCGGGATTTAGGAGAGCAAGGACGGCCCCCCCCCGCCTCAGAGGGAATGGCTGGACAGCCCAGGGGGCTGCTTTCTTCCCCTCTCTGTCACAGTCTGGGATTCTCTCCTAGGTTAAAGACAAATACCAAAACTTTCTGCATCATTAAATAGCACTTAGCAATACGTAGCCTGCAGATTGCTATTTTTATCAAGTACTCGGTATTTGCACTTCCTCTGAAATCTCAGTAGGGTATCAATATTGCTGAAGTTGGCTTCTGCGGCCAGCGTGCACGCAGGCTATGCCTGGAAAGATGCATCTTTGAGTTGGCAGTGGTTACCAGTGAGTGATTGATAATGGGCAAACTTCTTGTTCAGCTAAACGGGTTTTGGCACAGGATCACTTGAAATATAACAACCACCAAAAAAATCAGTCTGTTGAATAGCATCCACCCATACCAGATGTGCTGACTGGAGAATATGCCAAATTCTTCAAAGCAGTACACTTGACAGCAGTCCTAGGAAGAAGTGATTTTTTTTCCCCCAATATATTTACAAACAAGGAGCAAAGTAACTGTGGAGTGGGATGGATAAGATAAAATATTTTTGTGAATATTGGTCTAAATTTTTTAATGAGTTTCCCTCTGCTATGTTGAATTTCCAGTGGGTGTGGGAACAACTGGCTTTTGCTGGCGCAAATGCCTATGACAAATAAACCCCCCATATTGCACGTTTGAGCATTTGTAAAATGGACTTTTAAGAGCATGTACAAAAACACTGATGATTGAAGCGATCGCAGGCTAATCCATCCGAGAGAAGAAACGTTAAGTTTGTTTAACCAACTGAAGCAGACCCAGAACAATTTGATTATTTATATTCACGATGAGTATTTTTATAAATGAGCCTTCACTTGGACTTTTCAGTTTGGATCTTTTTGAATGCATTGTTAACCATGAGCAAAAGGGGCAAGATTCAGACACTTCTCAGGCTGTAGCACAGACAAGCTTCCTTTCTGGAGTGAACCTACACAAAAGCACAAGTGCAACTGATGTTAGGTCAAAAGTGGGGGAAAAAAATAATCAGGGGCTGCTTTTCGATTGCAGCCCCTAGGAGGGAGAGAGCATCTTGCAGAGTGCTGGAAGGCTGCACAGATGGAGTCAGTGCAGCTCACATTTATCTGCGTTCAGCCATTGCTCCGGCTGCTGAGGCACCAGTTCCTCTTGATCTGACAGGTGAAGGCAGCAGCAAGTGTGACAGGTAACCACCTGTCTACTTTGCAAGATTTCCTCGACCACAGCTCAACAACAGGCTGTGTGGGATCTTGGGTCAAAGCTGGAGACATATTTGTTCCGTGTGAGCTCTTGGGAAGGTGTTACCTTCCATACCGAGTTCCGGAGAGGGGAAGGTATTTCCAAGCTGTGCAAAGTACGTGCTGATTTCTTGCACGTTCAGGTGAATTTTCTGTGCAATCTGTCTCTCTGTTGGTTACTGGCTTATCCCCAAGTCTTACCCATCAAGGTTTTCTAAAGGAAAATCAAAAGAACCTTCCCATGAGAGTTAAAAGCTGAAGAAAGATATTTCACCACCAGGGATGCTCCGAGATGGAGGGTGGCACAGCCCTGCCTCCCTGCTGTCTTTAGCCTTCGCACCATTTCCATGCCCATGGCCTGACCAAATGCCCACTGAAGCCAGAGGAGACTTTCCAGTCATATCGATGGATGTCAGATTGTGCTCACTGGCACTTAGGTAATACCTTAAACAGTCTTCAGATTTCTTGTGGTCACCAAGGAATTCACAAATGCCTTAGCTTTTACCGCCCTGAGTAATTATTTATTGGGATGGCCTTTTTATAGAATCCCCTTAAAATGTCCATCCAGATTTTAAGGCCAGCAGAGACTATTAGCTCATCAGTCTGCGGAATAACATAGCCCATAGCATTTCACTCAATAAACACTGTGTTTAGCTCAGCAGTTAGCATTTGATTAAAAACTATCTTCCAGAAAAGCCTGCAGTCTCCACTGAAGACATCAAGGAATGAAGAAACTATCATTGCCTTCAGTGGTTTGTCTAGTGCTTGATCCCCTCTTGGGTTTAAAAGTGAAACGTGTTTACTGCAAAATACCCCCACGCCTTTGAACACCTCTGGACACTCAGCTGGGGAGTACCAACGTCTGAAGCCCCTGTCCATGCATGCATCCCCCACAGCATCAACCTGGTACATCTTGAAGAGAAATCCCTGGCACTGTCCTACAGGATGGAGCTATTCATCCTAATTGCGGCCTTGCAGTCTGGAAAACAAAGGCAGAGTCTTTGCAAATCGTTGTTGAGTGAAAGGACAAGTTCTTGCTTCTGCAAGGTGAGCCCAACCATCACTGCTATAGAGAGGTTTAATTCTGACTCTTTTTTCAGCAGATCTAAAGTTGCGCCTTTTTGCCTTTTGCTCTCTCAATATTCCTTCCTTGCTTGTTCAAAGCTCCAGTTTCCCATCTCCTCTGCCAGTTTTGCTCCAGGAAACAGTATCTCATTGTGGGAGTAGTCCTAGGTCCAGCTTGTTCATGTCTGATGGTGAGCAGGATTTCACCTCCACTTAACCTTGGGCTTCATTGGCCCTGCTTTTATTTATATCCATTTCCTGGATCTTCACCGTGGGAATAAGAATCACGTATCAACCAGATGCTCCAAGGCATTCACAGATTAAGCAGTATGTTCTGGCTGAGCCCATGCAAAGCGGAGAGTCAAAAAGGAAGGCAACTGCTGTGCGGGGGCCAAGGTCAGCTTCCCTGGGAGGGGGCCTTCTCCTGACCTCCCACATACCAGGCCTGTGCAGAGTGATTTATGGAAGCACTAAAGGAGCTCTTTCACATATTTTGTCCCAAATCTCTGAATTGTTCACTGCTCTTAGTATCCTTTCCTCTCAGCTGTGTTGGTCTGCCTTAAAATCCTTTGAAGGGATGTATGGTTTTCTGCTCCAAGAGTGGAGACTAGGTCAGAACATCTCTATGGATAAGTCATTTCTTGCTGGCTTCTTTTGCACCACATTGAGGTATGAGGTGGCCTAAGTTCACTGGTTGCAACCCAAAGATCCAGGCAGCAGCACACATCAGGTTTTGTCTTCGGGCTTGGCTGGGGTTAAATCACTCAATTCATTTGAAATTGTCAGCAAAAAGCCTATCGATCTCAGCAGCTCTGGGATTTCTGCAGTAGCTGGTAAGGCCGGAGCAGGTGGTGTGACACCATCTGACTGCCATTAGAAAATCAGGGAACAGTGTCTTCACGTATTCCCATTCTCTTGTATTTCTTCCCCGTGTCACAGCCCTCTTATGGGTCACTGGGTCATTCACATAAGGTATTGCATGATATAATAAGATGCATCATAACAAGATGTCTTTATTAGCCAGAAGGTCATGCTTCCCCATGCTGGGAAAAATAGCAGATGAAAGACAGATGACCCATATGGATCACAGTAACTTAAATTAGATTATGAAGACAGTGAAGTGCTTGTGACATATCTTGTACAAGGCTCTTTAACCACAACAAATAGATTGAAACCTTTCTAGCATTTAATCTTTTCTCCCATTGACTATGGGCAGATCACAGAGAAAAAGAATCTCACTTCCTTCTATATCTCTGTTGAATTTAATTAGGTTTGCAAGGTTCGCTCCCTGGGTGCGTTACTCAAAGTCCTTACACTTTCCCTGTGATGTCTAGGGGATTATACACACGTTGAAGCCTAGCTCTTCCATAATTGCTTTATCAAGGGGGACCATGTAGAACCACATTTTAAATGGCAGTTTTGACACAATTTGTTTAGCACATGGGAAAGATGTAATACTTAAATCTTAATATAATAAGATATAATATTTAACTCTCTCTTCTGCTCAACACCAGGGAAGACCCATGAGGTGTGTCCTATCTGACCTGCTTGTGCACATCAAATCCAGGATGACTCGGAACGGTCTCACCAGGAGATACAGAGAGAAGTCCAAGGAGCAGCATCCCAGGGAAGGCACAGCACCACAGCACGTGCTTCATGCCGAGAAGCTGCATCTCTTCACAGCTGGGCTTGAGCTGAGCAGGGTTGCTCAGAGCAAGAAGATATCAAGAACCAGTCAAGCACGACTCCTGATGCCAACAAGTTTCAAGGTCAGGGCTGTACGTGCTCTGCGGAGCAAAGGCTACACCTCACAGGCAATGCTGCCCTGCACTCCGTTTTCAACTCCCAGCTGAAGCTGGGAAGAACAGAGATGCAGCTACTGCCTCCCACCTCTCTGCGTAGGGAGGGAACAGGGCTCATGCTGCTCTCCCCTCTCACCACTATCTGAGCTGCCCTTGAGATGTTTTTTGAGTTGGTTTCTCCCATTGCCACCTTTGAACATTTGGACATAGCCCAGCCAGAACTTGCCCCTGAATTTGCAAGACAAAATATCTTCATTGCATTTAACACTTGGGCAGAGAGCCAGAAAAGGTGGTATGGGAGACTTTATCCTTTCAGCATCAGTACTGTAAACTTCTTTGCCACCAAGTATTACTAAAGGTCAAGATCTAAAAAGAGTTTTTAAAGTCTCTTATAGACAATGATACTATCTAGACTTGGAGTGATAAGCATCAGAGGCATAGATGAGTTTTGGGAGGTGTCCAAAGATAGAGAGGGGGGCAGAGAGGTACAAAAGCAGCGATGAGAAAAGTTTAATTTCTGCCAGTAACTGGTTGGTCTGGTTTTGCTCTTTCATGGCTTACTCTGACTTCACGTTGGAGGTGCTATGATGGGGTTTTTTTCTTAAATAAAAATTAAGCCATGACAATGCATTTCTGCAGTGCTCCCTAAAGTGTCTGCTGCTGGCCTTCCTGGTGACAAGGTCTTGCATTGGAGGGATCCTTTTGATCCAAACTGTTACGGCTGTGCCCCTGCTCCAGTGCTCCAGCAGGGCATGCCAGACTCTGCATCGAAGGATAAGAAGGTAATTGATCCCAGAGAGGAAAAGAAAGAGCCTGTGGCGAGAGACAGATGCACAAACTGGAAGAATGCAACGTTTATGCTTTTACCTAAATCAATAGTAACTACAAGAAGCTGCTGTAGCTGCAGGCTCTTCGTTAGACTGTGGGTGAGTCTCAGATCTGGAGAGGGGTTTGGCTATTCTTGTGTGCAAGAAAGTACCTGCAAACTGTGCATGAAAGGGGGAGCGAGGTGGAGAAAAACAAAGCCACCAAGAATTAGCTATGCTTGCAAATAGGCACAAGAGGTAGTGGGCAATCTTCCTGCCCCAAGGACATGCCATTTTGGAGGTGTCAATATGTAGGCTGAGACCCATGAGCTCATTCCACATGAGACAGTAAACAGATGTTTTTCAGGACCAGCTTTCCTGACCGAGGCTGGATTTGAAGAGGCAGATCAGACATCCACCAGTTCCCCGAGCATCCTGTCCACCTGGAGATCATTTATTTTGGCTCCAGTGGCAAGTAGCAATATGTGAATTTATCATGGTCAGATAAACACTAATAAAAAGTCCCATGTTAGAGCAATAGTGATTTTTCTGTCAAACCCACACTGAATAAAAGATAAACAGCGAAATTTCATTTTCTGCTCTGGAGCTGGAAGGACTAAGGTGTAGAAACACAACAAAAACAAACAACATGAATTCTTTGCAAATAGCTTCCTCTCTTCTAATTGCATTTCCCATCTAACTTCACTTTTGCTATGGCTTGTGGAGGTAACAGCTATTGATCTACAACTATTTTGACAAGGAGAGGTGCTGCAGAAACAGCAGAAATCTCATCAGGTCATTGTCAGCTAATCTGGCCACGCAGTAAGGGAGCAAACAATTAACACCAGGCAGTAGCTGCTGGGCTCATCATTATCCAGCAAGTATAAGGTCCTCTGAGGACTTGAATTCTCATTTGGGTCCAGCTCATAATATAAAAGCCACACCTGAGTAATGTGTGCCTGCAGAGCTGATTTCACAGAGTACAGAAATACAAGCACAGGAGCTGCAAACATGTTTTCCATTGACTGGAGCGTACAACGTCTTATTTATCACGACTCAATTGATGGCTAAACTCACCCAGCAAACTCATAAAAGCATTAGTTTGTATTTGTTGTTCACATTCAGAGACATTATACATCAAAAAGGTCAATGCTTCCCAACTAATTCAATTATAACACAGCCATCTATCATACTAGTTCAGTTAATACCATGTTAGCTTGCAGTTTTTGGAGAATGATAAAAGTTGGAGTGTCCATACAGGGTATTCCACTTCAATGACAAACCTCTTTGTGATAACAGAGCTCATTGCAAGACTTTCTGCAGCCATTCTTTGCCAAATGCTTCATATAAAGTCTGAACTACTAGTTTTTGCAAGTGGCACGGTGGTTAAATGCATCGAGAGACAGTGCTGCAGTCTGAAAGCCATGCTACCTATACAGAGCTTGAAAAATGACAGTCCCCGAGGATGTTTTATTTGCTTGCATTTGTTATTAAAGGGATAGTGACGGGGATTCATTTGTTGGTCTTTTTTCAATAGATTTCATCAAGGAACAACCAGCGCCCTCCCTGCACCGGTTTGGAAATCTGGATGTAAGATAGCTACAAGGCAAGGACTTATTTAATAAATCTGTGCAATCAGATAGAATAAGAAAATATGATATTACAATTTTTTTTGGAAGTGCAGACAAGCAATCTGGACAACTACAGGCTCTTTAGTCTGATTTCACAAGCAAGGAAGGCTTTTTAATACATGTTGAAGGAAAGGGCTCTGGAAGCAAATGGTGGCAGGAAAAAATGCACCAAGATAAATCACACCAGCTATGCCATTATCTTTCTCTGATAAAAATCCTCATTTTTTCTAAAGCAGCACATATAACCTATCTGGACTTCAGCAGAACACCTGACATGGAAAATTAAGTTCATTGAAAATTATTTGGATTAATTCACAACTGGTAGCTAGTTCCTCACCCACCCTATAGGAGAGATACTGACATACCATTTTGAAAGGAGGATGAGCAGGCTGGGTAGAGGTTACCAGAGGAATTCCTCCAGGACTGTGGCCCATTTTGGTTACTATCTTCATTAACTACCCCTGCACAGAGCAGAAAGACACTAATGCCGTCAGCAGCATTAGACAGAAAGCTGGGAAGCATTCTTAGATAAAACCTGCTATTGCACAGGAGAGGCAGAGGGATGGTTCTAACACAAACAGAAATAAATTTATGATTCTGTACTTAAGGACCAGCAAGAATATCTGTGAGCACCTGGAAGCCTATCAGCTGGGAGCAAGGGGAAAAGAGAAGCATCAGTCTAGCACAGGATGGTCATGAGGGTTTGACATGCTGTAGCCATAGAAAAGCAAAGGTAACGTGATGAGTAGCTCTGCACACAGGTACTGCAGAGAGGTGTTGACACGTTTACAGGGCACAGACCAGGATGAGCATCATTGGGAAGGATAAGCACAACCTCACTCGGAATACCCTGCCCCATGTGGTCGCCTGTGCTCAGCAATGTCCAATTCAGAGCAAGAAGTAACTGGAATGAGCCTGTGTTGTAAGAGGAGACTGTACAAGCTGCTTCATTTAGCCTTGCAAAATGAAGCCTGAGAGGGTCTGTGATTATTTTCTATAAATACATCAAGGGGGTAAACACAAGGGAGAGAGAAGAGCTATTTAAGCTGAGGAAGAATATTGGCACAAGAACAAATAGATGTAAATTGATGAAGAATAAATTTAGACTAAAAAAAATTCTTCAGAGACGTGAATTTTTG
Organism: Haliaeetus leucocephalus; assembly: GCF_000737465.1. Classification (NCBI taxonomy): domain Eukaryota; kingdom Metazoa; phylum Chordata; class Aves; order Accipitriformes; family Accipitridae; genus Haliaeetus; species Haliaeetus leucocephalus. The sequence continues at coordinate 14,892,644 of NW_010972775.1, forward strand.
GAATAGCCACAAAGACAGAAAGAATAAACTTTCCCTCTCTCCCCCCAGCCTTGCTCAGTTACTGAGCAGGGTTGTATGGCCCATTTGGGTGGGATGACAGCACGCTGCTCTCAAGCCATCCTCCAAGGTCTAAGCTCTCATGCCAAGCAGACACAAGATTTGCTAATTGCCATCTCTGGTATCGTGGAGGTCTCCAAGCCTCCATTCAACCCATACCATCTGCAAAGTTTCCAAGAGTTTCATACTTTCTTTTTTTAAATGTTGAGGTTTTCACCAAGGCTGCGGTTTCCTGGTCATGGGCCAGTGGCCAGGAGGACCATGGAGCATCCTGGCCTGTATACTGACATCTGTGTGGCAGTGTGGAGAAGTGGCACAAATGCAACCAAAACCGCACATGCTGCAGACAGGGAGGCACGGCTGATTTCTAGCCAGACCAGTCACCAGGTGCTTGTTTGTTGTTCCGGCTGATGGAAAAGCAAGGCCGATGGCACGGAAAATGCAGCACCTCCCTGGCAGAGCCCACAGCTGGGCTGCTTTAAAGCAATCAAAGCTTCAGCCTTGGTAAGCGGGCAATGCATTTCTCCCTTGTTTCAGCTCTCAGAAAGACTGGAAGTCTAGATGCTGCGTGAAAGGAGGGCCAGGAGGAAGTGAGGAGGACAAGAATCACAGTAACAAGATTGGCACTACCAGGTGAAGTCCCCAGTCCTCTCACCAGACATACCCTGCGGAGCTCAGTGGGGCTCGGCGCATCCCATGCTAGGGCAGAGAATGGTCAAGCCAGCTCAGTTGTGCTGCCCACTGCCTTTCTATGGGACCACAGAGGGGACGTGTCTCTGGGATCCCCAGAGAAGACCAATGGACCAAGGGAGCCACCTCCTCCTCTGCCCATGTCCTGCTCTATCGAGAGCAACAAAGAGACCTGTTGACATCCATACAGACACCCAGGTCCCCTCCATCACTGCAGGACCAACCTGCTGATTGCTGCCCTGTGCCTCTGCTGACTGAGGTGGGTACCCAAAGGCAGCAAGGCTTAGCAAGAAGGGTTCGTACAAAGAAGAGCTCAGAATTATGGGATGTTTAACGTTAATGGGGATCAGAAACCATAACGCTGGACTCAGTCCTTATGCTAGTGGTAGAGCAGGCTTTTAAATCACACAAAAAATCATTATCCATACTTATACAGTAGCATTATTAAGAGACTCACAAAATACCATACCTAATCATAGTTAATGTACCGTGATAGTAACAGTATGTGGGAAACTGAGGCGCAGAAAGTCAATGTCACAACTCATCAGTACTTCGATCATCCCTTCTCAGTTGAATTATCCTGCTCTAGCCTTGCAAGAGGCCTAAAAATCATTGCTGTCAAGGTCAGAGAGACAAGCACCAACGCCAGGAACGGTTTTTCCCAGCTCTGTAGTGCCTTGCTCAAGTCGCGGCCATGGCCTCCCTCCCCGCAGAGAGGCACAGCAGCCCAGGAAGTCATTTTGTCACGCCGAAGCTTTCAGTGCAGCACATTCACACTCACTGGTTGGATGGTCTTTCTCTGTCAGGCAATACATTTTAGCATCTTCTCTGAGCATTTTTTTCTCAGGGCAAATACATCATTTTCTCGAGTATTTTTACATTATCGCAGCAGAGCAGCTCTGATGACACACAACTAATGTGGGACTTTGCTTTTACATTTTGTTGCAGTCTGCAATGAAATTACATGGAGGGCTCCTGAGACATATACATTTTAAGTCCTTGCATATCACACTGGAAAGTGCCAACTGACCTAGCAATGAATGAGTCAAATTCAGAAGCGGAGACTTAAGTGTATACTGGTATTTCAATGAGTGGGGCAATAGCACCATAATTCTCATTACTCTTGCTTTGAGTCACGCATGAGAACTCTCCTGCAGACCCAAATGACCTCATATATCCCTCAAGTGCAAATAGGAAATGCAGTCCTCTCCTCTGGACATCAACTACCAATTTGTGTGTTGCTTCTTACTGTTCAGATCATATTGTGGGCTGATATTATCACTTTTGCCATTAAGTTTATTGTTTTTATTTATACCAGCTGGAGTAATTCTTTTTAACAGAGGCTATCACTGTTCTTTATAAATCTTACCACAAGGATAAATCAAGAGTAACATATATTTTTTGCAAGTCTATGAATCCATAATTGGCATTTACTCTCTCATAGTTTACACAGATGAGGATCATTCTCAACACATTTCTACAGACAGAGAAAAAAAAAACCATACACTTCTCCAGAAAACCCAATGAATTTTGAATTGAAACCTTCCAGATTTTGTGTGCATGAGGGCTGATTTTATCTGCACGTTGAACTGCTAGATCTTAAAACATGTTTTGTTCTATATAAAGAAAACCTTCAGAAAAAAAAATTAATAGAGTATTTGCTCAAAAGCTCTTCTGGCTCTGGGAACTTTCTGAAACATGATGTACCTAATGCAGCTGGGTACCTCTTACAGTTGTTGGGGGACTGCAGATACAGCCATTGAAGGATGCTACATGACATGGGGTACAGGGGCTCCCAGGACCTCAGAGCCCACATACCCCCCCATTTCCAAGTACCAACCCTGAAACCCTAACTGGGGCACGACTCAGTGATGGCTCCAACTGGGACAATGGCCACCAGGACTTGGGTGAAATGGCAGCAAAGGCAGCATCACACACCCAAGCCCTTGCTTTTTATTCTGGTGGACTGTAAGTCTTCCTAATGTGCTAGTGCTTTAGGAGAAGAAAAACATAAAGGACCTTATTTTAATCTGAATCCATAGCAGGGAAAACAAGGTGTTGTGAGTGCGATACTGTTTGGGGGGATATTGTAGCTTCTTCGTCTTCCCCTAGCATGATATAAAGGTTCTATTAAAAGGGAAACTATCAGTTTCTTAAAGAAAAAAAAAATGCCCTTTCAAAATGAATACATGTCAGTCCAAACTGATAGCTTAAATTAAATATTAAAGATTAAAAAAAAATAATAAACCCCCTGAGCCAGAGTTTGATTTATACAGTACTGTTCCTTCAGAGAGGATTTGTGGAAGCAAGAACTCGCTCTGTGTTGTTCTTTGTAAAAGAAAACGAACAAAATCAATTTTTATAAAGCAAGATTATTTTAGGAGTCAAGATACGCCAGCTGTATCTGGGACATCTGTTTTTCTCTCCCCCATCCTTTCTCTTATAAAGCAGCGACTTCAGAAAAGACTGAAAAGGTGCCCAGAGCCTGCCCAAACGAGGTTATTACTGCTTTTCTCAATGTGATTAAGCTTGTCTTTATTGCAATCTCACCCATTTTCAGCTAACCTGAGCAGCAGAAGCACAGCTCTTTTCCCCAGACCCAAGTTTACTGCAGTCAGAAGCATCCCTGGTCCCACTGGGTGGTCTTTCACAGTCTCCTCATTTGACTGCTCTCCTCGGTCCGGTAGGACACACCATTGGGCACATGGGCACTCAGCGTGTAAAAATCACCATTTTCTCCAGGGGGCCCTGCTGTGTACGGGAACGGCACTGGCAGTACTTGTTAACAAAGCCAAAATGCTTAATTATTTCTCCAGCAAGCCCTGGACTCCTGAACAGGTAATTACAAGGTGATATTTAATAGCAGTTGCGAGCCTTGCACCCCATTTCCAGAAACAACACAGGCATGGACTATCTTTACCAGACTTTGGGCTCCTTAATCTCCCAGGCTCTTCTGAAAGGAATATTCACAGCATCTAGCAGTGTTACACTGGCTTTTGCAAAACATCCCCATCTTTCAGGAGCATGTGCCAAGTCATAGCACAGGAGACACCGAATGTTAAAAGCCCCGTATGCACAGCCAGTGTTTTACATCTTAGGGGTGGCCTGGCACCAAGTCTTCAGCTGCCCAAAGCAACCCAGATCCACTGGATCTGATGGACAAACTCCAGACCTAAACCAGGTGAGGAGGTGACCCTGGTGCCTGAGGGCAGGTAGGAACAGATGAGTGAGGGAAGCTGGTGTGGGGCTGCAAAAGGCAGCGTAGGGCGTGGGAGAGCTTAAAAGACGTGCCTCGCTCCCTTGTGGTGGACACCAGCTGCCCACGGTGATGGAAGGGTTAATCAAACAACAGCTCCCATGTGGGCCTGTCTCACAAAGGTTGTCTTTCACAAGTTGAAAAAAATGAGAAAACAGCTGCTAAAGAGAGAGAAAAGATGCCGTATGGAAGCGGCATTAGAGAACTCCTCTGGGCTTGCAATAAGTCACTGGAGCAAGTTTGTTCTTAAATGTGTCTGAAATGCCTCCAAAGAGAAACATGTTATTTTGGAGAAGGATGTTTTTATATGGAGCATAAAAGAGATTAGTTGCCAATAGAAGAGCACAGCAGAAGAAAATACTGAAAAACAACCCGAGACTGTATTAGTGGTTATCACGCAGGTCAGCACTCAATGTTAGAGTCTTGTTAATGCTGCCATACATTAATTTAAACATATTAAAAACTCAAATGGACTAAGGAAACCCACATAAGAATAATGAAATCAGTTCATTCACCTGCCCCCAGCCAATTTAGAGAACAAGTTTCCTCTCCTCCCATCCTGCCTCTGCAGCCACTTGTACAAGTGAAGTGAGTTTGCATCAAGATTTCAAATATCTGGAAAACCCAGAAAAACTTTCAGATCTAGTTGGATTTGGCTCCATGACTTCAAACAGAAAATGCAAATCCCGTCACATGTTGCACACTCACAGCAGGATAGAGACAGAGCAAAGGAACTGCTGGGACCTTTGGTAGAGCAACTGGCACAAAACTTGGCCTGGCTTTCTACCAAACACCCGTGCTTTCTCTGAGCTCAGAAAGAGAAAGGCTGAAAGGCTGTCCTTATTTGTTACTGTTTTCTCCACGTTTATTTTCTCTCCAGAAAATGCTAAAATGCTTATCCAACTGCTGGTTTTTAATGCCGTCTGCTCCAAAGGGACTGGAACTATTTTACAACTCTTTTGGAATTTTGCTTTTTCTGGAAAAAAAAAAAAACAAACCCAAAAACCTGAAAGAAAACTGAGGATCTGGATAACTAGGTAAACTTCAACTCGAAGCTATCCGAAGTGCTGTTAGGCAAAACAAAGGGATTTTATTAAAGCAGAGATGTGCCTTTTGCCATATGTTACTATATGTCCTTCCTAAATGCTCACAGATGCGATGCTATGGCTACAGGAAGTTTATCAGGGATCCAGCCTACTCAGTGCTGGGCAAAATAGCCCTTAAAAACAAACAAATAACCCCAACAAAACCAAAAACCCCACACTCGGAAACCTTGAGTCTTCCTAGGCAAACCAGCCCAAAGCTTCACCCAACTCTATGTCAGCCAATGAACCCAAAACCTTTAAATCTTGCAGAAAACCCATCAGCCTCAAGTCACAGCCTTCAAGAGACAAAATCCCCTGGCTTTTAAAGGTTAATTTCTAGGCACATTGGAAGATACTTTATGTGTATGGCTTGGTTGGCTCCATTATTAATTTAGCAGGTTACAAAACTCTTGGTACATTCTCACCATGCTCTGCACTGGGACATTAAGCTGTGGGAATTTTCCTCTCAACATTGGCATTTCATTATCTGCTTCTGTTGATTATTCAAATTGCATTAGATGTCAAGGCTTGCTAGATTCAAAGACCTCACTGAGATGAAGGCAGTTATATCCATCACTGACAATGCCAAGGAAATGAGTACAAAAGCTACACCATCCCTCAGGATAACAAGTGAATGGTAGGATGTAAAATATATCCACGCCATGCTTTATTTAAAAGTCTCTTGAAATGTCATAATAGCTTAGATTTAATAGGGGGAGGTGGGGAGGAGGGGGAAATCCATCCACTTTCAAGATCATGGTCTACAGCCAGATCTCAGTGAATTGCACTGGTTTTTGGCCCTCACATATATAATTCATACCTAGCTCACCTCTGCAGTACAGACACGCTCTAACCCTGTAAAATGGGAGGCAATTATACAGCAGAGGAACAAACTAAGTAAGAAATCTCCCCCTTCAAAGAGAGAGCTTGGTGCAAGAGTAGGTCCAGTCCCCAACCACCCCAGCAGCTTGAAATATCCTCTACAAACAAAGAGCAGCTGAACATAAAGATAAAGCAACCCCGTGGCTGCTCCAGCCTGCACCCAGCCAGCCTCCCTCCAGCCTGGTCTGCAGCTCCAAGGGAGCCTCATCCTTCCCACCCAGGAGGTCTCCTGTGCCAAGGGCAGCCCTGCCCAGGGAGCCCACGAGCAGCACCCCCGTGCCCCATCCCCTGCTGAGGTTCCCTCCTGCCTGCCGCGTGCCTGGAGAGGCTCTCCAAAGCAGGGAGATTTGATCCCACACCCTTGCTCAGGCACAAACTGAGGAAAAGAGCCTGCACAGCCAGAAAAATGAATTTGCTTTTATTTAATTTAAAAAAAAAAAAGGGGGGGGGGAGTAGAGGTTGCCTAATTATTCTCTCAGCTAACCATTTTAGCCTTGTTTTCTCCTACTAAGTGAATACCTTATGTGATCTCTGTGCTAAAAGCAGCTGAATGTCAGGGACATTGATCTTGGCTCCAGCGTTTGTTTTTACAGGGTTTGGATCTACTCTGTTTTGGCACCACATTATTGGTTTCTATCAGTGTCAAAGTGCCCCTTCCTGTTCTGTTTTTGCTTGCTCACAGAGCTCAGCCCTTTGGAGGGCAAGTGCCAGCCTAAGTACTTTGGGCAGCTAAACTGCCACGGGAGGAGACACTCCTCCTGTCCCTGGAGCACCCTCCCAGTGCTTCCAGGGGACACAGAGTTACCAACGGGATGGGAAAATTATTTCCACAGGAATTCACTGCTTCACTTCTGTACTGAAAAGACTAGGGACATCGCTGCCATCAGGTGCCCACCCACCAGCACATTGGGACCAAACGATACCAGTGGTGAAGCAGCAGGAGTTACATCCCGACCCTCCTGGCTTTGTAACCACAATTTCAGCTTGAAAGATGACAGCTCTGTCAAATGAGAGAGGGAGAAGCCTCTGCCTTGCACAAGCCCCAGGCTCATTAAATGATTTTTTTTTTTTTTTGTAATAACCTTCTTCTGCATTCAGAGCATCTTCATCCTTTTCTTTCCGTTACCTTCTCCCAAAATACTGGATGCTGTCTCCAGCTCCCTGCACACCCTGTAGAAAACAAGTACAAAGCATTCCCCCCCCCCTTCTACAATGATACAGCTGTGTAAAGGCAGATTAATCACAGAGCTCACGTTCATTTATTCATACCATTATAGACGAGAAATATTCTTTGGTTTTGAAGGTTTATTTCTTTAACAAATGAAGGCTGGAGGTGCCAAAAGAGAAAGAAGAAAATAGAAATAAAAAAGCTACATCAAAACATTAAACATGGGAGAATATCAAGCCAATGCACTCATGGACTTCTTGCCAAAATCACTTGAAAGACTTTCACAGCTGAAACCAGGACAGAATAAAAAAACTGAAAATACTAAATGAACATGCTGAACAACTAAAAACAAAATAAAAGGTGAACAGAAATGCTGACTGAAAAAACTTAGCTGTGATCCCAAGGCATTCCCACTATCCACAAGAGCCCAAGTGCTTCTCGGGCTGGAGTTACCCTTCTCTTGTCAGGCAGCATGAGGACAGGGGTCCTGTTTGGGTCACAGGCACTGACTGGCATGGCCAAATCCTCTTCTCTGTCCCCAGCACTGTGACAGAGTGAGCAGACAGGGAAGGAGGCAGGAGTGAACTCAAACAATTTTGTTCCTCCTCCCAAGACTATAGGATGCTACGGGAAGGAAAAAAGCCACCTACTCCCAGCTTCTGAGAGAGGAGGGTCTCCATGGGCTCTACATCTGGGCAGCGGATCCCCAATGGGGAAACCACTGACCTCCCACCTGTCCCTTGCTGCTGTGACACCAGAGACATGTGCTGCTTCCTTCTGAGAAAGGTCAGCCCACGAAGGGTCAACCCAAAACATGCAATAAACTGGAGGGAAGACAGTTCCACAAACGCACAGAGCTCATCTGAATTTCAGCAGAAGAGGACTGCTCGTGCTTGCCCCTGTCAAGGACAAGCAGGGAATTTAGCATCTCGCAGACAAAACCTGGTACCAGCGTTTCTTGTAGGCTCCTGGCAGAGCAGCTCCCCTTGGCCTAGGCCAGCTGAAGTAGAGGGAGGTGGTTTTAATTGAGATCTGGGTCTGGGAGAACAAAACACTGTCGTGGTTTAACCCCAGCCAGCAACTAAGCACCACGCAGCCACTCGCTCACTCACTCCCCCGCCTCAGTGGGATGGGGGAGAAAATCGGGAAAAGAAGTAAAACTCGTGGGTTGAGATAAGAACTGTTTAATAGAACAGAAAAGAAGAAACTAATAATGATGATGATAACACCAATAAAATGACAGCAGTAATAATAAAAGGATTGGAATGTACAAATGATGCGCAGTGCAATTGCTCACCACCCACCAATCAACACCCAGTTAGTCCCCGAGCGGTGATCCCCCTGCCCCCACTCCCCCCAGTTCCTATACTAGATGTGACGTCACACGCTATGGAATACCCTGATGGCCAGGTTGGGTCAGGTGCCCTGGCCGTGTCCTGTGCCAACTTCTTGTGCCCCTCCAGCTTTCTCGCTGGCTGGGCATGAGAAGCTGAAAAATCCTTGACTTTAGTCTAAACACTACTTAGCAACAACTGAAAACATCAGTGTTATCAACATTCTTCACACACTGAACTCAAAACATAGCACTGTACCAGCTACTAGGAAGACAGTTAACTCTATCCCAGCTGAAACCAGGACAAACACCCTCACCCACAAGCCACCAAGCAACAGTTAATTCACAGCTTTTCCAACCACAGGGCCAGCTGCAAAGAGCTGCCCTTCTGGGAGATGTTTTGGGGAATTCCTACTCCCCAGCCATCAGCTCTCCTCACTATCAAAAAATCATGTTTTTACAGTTATTCATCCTTCTCACTGTGGAAGGCAACGCGGACTGACCCTCTTTTGCCATCTTTTGGTAAAGAAGGCTGCCTACACAACTGTGTCAGCCCAGGAGCAGAGGTGGCCGGTTAGCTGGGTGTCCTGGCACTGGTGAACAAGGAGAGGAGCCCAATTTTCCATTGCACCTTGGTATAAAATTTCACCATTAACAAAACCAGAGGACACTACTCTGTCAGCATTTCACACCCAGCCACAAGCCATAACCCCCAGGTGCCAGGCTCTAGAGAAACGGCATCTTCTGCAGATGTCTAAAAGCAGGGGAAGGTACGACCATGGTGCTAGCCAGGAATTAAAACAAGCAAATGTAGATCAGTTCTGATTTAGGGCTCAGGGGACAGTCAGCAATCCCTTCCCAAGGCGCGAATGGGGGCGAGAAGTGTGAAAGCAGAGAGGTGTGAATGGAGCCAGCATTAGGTCCTTAGGTCTGGACCATCTGCCAGAGGTGCCTACCCATTTGCCAGCTCAGCCTGCTTTGAAGATGACTCAACACCAACTTTCAACTCAAGAACACCGAAGACAAGTAACAGATGCAGGTTTGGGAGCAAACAGCAGGAACAGCCAAGAAGGTACAGTGAAATGCAAGAGCTTCTTGTTGTCCACACTAAGAGCCGAACGAGGCAGAGTGGTCTGTGAACATCTCTTGCGGGAAGATGTTATCCACAGGAACGGCGATCGCTTTCAAAACCTAATTAGGCCTTGCCTACATCGAAATGTCAGAGTGAAATAAAGGTCTCTGATCCAAATTTGTCAAGTGCCTCCCAGCATTTCCGTAACAGACAGTGTGATTTTTGACAGAGCATGAAGTTGACATTCGTCTGCAAACTGCAGATGATGAAGACATGATTAAGGAAATAAGAGTCACTCTCGGAGGTGGTGGTCTTAATCAATGAGTTTCCATTTCTTGAATGCTTGCCAATGTAAAGTCTGTTCTACAGGCCATTTGCAACTGACCAAGGAAACTTAAGTTGCCAGTAATTTCCTGTAACAGCCAGAAAACACAGTAACTGATAAAGCAGAAGGTGAACGCAAGTTATTAAGTCTTCCAAAACTCCTTGTTCAAATTCCAAGTTAGCTATTATTTTGTAGTTAATCTTCTGTCCATTTGTGGTGATGAGGGAGGCAGATGTTTAATTAGTTTTAACAAAAAATTCCATTAAAAATTGTCTTGCTTCTACTGAACTAGATTTATAACCTGTGTAGACAGAGACAATTGAAAAGCTAGAGAAAAATATTCTGTGGGGAATCCAAGAAAATCTGTATCTCAGAACACTTTCTCCTGCACTCAGAGACCTTCAAGGTCTGTAGACTCAGATAGAAAAAACACGTGCATTTTTCAGCTGTCACCATCATTTATTCACTTAACAAAGGAAAAAGAAAAGCCTAATTACTCATGGGTCCCTTTTTAATTTGCAGGGTTAGTGATGTTTAAGAAAAAAAAAAAAGAAAGAAAGAAAAACACACTGATGAATTACCCCTGCACTTACAGCAGGAAAAAGATAGCAGTGTTTCCAGGCAGGTAGGTCCAGAGGGGCATGCTCAGGAAGCATTACAACCCACAGAGTTATTCCAGCCTAGTGCTAACATCACAGGGTAGCATTCAGTTTGCAACCCTCTGCAGTTTTTGTTTGCATGTTTTTAAGTAATATTTTGCTCAGGGACTCGTTTCAATGTTATTCTGCCCAAACAATCTCATCAAGGCAATTTGTATACCCACCTTCCTTGTGTACAACTTCCCCAGCACCCTCAAATCAGCAGATCCAGCAAGCAGAGATTTTTTTTTTTATATTTTTTTGCTGTACAAAAAAAATTCTGAGCTAGACTAGGGCCACTTTTTTTTTTTTTAATAAAAAAAGTGTCCTTTCATCATAATCCCCCCAGCTGTAACAGGAAAACCTTCCACGTGCAGACAAATTGTTGTTAACAAATAACTACAAGCAGTTTCAAGCTAGTGTTTTGCAATCATATATTTTAGTATTAGTCTGTTGGGCACAGAAAGACCTATGGTCCTGGTTACTTTGGCTCTTCAACCCTCCCTACACATACTGCTGTGACTGAGAGCATAGCCACCCCCAGGAGGCTGCTAGCATGATTTTCTACTTGTTGCAATTTTCTTTCCTCTTCTCCTAATTAACACTGCTATGAAACTCGATGCTCTCGCTTAACCTAAACAATTTTAACATATGCAATAACATCAACAAACCCCACAATTAATTATTTGCAAATACCAATAAAAATACATTTTGGGGCACTGTACAGCCACATCAGTGTAAATTAGGCTTAGATATAAAGCAGATAGGGAGCTGAAAGGACTTGCTTTTGATCACAGAAAAAAGCCTGTAAGCACAATGAGACTTTGGCCTCTTTCAGGCTGTATTCTCATATTTTCCCATATGACGGGGAAAAAAAGAGGAAAAAAAGAATTGCAAACACATTTCTTTCAGGGCAGATTTCAGCCTTATACAAAATTGAAATTTTTGTCTTCTTTGAATAACACTACCCTCTTTGCCACAGCAAGTGGAAAACTACACTAGCCAAGACCATTTTTTAAACTACTGTTAAGAAAAATGGGTTTTTCTAGTAAACACAGTCCTGTATCTAGACTGGGCCTGAGAAGCATCGGCTAAACCCATTCAAAGAGAAAGTTGTAGCAACAGCAGAGCTTTCCTTCATACAGGTAAAGGTCTTACCTGGAGCTAAATTCTCGACCCAGGCTCAGCCTCAACCCTTTCCCAGGTGGTTCAGATGTATCTGACAGGAGATTTTGGCTTCTTTCTCAGCTGGAGCCAGGCTTCCGAAGAGTTATTGCAACGCCCAGCACCTTGGTCAATAATTGTATCGTTGGGGGTTGTGTCATTACATGTGCACGGCCAGGCCCCCAGTGCCTCCCTGTTCCTCACTAATAAGCCTCACCTAGCACCAAGGAACTCACACCTGATGAGGAATAAGAGCTGTGAGTCGATATACACCAGAGCAAACCCCAGCAGAAAGGAGTCACTGCGATGAGACCTTGTGAAACTTCTTGTCTTTCTGTCAGGGCCAGGTTTCCCTTGGTCCCCAGAAAAGGGCAAGCGTGGGAGGTGGGCTGTAGCCTCAGGGCTCAGCTCCCGCCTCCGGATCCATCCCGCTCCACGTGGCTGGCCTGATCCGGCAGACCTCCGCTGTCACCTCAAGGCAATTCCCTGCTCACAAATGCCCAGACAGTTCAGATTATCCTCCTCCCTTTCGAAAATGTGTCCTGTACTTGTGCCCAGGACAGGAGCAATTTAGATAGCATAAATAGAAATAAATGATAACTATAAAGCAAATAAAGCAGTGTGGAGGGAATGGCATCTCCCACAGCATGTTAAGAAACACAAAACAAGCTGCACTGAATATCAGATCAGGAAGGATGGCTTTTTTCTTCCTCTTCTTCTCCCTGGTGAAACCCCAAGGCATTTCTTGCTCAGCTCTGAGGCACAGTGCCAGCGCCTCTTTTAACAGAACGTTGTTTTCTGGCCAAGCATGGGGACTGGGAAACTCTAGTTAATCAGAAAATGTCCTGCTCTCAATACTCCAGTGGGTGCTGGGTTTTTCTAAACTACTTCTTTACCTCCCAAGACAGCAACCTACAGAAAGTCCTGGCAGGATGACTCTGTTTTCCTCTCCCTTTCCCCAATTACAGTCATCCCTCCCTCCTCCCCAGCTCAGACACAGGCCCCCTTCCCTAAGCACATCCCATTTACCAGTCTTCCTCAAGGACACCCCCATCCTCTTACTCTTCTGAACTTATCACTCCCATCTGGCATCTCCCACTTCATCTTCAGGTAATGGTTTGTAGGAAGGAGTATGAAAGCACGCTGTGTGTATGGTATGGGGGCCTAAGGAAGCTGTTGAGAACTATTCATCAGAAGAAAGAACTGTGTCACTTATCCGTTTGGTCTAATCACTGGAAATGGGTGTAGAGTGCTGCTTGCAAAGGTTTGAATTGCCCTGCATGGGCTAATAAGGCAGGACATCAAAATACAAGGTAGAAAATAAATGAGATGTAAAGTGATACTAATGTCACAGCAGACCTGGGAATTTCCTGCATCTCAAACATCAGTTTTCAAGGGGTGAGTGGATTCCCGGAGCATTGCTTTTCCCCACTCGAAGCAGGGCTAAGGTCCCAGAACACAGGGAGGGGAAGTGAAGAAAAACCCCAGGGATGTTGCAGAAGTGTGTTCAAGGCAGTGACGGAGTTAATGAAAGTTCAGCTCACGGAGGGAATTGAATGTGGCTGGTGAGAAACAACCAAGGAATGTGCATGACAATACAAAGATGCTGAGCAAGAGCCTTCAGGATCTAGAAGCCTTTGGCAGGATCTGAAGCCAGCCCTAGGGTAACAGAAACACTGCTGCCCAAACAAACTAGAGCAAGCATCAGGATGCTGTAGGGCATATAAAGCAGATGGCAAAAAAGGCACAGGGCTCATTGTGGCAGCAGGCGGGTTGAAAGCAAATCACCAAAGACTGGAAGATTATACCAGAGAAGAGTCACCACATGCCCTGCTTCTCTTATACTCTTCTCTATACAACCTCTAAGGGCCACCATCTCGGACTGAGGTCTCTTCAATGCAGTATCCACCGTGGGGGGGCTCTTGCACAGTAGGAATGGAGTAAAAAATAACCATAACTTGGTATGGTCCCAAAACTAAATGAACACTTAACTTCAATTTGCACTCAAAAGGGTGGATTTTGAGCTCTGCGACACAAATAGGATGACTAATACGAATGAGTTGATAGAAATCACCCCCATCTGAAGTGGAAGTAAAACCCAGAGCTTAACACACTCAGGTTAGGGGGACTAGGTAATTCCTGAGGATAATGATAATTAAAGGGAAAAAAAAAAAAAACTATCAAGGCATAAATGGCAGCATGTGTGAGGGAACAGCAAGTGTAAAGCTGTATTTAAGAGAAGAGCATTAATCCAACTGCAACAGTGTGCAAGATTTCCTGAACAAGTTATGAAGGGAACAATAATTAAAAGATACAGTGGTTAATGGAAAGTGGTATAAAATGTAGCACAAGTTTACAAAGGGAAGCTCATGCCAGACTGAATCCAATATCTTTCTTTAAAAAGATAACTAGTTTTCAATGGGGGAAATGTGGTAGGTCTAATCTATTTGGACACCTGTAAGGATCTTGGTAATAAAGCTGCATGGGAAATTACTAGTTGGAACTAGAAAAAAGAGAGGGTGCTACAAGAATTAGTAACAGGTGAGGAACTCACCAACAAGGTGACCAGGATACACACAGAGGGGATATCAGTCCTGGGGGAGGCTTGGCTGTTCTGGACTGAGTTCAAGGACAACCTTGTCTAAAGCTTTTGGTGCCAGTGCTGGCTCCGGCAGGACAACCACAAACTCTGATGGCAACCTGGGTGAGAGAGACCAGCTCCAACAAGGCTGGGCTTTACTGCACAGGGGCCACAGAGTGACCTCCAGGACTGGATTAATAAAGTAGGATTAAAAAAAAAATTTCTAAATTCACAGTCATGCATTTAGGCATTAACAAGCATCTATGGTCTGACATGAGAACTCATCAGTTGGAAAGGGAGGACATTAGCCCATCTCAGAGTAGACACAAGACACCAAATGAGACATAGCCATGAAAAAGAGAAATTCAGTCCTAAAATATACCAGGTCAGGAATTTCTGCTAGAAGTTATCCAAAACATTGCATAATGATACAGAAGACAGCAGCAAGGTACCCATTAAGGACATATGCACCATTTCATCACACATTTTGGAAAGTTTGAATGTCACCCATCACTCAGACATGCATGATGTCCTTTCCAGCCACGGCTATAAAACCATCACCTTGAGGTCAGTAATACTGTTCTAAAAAAAAAAAACCAAAAAAAAAACCCAAACCACCAACCAAAAATCCCCTCAGCTTGTGTTTGGCTGAAGACAGCCAACAGATCCTTCCTGGTGACATGCACAAGTCTTAGCCCAGCATTCCCCAGCTGATAGCTGCATCCCACCTGGCACAGACTGATTGCCAGCACATTTTCTCCATGTTATGTTCTTGCCCTCCCATCTTTTATCTTAGACTAACCTTAAAAAAAATTAAAGCCACTCCTGGATTTCTATGGTTGATGAAATTCAATTCTCACATCTCAGGTACTTAACAAACCTACATGCAGAATGAACTTTTTTCAGGGAATGTGACAATTTATTGTCCTTTGAAGTAAATAAGGACAGTGGTGTAAGTGTCCTTGGTTTTAGAAAAGCTCTGTGGAAATTTTATGTCATAAAACATCCAGTTGCTGATGTTCCCCAAGCCTGCAGTTCTCTCCACAGCTGCAGAACAGCTTTGTTTCTTCATATGGTTTCAGTCCATCCTCTCTCTGTTCTCTGCAGGCTCAGTCACATAGCTGCAAGTGACAAGATGTGAAGTTTGCTTCATGCTGACAAAGAGAAGATCCAGATACTCCATCTCCAGCTTTGAGCTATGGATACTGCTGGGGTACCAGAGATGGACATTAAGCATGTGGCAAACCATCTACCCCATGAGGACCAGCAGCAGCAGCCCCCAGCACAGCCGGACTCACTTCAGTGATGTTTTGCAGCATTTAAGGCTGTTCTCCATAACTGAGAGGGAACCCCTTGTAATCTGCTATGAGTGTAGTTTAGAAAAAGACACCCACTGGCAAAGGAAAAGACTTGGACCATTCTCCTGCCATCAGATAGGGAAACTTAGTGTTTATTTATGGCTATTATTCAATACTGTGCTGGCACCAGTCAAACCCAACACCAATCTACTGTGGAAAAGCCCAGCGCATGACTTCCCTGGGCCACACCAGGCAAGTCCAAAATGACATTGGTCTGGACCATAGCTGGCTGTGTTGCTATTAGGGAGACCTTTCCACAAAGGCACATTCTCCTTGCCTTGCAGGAGCACGCTCCCACCCTGAGTTTTTCCCAGGCACAGTGGCTCTTCAGCTCCACAATCACAAGCCAGTGCCTAGAAGGCACAATTTTCCCTATATTAGCAAAGTGGCAGATACTTTGGCAGCATGAAAGTGTCTGTATGGCTATTTGAGAAATAAAATCAGGAAAGGCTGCACACACCGAGTGGTACTAAACTGCTATAAAATTCAAATCGGGCTGCATTACATTGCACAAACTTCCCCCCAAACCCACCCCGAGTAAGGTTATTAAATGGAAGCAACTCAAGTGCTGTAGAAGAAAAATAATATGAAAAATCTGAAGAAAGCCAATGCATAATTTTCCCATCTCGAGGCTGTAATGTGGCAGTGCTACGAAGGTTTCCTATTTTGGAAACATCAGGCAGGCACATTCTGTCTCCATCCCAGCATGCTCTAATCAAAAGCATCCCGATCTCAGGTTCAGCAGCTATTTGCAAGAACAGCCAGCAGCATGCAGGCGATCAGAGAGATTACAGAAGAGACGAGTCCCACACCAAGAGGCCTTAGCTGGGTCTCCTACCCTTCTGAAATGCACGTGTCTTTGTGCTTTAATATCTCCATCCACCGCTGCACAAACCAGATGGGAAGTATAGAGACAAAATGCGAGCAGTATGGCCAAACCAGGCTTTCCAGGGCATCGCTCACTCAAGGATGCTAAAGAATTTAGTTTAATTGCACTTTCTGTGGTGCGTCTTCCAGCCTCTGGGCACGGTGAGGAAAGCAGGGAGGAGTCTAGGAGCAGGGTGGGAAGGTGCTCAACCAGCCTGGAAAACACCTGCGAAGAGCAACAGCACTTAAAATTAGAAGTTGGCTTTCCAACAGGAGACAGAAGAAGATCCAGTCCTGAAGTAATTTATGGTTTAACTGTTTTAGAGAGGCTCAGTTATGCACTGACTCATGGCTCTGCCTTCCCTGAAACCAGAGGTTCAGACATTGTGAAATGGAAATCAATGTCAATGAGCCAGAGCTCACTTTTCATTACAGAAATAATGAATAAACAGCTACTCCTCAAAAAGGGCAACAGAAAACTTTACAAAACTACTCACAATTTGAATCTTAACAAGCTTAAAATATAAGAATACCACAAGCATTTGATCTTTCATGAGAGGGGAAAGAATATTAATTTACTGCTGAAGAATATTTTGGTTTTTCACCTCCTGTGATGAATCTCTCGGAGAAAATCAAATCAGTTCGCATTACTACATGTATATCATCAGATCATACTGAGGTACGATTCAGGAAGTAATTGAATAAAGTTTTTAATCTTAGATGACATTCAAACGTAAGTAAACAGTTTTCTCACTGCTAAAAAATACCATTCAACAGGCGGCAGATGCAATGACAGCTTTTAAAGAGATTGCAGTATTAAGCTGAACAAAATGACAGACCTGACAGTATCTCTTCAGTAGTCTTTAGAAAACAAAGTTTGCTTGCAAATGTTTAAGTCACTGTCTCAGAAGCTCTCTGGGAAAGATCAGCTATACATGGAGATGGTCAGAAATTTAGAGAAGACAAATTTTGTTTTGAAAAAAGTTAAATATAAGATTTCAAAAAGACACAAGAAAACTGATACAGTTTATAAACCTAGCTTTTACTATTTCTCTTAATTATTCTCTTGCTACTATTAGCCTTTGGGGAGAATATGAACATCGTGTCCTAAGAGTTGATATTTAACTGAAATGACAATTATGGGAAAAGGCAATACATAACCTTAGTAATCAGTATTTTTTTATTCCTGCTCATCCCCATAAAGGGATAACTTGAAATATTTCCAATGAAAAACTGTGATAGCTTTCACCAAAAGCCTTCTTTTAGAGAGATGAAAAGAGCACTTTGTTTCTGACACCAGGGCAGCTTGCTCAGCTACTCCCCAGTCTTGCAGATGCCCCCTCCAGTGTCTGGTCCACCTGGACCTTCACAGTCCTGCAGAGAGCACACGGCCATAAGCCTCAGTGAAGTTTATGGGCTCACTAACAAAACACCTGCAGTTAAAGCTCCAGTTTTCTTCATACCCTGCCTGTAATCAGCGATTTGCTGCCTGCAGGCCCCCATGCCCACCACGGAGCAGGAGGACAGGCTGCGGTGCTGGCGCAGGGAAAGGATACTCATGCTGCTGAGCCGCAGGGCAGCGCAGCCTCGTCACCTCCTGGGGCTCAGCCATCCAAGACCCACAGCAACTATCATGAAAGCAGCACCAAAAAAGTCTGCCTAAAGGGATTTTTCCCTCTCTGGCTTTCAGGTGAGTCCCCTTAGGACACAGCCTTCACCCCACTGAGCTGAGTGGCACTGGGGAAGCTGGGGCAGCTCTGGTGCTGGTGTTCAACGCTGCCTCTATTCATCACCTTTTTGGGCTCATCTGCCCTTCCAAGGATTTAAGGAAATTGATATCCTCTGGTCTATAAGTGAGACACAAGGATTCTAGGAAGAAGCACTATATTTTATTGGAACAGTGATGTACCTGGGAAAAAGAAAAAGCAAAATAGGAAGGAACATACTTGCCTGGAAGCCTTCCTCATTGCTTCTTTTACCTTAATACAGATATTGCAAACCTTCTCTAGACAGATGAACATATAAAGAGTTTGCAGAATTTGCTGAACACTGTGAAACAAGCTCCACCTCAACAAAACAATTCCCACAGTATAACCGTCCCACAATAACATCCACCTGAAAGAGACAGTGCTGTCAAAAACCAGCATGCCTGCTAAAATGAACAGTATTGCAAAGACTGCAAAATTCCCCCAAGATGAAGACAAAATGCAATAGTCCGCAGACAACCAATGGCCTCCAGGTTAGTGCCGAGTTCACCCAAAGCAAGATCGCCCAGGGATTTCTTCAAACATCTCAGCTCCTGGCTTCAGAGAACCAGCATCCCCCTCACCACCTGATCTATACATCAAAATATACCCTGTCCTGCTGCCCTGCACCAGGCTCAGTCCTGCTGAACCTGCACAGTGCCCACTATGTCCCCATGTGTTTGGGAAACCCCTGCGGTCAGAATTGCTTTCTGTTCAGAATGGTTAACAATCCAATTAGCTTAAAATTAGCTGGTTTTAAGGTGCAAGGCAAGAAGACATTTAAGTCAGGAGGAATCCTCTTTAATTAACTTTAGTGGCAAACAAGTTTGTCAGATCAGGTATAGATGTGTTCGTTTTGGTTCACTAGATTTCTTAATAAACACATTAGCTGTAACGTACTATGCTGAGCTTAATTGCACAGCTATAACAAAATTCAATAAAGAACATAGTTAACAACTGCTAAACTGCAGTTGCTCCTAGACTTATTACAGATGGTAGTGGTCATCTGGTTCCCCTGGAGTCTGAGCAGAACAGGGACTGCATCAACCCATAAAAGAGGCAGAAAAGGGGAGAGACTAATATACACTTAAATAATTGTGTAGCAGCATTTTATAAGTTCCAATTTCTGTTAACACTGCTTCCCATGGAGAACAAACAGCTTCAGCTGGCATGGTCCATGCTTCTCCCACCCAGGAGCTGTCCTGTTCCCTTGCCAAGAGCTGAGCTCACTATGAACTTAGCTGCAGAGGTGCTCCAAGCACCGAGGACCAGTCCTGCTAAGCCCTTCAGCAATACACCGTAATGGAGGATCATGGCATCACTCGCTTCTGTAGGGCTCATTCATAGGCCAGGGAGGAGTAATGAATCATTTTACTCTGCAAGTCAGTACCTGGCTTTAAGCATTTCTGTTCACAAGCTGGAAACTCTTGGAGGGAAGAGCAGAGAGCAGGAGGAATAAGTGCCACCAACACCTCCCTACTGCCATGGGGCATGCCACCACTGCTGTAAGTATTATGAGGGTTTGCCCAGTTTCCCTATTTGAAGGGCACAGCCAAGCAAAATGCATGCTTTGTTGTTCACTAGTAGCATTATTGGAGCCTCAGATAGTTTTGGGGGGTATTATTGCCCATGTGCTGCATAGGACTTGACTGATGAGGAGCACTCATTTTGCAACAAGAGGAATCAATGCCTCCACACGTGTGATCTTCCTCTGGCAAGAGAGGAAAGCCAGACTGGGGCTGCTGGAGAGTCATCCCAGTGCAGCGTTAGTGCAGAGCAACTGATGACGCAGGAGCATGGCAAGGGCAGAAAGGGCGAGACCCTGCACCAAAAGCAGCAGGGAGCAGCTCTGCACACACTGGATTTTGCTGGTAGAGACATGCCCCACCCCAGGGAGCCCCCCGGGCACAGCTCCTCCACATCCCAACCTGTGGAAGTCCCACACTGTATACAGGCTGATCCAGCCAAGGCAAGGAGCAGCAGTGACAGAGACATGAATAATTCTAGTTTTGTTTGACATTGCTTCAAATTTCTATTCCTCCTGATAAGCTGAGCAGCAGCAGTTGATCTCAATACATATATATATAGAACAAGCATTCATGCGATTCGCGAGATGGACATCTTCCTTCCCTACCCATATCCCTCAGTGCACAAATTAACCTCAGTCAATCAATCATTCTACTATCAGCACCTATCACCATATATTAACTCCAGTGATAAGATGAAGTTTAGATATAGGCCTCTAACCTCTGGCTGGTGCAAATGAGTTTACACAGACCATACTTTCACAATCCCATGAGAAGCAATAATACCTACAACCTCCAGTTTAATAATGAGCCCAGACTGCATAGCCATACTTTTACAGATACCCTGGAGAAAGGCGAGGGGAAAATGCACTCCATAAGCATACTGATGAGTTATATAGTGGTCCCAGTACCTATTAGACCCTCTAATATGATGTACTCTATTAAGGGGACACAGACTGGATGAATTACTGTACTCCGTTCATTTTATGAGCGGTAGGTAGAGAGGCTGTGGATAGAAGGAAGTTCTCTGACTAAAATTTAATCAGACAGACGACAGTGCACAGGGTTTTTGCTGCTGTTCCACCCATCATTCCTCAAAAGGAGAAAAATGATCCTCGCTCAGCTGTGCTGGTGGAGAAGAATTACTGCCACGCTGGGGGTGAGGGTTGAGGGCATTTTCTGCACAAAATAGATGCTGAGAGCTGTTCATTTACTTTTACCTCTTCCCAAAAGCCAATCATGTCCCAGGCCATCCATTGCACATACCCTCAAAATGGTGTCATCTGTTCCACTCCTTGGTAAAGTCCATTTTGACCTAAAACAGTGGCAATTTAGCAAAGCAAAATAAATTCAACTTCTTTTGGTAGATGAAGCATATTAGTCATGGAAGAGATCTGCAGTTTTCCTCCCTCCACTTGGAATTGCAGCCTGTACTCAGCCTCAGGTGGTTCAAAGCATTTATGTTTGGAAATACTGGTTGTCTGCAAGTAAAATTGTGCATTGCCATTCAAGGGAAAGGGAAAAAATTCTCCCCAAAGATTTTGACTGGTGCCCAGCTCTCCAGACCACACAGCCATCCAAGGCAGCATCACTCAGCTATTGTTTCTCCACTATTTGGTGAATATTCTCTATTCAAAGGTAGTAACAAACAGCAGAAAGAAATAACCTGTTTCAGTTGTGTCACAGCAGAAAGCCTGGAGAGCATCAATTAAGGTCAAGGGAAAGATTTAGGAGGACTAAGAGCACAGGAGCAGTCAGCAGCAAAATATTGCCAATTAACATAGAAAGTGCACAAGATGTTCGTTCTATTTAAGCTAGTTAAATATTGAGATTAAATGTTATGAACTATTAAATAAAATTAAAGCCAAAATTAACTGCCATGCATGCTACGCTTCGCCTCATAATGGCTTATTAGCGGTGCTCGCTGAGGAGCACCCCCCCACCCCCCCCCCCCCCCGATGCTGCTCCCTCCCAGGGTCTGCCTGCAGTTAGCTGCCATGCATCAGGCTCCCAGCAAAGCTAGTGGGCAAGTGCTCAGTACTTGTGGTTTGGGAGCCCAGCCTTGTCTGTCCAAGCTAGAAACAGCTGGCAGTGCATAATAACCAGCAACCATCGCCTGAACATTTCAAGTGACAGCACTCTTTTCAGAGCAGCTTTAAAATCCCCCCCCTTCCACATGTTCACTAATTAGTCACTCCTAAAAATACATCATTTGCCCTGGAGACCAAGAGGATTAAGTCACAGATTTTTATTTTTTTTTAAAGAAATGGTATTTTTATAGGAAGAAAATTTGGTAAATATATGGAAATGAAAAAGCTCTCCAAAAAGGTTCTCTAATTTTAAGTGAAGACTGTTCTGCATCACCAGCTGTTTATATGCACTGATTGAAGGCTTAATTGACAAGGGAAAATTGCTTATTCTTCCTAATATATGGTGAATTACATTTTTATGACTCAGCACATTGTACTGCTGAGAAGCCTGGGAAAACATTTGTGACAGAATCAGTTTGGAGAGCAGGAGCCACACGTGCTTTTCAACAGGAGCAGGTCACTTGTCTACATCGACTGTGCCTTGCCCCAAGCACTGGAGCGCCATGCTGAGTCTTGAAGAAAGCCTGTGACACCACCCATGAGGGCTGGGTCTCCATGGCAGTACAAAATAGCTCAGCTAACAGTGCTATAGAGGTACCAGCAAATCATTTCTGGTGCAAAATCCACAATCAAGAAAGCACAGACATGTTCTGAGCGTACACTAGGACCAGAGATCAAAACAGTGAGAGGGTTTAAATATGAAGAGTATTCACTCATCAGGTGAATGTAAGATCTACTTAAGACTAGAAGCATTTAATAATGCTGATAAAAATTAGCAAAGGCTGATAATTGCTTTGCAGAAAATAGAGCACAAGGAATGAGTGGGAGGAGGATTTAAACCCCTGTAATATTTGAAAGTAAAAGATGTTTGTCCTTAAAATGCTTCACAGCTCTTTAAGCTGGGAAAAGGTTTTTCAGAAAGGGTTTTAGGGATTCGAGAAGTGCATTTGGAAATCTTTCCAGAAGTCTTGGAGATTAAATTGGAAGAAGTTATTGAGTGCCCTCAAGTTCACCAATCCCCCAGGCTTAGCCCAAAAGCAGCAAAATGCCTCCTCAGTTTAGCATTAATTGTAGAATGCTACAATGTCTTGTCAGTTTTGACAGAGAGATCCTGTACAAGACAAGACGACAGTTCTTCCTTGATCAAATACTGATTTTGGTGCTCAAGCAAATTCTTCAGGCAAGTGAGGCAGACCATGGTAGTACTTTATGGATGTTCTCACAACCCACCCCAGCCGTAGTGTCTTCAAAGGCTTTGGATGAGGCTATCACACTCCAGGAGTATCTCCAGCTCTATCTTATCAGAGGATGAGGCTATCACACTCCAAGAGTATCTTCAGCTCTATCTTATCAGATGAGAAACTGCTTTGAAATCTAAGGCAAGGATATTCAAAGGCTCTTCATTTTCTGCATGTTCATTTAACCTAATCCTCTAACTCTAGCTACAGAGAATAATGGGCCAAGACTGGCAGATAAGCAGTTAAAAGTCTCCAGTTCCTTTTTCAATTAAGACTTTCTTGAAAATAATCTGCATCACATTTAATGAACTTGAAATAATTAATGCTTATTCAGTAAGTTTCACTGGAATTAATTTGTTTTATATCCAAACAATAGGTTGAAATACTTATCTCTTAAAATTAAAATCTGCTGTTGGGAGGTGTAATCTAGTATCTCTTTCAGATTAATGCCAACATTAGTGAAGACATTTCTTGAGCAACTCTACTGTTTCAAAGAGCTCTTAAAGGATGGAAAATAAGTTACACATGCAGAGGTGCAGGGTTCATCTTCCCTCGTGGGACACCCAAAGAGGTCCCCTTGCTGGCTCTTCCATCCCCACACACACTAGGGATAGTTGCTGAGCAGACACGGGTCCAGGTTCACCTCCCTGCCTCACGATGGGACAGGGCTCACTGTATGGCCACAAACTGACCAAGTCAAGGTCTCTGCTAAATCTGCCTCCAGTGTGTGCATCCCACCTGATCACTGGCTGGGTTGCACTTCACAGCTGGATGGTTCTTGGCCACAGCCTGTGCCTTGATTTACACAGGCGCTTGAAAGCACACTGATGCTCAAATCTCAAGAAACACCCTTTGCACAGACTTCTTTGGGAGTTAGTAGCAGCATACAGCAAAGGGCAACAACAGTCTGTCAGCTAGTGTGAAGCTTTGCCCTGGCATAACTTCCCCAAGTCAAAGCTAGATGAGGAGGAATCAAGGTTGGATGTCATCAACTAGATCAGATCTTAAGACGGAGCAACATTGTCCTAGCAAGTGCCACTGAAGAGTCTCAGCAAAAGGCAGAGAGCACTAACAAGACACAGATTAGTAGTCACTTTGGCTTATCTGTTCTTACCTAAAGGAGAGAAGAGTCTGTAACAGCAGAAGCGGTCCCAAGCAGCAGCAGCTTTAGCAAGCCCTCTAACCCCCACATCCCCAGGCCTCCTTACCTATACTTCAGCAGTGTGTTTGCCCAGGTGGAGAGATGGAATACACCTGCTTCATCACCCCAAGGACAGGCCCTTATTCAGTGCCAGTGACTTTGCAAAGCCTTTAATGCTGCATGTCATGTGATGTGGGAATACAACACAAACCACTACTGTTGCAGGTTTCTGCTGTTTAAGTCAAGGAGACAAGGAGGGAACCATGGAAATCTGTGAGGCTGGATTGCATCTGAGACATTTTAGGGCTCCAGCAGTGATGCCCAATTAACATAAACAGCCAGTGCCAAGAGCACTCCCAAAGCACTAGGTGCAGATTACTCTGCAAAATACAGACATCAGCTTACTGTCTCCATGCGGTGTTTTCCAGAGGCTCTGGTGTATCTCACCAAGTAGACTTGTTTTCTTAACCTACTGCTGTAGGCTATGGGTTTAGAAGCAATACAACAGAGAAGAGGAAAAATGAGGATAACCTAAAGAAAATAAACCCGCACTTGCTCTCAATGAAACTGCTGGCTCATTCATCAGCCAAGAATTAAATGACAATGGCTGTTCAGCTTGGGTTTTGCTGTACTGCCTCATGAAGTAAGACACTTTTAGCCTGAATTCACTTGCTCTGCATGCTAGGCGGGGGTAACTGATATATAGTTGACAGAGGGCAAATATTTTGAGATCCATTGAGCACTCCTACCACATGGAAGCTCTGCAAGAAGCTGTGTCATTCGCAAGATAAGGATGTGACTGCAAGACACAGTGCCTCTCCTGCTAGCACAGATAAGATGACCAGCAAGGACACAGCCCAGGTCCCCGCACGCATGTGCCAGCCTCCATCTACAGCAACTCCATAGTGCAAGGTGTGCTTCCCCAAACCCCAGCCTCAAGGTGGGATGTCTGTGCCCATCATGGCCTGTCATTATTGCTGTCATATAAGGGAGCTCAGAGCCTAATGTTTAGAGCAGTTGCAACACCAGTGTGGTCCTCTCAGCTTGAATTTGCTTATCCTTGAAGATACAAGTGAGAGCTGCGAGGTGAGGCACTTTCATGTTGTACAGAGCACAGCAGCCCATCGAGGAGCAGTGTCTCTGCGGTCAGCTGCTGTATGAAAACAGACCTCTCCATCAGGCATTTATTTTGATCCTACCAGTCTAAGTACAGCCAGTCTTGCTATCTGTCAGGAAAAGTAAGAGGGGGACAGGAGACATCAGGGAAAATAAGAAATCAAAGATGCTTCCTCTGCACTTCAGAGTATGAGAATTATTAAGGTACATCCATAACCTCAAGAACTCTCCAATGATACTCAGAAAAATGAGTTTTGATGCACGCTTAAGCCAAAGAAATTACCTATAGCTGTTGAACAAACTCTTGCAGCTCAGAAGGTGAGAGGCCATTAAAGCCCAGCAGCATTACTAAGCAGCTTTCCATCTCCCCCATTGTGATGTCTCTTCATGCTGCAGTTAATGGGTCACGAGGATGGAGGCTTACATCTGTAGGTTAGTCAAGGTGCTTGACATCAACCTGTGAGATGGGAACACATAGGACAGGTGTTTGGGGCACAGCTATGCTGATTGGCCTCAAATTTTTCTCATTTTATACCTTACTGATGCAAGCTAATTTCTGCAGTGATCTGAGTGACAGTAGCTGGCAGCTGAGGGACAAGAGGGCTGGACTGCCTTGTCCATGCTGGCCAGGATAAGTATCTGCTGCAAAAGCATCAGGTGAGCTACCAAGTGATAGGAACTAGGAAGGGCTAAAAGGCCACTCCAAGGCAGACAGGTATGGCATTACAACAGGGTATGTCTAATTAGGACCACAGGCTGGCAACAAGAGAGGGACAGCCAGTCTAAAACCCAGCACAGCAGACAGCTCAAGTCAAACTGTTCTGGTTTACAGGGGCTGCTGGTCTTACCCAGGGTCCCTGGGAACATGCAGAGCAAAAGGCTTAAAGAACACTGAGAAAATTAGTAAGGAAAACAAGTGTGCTAGAGATGCAGGCCATGTAATTAAAGGCAAAGACACCTAGCTGGCTTAAAGACAGAGGTAATTGAACTTAAGTTCATTAAGGGTCTAACACAAGACAGCCGATGACCTCAAGTATCAGCACTAAATAGGGAGTAGGAAATACCTCTTCAGGTCCAATACCAGTGTGCTTTGCATATCAAGATCCCAACAGAGCAGCTTGGGCACAGCTGGGAATGGGAAGTGAGCAAGAAGTTTCCTGCAAACTCATTTGGAAAGGACATCACAGGGACACCAAGGAAAACCAGCAGATCAACCAAGGCACTCACATCAGGGACTTGCAGTCACAAACCTCTGTCTTAGCTTTGCAGCAACTGGGAGATGCCTCTCTCCATGCAGCAGCTCTGGCTTATTATGGCAACTTCGCAGTGTTGCATCCTGCCTGAAGATGAGTCTTGCTCATCTCTCTCATGAACGTTGTCAAGCTCACCGACATGCCTTAGCTGGGGCAGCAAGGTCTCTGCTCTCCTTTGCAACGGCTGAGGAGTCATTTCTCTAGATACACCGCTGATTTCCACCTTGGAAAACCAGTGGTGGTTTTTGCTTTGCTCTCCTGGGTTGTTTTTTCACTGTTCCAGAGTCTTCAAGCAACACTGGTATTAATAAAAGAGGGAAAGAAAGGAAGGAGATAAATGCTTAAAGGCAACTGATATAGCTGGAAACTTAGGAAGAGAGTAGAAATCCAAAAAACACTCCTCTAGTACAATGGGGCTTGGATATTCACATTGTACCTACTTTTTGGTCACCAAAAACATTTAAAAGCAAAGGCGACCCTTGTTAAGGGCATCCCTTGCCCTATGAAAACACAAGACGCTCTGCCTCCCGCCATGTCACACTGCCTTGTGCCACCAGCTCCACATGCAGACAGAAAATAGCTTTTTCAGCTCTAAGCTTACAGCATGCAAGAGGCCATTGACTTTGTGCTGCCCAACCCCCACCCGATGTGTGAGGACAGTGCAAGGAAATTAGAGAGGCAGAAAGAAAAGGTTCTGGAGCTCAGTGCCTCTCCAAAACACACCAGGTTTCTTGTACCTTCTTCACACTACATAACTGGGGGGGGGGGGGGGGAGGAACCAACACCAAAACATAGTCTACATAGACTGCAGCAGCATACTTTGCACCAACACACATTCAGTTTGTGCTGCCGTCTCACTCATATGAGTCCCTACACAGAGATTTTTCAACCCCAACCGCCACTACCCAAAGAGAAGAAACATTGCAAGAAGGTGGAGAAAAAGCCACTTTCCTAGATTGTATCAGGGCTGTTGGCAAAGACAAAGGGAGAACCTGAGCATCCTTCTTGCAGGAGATGCTGAACGAACAGCAAGCTGTGCCCAGCAGTGCTGAAGGCACCAGCTGCTTTGCAGAGCTGGACACAGAGCCATGTATCGCCATCCCACTCTTGGTGGCAGCTTGTGTCCAAGACCCCAGTGGGACACACCCTCAGTGGCACAGGTGCTGCCTCACAGCAGCATAGGGATGCACATAGTGCTTCAGAAGAGAACAAGCTGCCTCAGACAAAAAAAGAGAACTTGAATTCCTGCCCAGCAAATCATCCCCTTGAAATGGAACTTTCAGATCAGCGTTTATTAATTCTGGAGTGTGATTTTGTTTCCAAGAAACTTTGTCGGCTGCAACAATAAAAAAAAATGCTGGTTTGGCAAAGTTTCTGATTGAGAATTCAAGTGACAGCATAAGTGTTTTGCTGATAACAAAATCATATAAGTTTTTGTTTTATATCCACTGCTATTTGCTGCAGAATATTTATGGGATGTGCAAAAAAGACCCCTACACACTCACACAGCTCAAAATTCTTTCCTCTGGACAGGTCTTTTCCCAATCAGAAGTTTTGTCTGGACAAATAACAGATGTTACCTCCCAGAGGTCCAAGAAACTGACACCTCTGCTGCACACACATGGACCAGCTCACCCCTCCTGCATGGGACCAGGACTGCCAAGAGGCACTAGACGGAGCAGGTAGGAGCTGCACGAGACATATACTCATCCATGTCCACGAAATCCTGTTAGCTGGGGTGCAACAGTCCCTGTGGGCTGAAGTCAAGGAGGCAGGGGACCTTGCAAAAGGACATCAGCTAACAGGGCTACCACTGCTTCAAAGCTCCCAGGCCCCCTCCAGCTCCTCACAGAGCCTTAGCCCAGCCACAGCAGCACCAGCTAGAGGCCTCCAGCCACAGCATTACTTTATCCAGCATGCAACAAAGCCTTCACCAAACAAATCTCACCTGGCAAACCAATATGAAATTTAGTTTAGCCAAAGGAACACACAGTTGTCCTCCTATGCACAAGGCACATAAAAGCCCACTTAACTGCTCTTTCCCTCTAATATTTTAATTTAAATCCAATCAACATTAGTCCAAATAGATGCTCTCATATAAGCTGTTTCTAGGCAGCCTAGTTTATGAGTGGGTTTTTTATCTGACTTGAAAGTGTTTTTTTTTTTTAAATACCTCTTGCAGTTAAGACTGGAAGCATAAGGCAATTTCCAGCTCTGCCTCTTGCCTCGCTCAGTTTGCCTAATAGATCTTCGGGCAATGCTGCAGATTACTTGATTGTTGCTAGATCTCATGTTGCCACCTCTGAAAAACAGTGTGTTGACAGGCACCGATGACTGTAGGTCAGAGCAAACAGCTGGTAAATGGCTACTAACATTTCTGTGGAGGAAGCACAACTATCAAGCCTCAAGTATTTATCAGACTGCAGGAGAGCTGACTTGCCTGCTAAACAGGGTGGGTTGGGTTTTCCTCCATTCAGATGAGGAGGGAGTAGGAATCTCATACAGCTGTTTGCTGGAAAGGAACAGCTTTCCAGTTTAGCAATAGCAGCTCTGCCTGAATTACCACTGTCCTGACAGCCAGGATATATTGCCTTACTATAAGAACAAAATTCATGGATTTGCAGCTACAATGCCTACCATTAATCATCTAGGTCCAGAGATTTTACTTTTGTGCATCTCCAGCAGAGCTCTTCAATGTGCAAAAGATGTCTTAACCCCCAGGTGATGGCTCTGACACAAAGGTTCAAGAGCTCAAACCAGGACCACACATTTCCATTTAGACAAAGGACCACAATATGAGTGGGGGGCACTGTGAAGGGCCTGGACACCATCTTTGATACCTGCCTTCCTTAAGGATATGTACATGCTGGAGATGTAGAAGTCTCCAACTTGATTGAGAATTGTAGCCTACATGCACTGGCTCAGGATACCCTCCTGAACTGTTCAGGTCCATGTTTGCCAAGTAAAGGCATCCTAGCTACATGCAGACAGGGCACTGCTCAAAAGTTGTGATGTATCTGCCATCATTACTGAACACAGCCGTTTTCCTTCATTTCTCAGTTAAGCTCATCAGTCCAGAGAGAGACTATTACTGTTATTGATGTGCCTCCAACCCCAGGAGTCCTCAGACTTCCAACCCCAAGAGCTTTAAAGTCATGAATTAAGCCCTAAGAGTCATTATTAAAAGAGCTCCAACCATTGCATTATTTTCATCTGCCGTCTGTTTAAATGCTTTAGGCTATACTTAGCTCAAGGTTTCTCTCCACAAGAGCTAGAAATGTACTTGCTCTTAATGAAAAAAAGTCCAATTGTCCTGGAGTTATGCAATGATTTGAAGTTTTCATTATTGTGATACTTGCAGTATAGGCAAAATGCTCCAGTGCTTCCAGCTTGCCCTTGAGAATGTATCACTCAAGGTGGGGAGCGATGAAAATCCAGGATCTGGCCAGAGCTCATCTCATATCATTTGTTTCCACACACCTGCGGAAGACAGAAGTGAGACTGTCCCACAGTTCACATCGAGACAGTGATTTTCTTAGGTGTTTGCCTGCACTCCTCATCTTTGGTTTTAAATCACTAGATCAAGAGGAACTTGGTTTATCTTAACTTTTCTACTTGGACTCATTTTGAAACCACCAAAAATGAATTGGAAAGTAGACCACAGCTTCAGTTTCCTAATCTGCTCTGATGGATCCACACCACTCCTCACAGAAAACAGCCTTCACTCACCTGTTTTCACCAAAAGCAACATTAGTGGGAACAAATATGGAGAAGACAATATTTGCCCTCAACAATAAGGCTCTTGAAATTTTGCATTTTCCTGTTTACTGAACTCCCATTTCCCCCAAGTCTTAAAGAGGAACAAAGCTCAACTATAGCTGATTGAAAGATGTTGCCTTCAGCAGCTAAGTATCTGAAGTCCATAGACTCCAGCCAGAAATAGCCATTTAGATTTTAATTACTTCTTCTAATCCACATAGTAGAAAGTTTGTGGTTACAAATTAGGACCCAGTGTGCCTTGAAATCAGTGAAAAAAAATGGCACCAAGATCAGACTTGGCCTTGCAAGGGGAAAAAAAAAATCTTCTTTAAGAATAGCCTTAATTTCTATATTCAGTAGGAATTCAAGAAAAATCCAGTGTGTTTTTCAAGCTGGACAGCGCTTCAGTTTTTCTGCTTTATAAAATAATCCTATTGGAAACATCTCTGTGCATACATTCAGTAACTCTATTTCAACAGAAAAGGAAGCCCTACCCAATACTGCAGATAGCTTTAACAAATATTGAAAGGATTGCTCTACAAATACTGCAGCCCTGCATAGCTCTGGAATCAAGAACAGCAGCCAGAAGGTGGATGCATCATCCCCATAGATAGAGCACCCCACTCTCCTTCCACAATACCCTCACCATGCAATAGTCCCCTCTATACGGGTATCAGCTTAGCCAATAGCAATATAAAGCAGATTTATAGCAAGACATCCGCAAAAGAAAATCATGAGGAACTCACACATTCACATTGCTGGTAAGGTAATTGCTCCATTAAGGAATGAGACTGTTCACTTAAGTCCGTGCAAAGAGCCTTTATTAGTAAATGAGAGCCCACAAAAATAGCTATACCTTGTACTGTGCTCTGAGCAGCTCCAGCTCACATGGATTGACTCCTCAGAAGTTGTGAGCACTCAGACATCTGTGGGTCTTCACATCATTGACAATGACCAGGCACTTTGCGCAGCCCCCATTGCGTTTTTGAGTGGCTAGATGCCAACACAGAAAAAAAAAGTAGTAAGTTTCTCTTAATACTTAAAGCAATTTGCAGATTCAAAACACAGCCATCTTGGCTGCATCAATTAGTATTTCCTGCTGCTGATATCAAGGTCTCCTTTCTGGAGAGCACTGAATGCTGCAAAGCAGCTGTATCACTCACAAGGACACTAACAATTCCTTTAATAAGTAATTTTTAAACCACCTACCACACTCAGCCATTCATGTCTTCGGTGCTCATCTGCTGTTTTGCTGAGGCCCTTTGTTAAAGGCACAATGTGATTGACTCGAAGCTCTCTAGGGTGAGCCAATTTTCACAGAATATGGCTTTAACAAATTCTATGTAGCCAACTGGAAAATTAAGAACTGTCTCTTTTTCTCTCAGATTTATTAAGGTTGAAGTGGTCTTTATAAGCGTCTTCTCAACATGACAGTGCTATCTAATCAATTGAAGATAAATTAAGGGTTTGATCAGCTTTTTTCCACAGGAATTGACCCAATGATTAAAGACAATGCCCTGTGCATTACTTCATCCAGTACAAGAAAAAAAAACAAACCAACTGTAGCTTGCTATGAGTGGACAATTTTGGGTGCTTGATGCAACCTGACCCATTAAGCATCACTTGGTACTGCTGTTGACTAAGAATGACAGTACAACATACTTGTTTTTCATTTGACTTTATGGAAGAACTATAACAGCTAGTGTTTAAATAGCTTTACATTGTGACAGCTTGAAGTGCAGAGGGGCAGACTGGACCATGCAAACTGAAGCAGCTCCACACAGCTCATCAAGGTCATGACAATGCTTCCTCTAAAGCCTTCCTGACAAGAGACAGAAACCCTTTCTGATTTTTCTGCTCAGAAAGACAACAGCACAGTCTCTAAGCAGTCAAGGGTAGTTAACAGCAGTAAAACCCAGATCCACCTTCAGACATTCAAATTCCCATGTCAGGTAACCAGCCATTTCCTAAACCAGGTAGAGGCAAGGCTGGGAAGCTCACACCAACCTTCCCTCCAACTGGCAGGGTCTGTAGAAATACCCCCACAGGGAGAGAAAAAGCATCACCATGGAGGCATCTTCCCAGCATCTACAGAGTAATCCTTCAACCTCTTACCATGCAGGGCAGCCAGACACTAACCTTAACACAGCTGCTTTGACTTGCTATCAGGGCATCAGAATTGCTGGACATACTGACAAATTTGGCCTGATATCCTTTGCCCTCTCAGTTGCAAGAGATACTTCACAGACACACAGTACTGGTGGCTGCAAGTATCCCACGTGCCTGCAGAGATTCTGAAACAACCATGTATTCATTTCAGGGAAATTATTGAAACAGGGACAGGAAAAAATAGTTTCTATTTGAGTGTAACGGATAGCCCCTGGGAAGATGACAACCTTTGTGTATTTGTTGATAGAACAAGCCGATGATATGACGGGCCACAAGAGAGGCTAACGAGTTTTTGCAATTATTACAGAAGGTCTGTTCAGGAGAAGCTGGAGATTAGTGTCATTGCTCAAGCAGCGGTAAGGGATCTGAAAAACAGGACAAGCCCAGGCATCCCAATTCAAGAAAGATCTAATTCAGACTGGAACAGGTACAAAGAACATAGATGTTTCATCTCACAAAAGAAGATTAAGAATAGATCATTTTGCTTTGCAAATGAAAGACCAGGGGTACAATTACAGTCTTTGAATACATCAGGGAGATTGCTAGCATCGGACCCTGCCTATTTTTACATGGAGACCCCCAAGAGCTGGAGTGATCCCCATCTCCACCAAAGATGTGCAAGACAAAAAGCAGTTTTGGCACAAGAAGAATTTTGCATATAACTAACCAATAAGTTTGTGCTGGAAATTAGGTGTCTGAGCATTAGATGAGAGCAAGTCTGGAAAAGCTTTCCCATAGGAGGAGAGGGAGAAATAGGCATCCCTCGTTAAAGGGCATCTTATGATGTAGAGAGGGTGACACTGTGGCACAGCCAGTAACAGCCTGGTCTGGACTTCATTTGCTCATGCTGTGCTTCCACACCAATGTCTACATCAGCATCGTTTTATCTTTTCATTGATAACCATCCTTCTGCTGGGAGGCTGGCTGAGCACACCCCAGCAGCAGTACCTGCTTGCAAGATCCCTTAACAGGACTGGGATTCTTCCTTGAGTCAAGACACTCAGTTAAACTTTCCACTACTTTCCTTTTTCCCCAAACCCACACAGCAATTTGTGTGGATACCAAAAGCCCCAGTAGTATCTGCAAAACTCTTCATATTTTTCAGTCTCCTCATCACTGAATATTTCCATGAAGTAATTGCAATTTTTTTCAGAAGGGGGGAGAGGGGGTGGGGCAAGTTTAACATTGAAAAATTAAAAATTTAGGGGCAGGATAAAACTAATTGAATCTTATGTTAAATTATACAACTGCAGGAATGCCAGTGCAATTTTATCATTCATACTTAGTCTATTAAAACCCTCAGGCCTTTAATTTATCTCCACTCCAGTACCATCCTGCATCACAAAAGGGTTTTGCTGTGGAGCAGAGGTCAGGCTCACTGCAGAGCACCGCAAGCCGTAAATACAGCCAACTGGCTTCAGCTGCTTCCCATCAGGATGGGACATCAGGATGCTCTTTTCTAAGGATAAATCACAAAGAAGCACAGCACCTGAGAGCTCATTTGCTTTCCTGCTCTGTACAACTGTTTTGCTCTTGAAAGTGGGCACAAAACCACACAAAGCTAGGATGGGTGAGTCTCAGCTGGGTTTGTCCATTCAGCACAGTGTCACCAGCACACAGCAATAACTCGGGGCTCATGCAATTGCTGCTCTTCAACAGGACAGGAGGAACAGCTTTCCTTTTTCCAATGCCCTGGTCCATCCCCTCACTCCTGTCTGCATGGCATCAATTCCAGGTGCAATGACACCTCCCTTCAGCTCCCTCACTACCATCTTGGTCTTCCTCCTCAGCATGCCCCAGGCTCTGGGCACACAACCCACACCCATTGCCTGCACCTGCAGGGCAGCATCACCACCTCAGCCACCTCACATGAGCTCATGGCCATAATTCAGCAGCTCCATCACCACCACTTGCCCTCAGAGGGGTCCCAACAGCATTAACTGTGTTGCTATTTTACAGGATCTCCACTTTCTTTTTTAAATGCTCTGAATACAGCATAGCTCAGCTAATCACACCCCTTCACCAGACCTCCCATCCAGATTTTTTGGGGAGCAGGAGGTGGCACCGTAGCACAGAGGGGAGCAGGCAGCACAAGACAGGAAAGAGACATTTTTGCCCATAAGGTGCTTCCGTTACCATTATCCTCAAAGGCTAAAACCTTATAAGGCCCTGGAAACACAGATACCCTAAATTTCCCATGCACCAGAGCAGATGGCCATGGGTAATGCAGAGGGGAGTAGGAGCCCTCAGATCTCACTGAACCTGGCTGAAGCGCAATGACATTGCCAAGACATAGCTCTTACTGCCCTGTTTAAATCCAAGTTATGAATCTCATGCATTTTCTGGGGCAGTAGCAAGCACAGCATAAATGCAAGTCAAGGTTTGAGATAGTCAGGACTAATACATTAATTTTGCCTTTTGGTAACCTGCATTTAGAGGACCTCCCATAGACCACAGGCAACTACTCAAGCACTGCAAGGTGTTTAAGCCAGGGACACTGGCATCCTCAGGGTTTACCCAGCTTCCTCAGCCCAGTCCCAAATTGCCTGTGAAAGGGCAGGGCTGCATACCAAGCAGTTGTCAGTAGCACATCTGACCCCAGGAGACACAACAGCTAGTGCTGGAGCTTGCATAACCTGCAAGACCTGCTGTACTTTAGTCCCCAGATCTGTAGGGATGCAACATATTTTGTGCATCTTCTGGACTAGAGATTTATTGCACAGTTACCTGAGCTCAGCTTGCCAGCTGATCATTGTTAGACCCATGTCCCTGTACTCCTTTGAAGCCCTGTTTAGAGTTGACTGTCCAAGATGGGAATTCAACATGTTCTGGAAGATCTGTGTGGCTCCTGCCTGAGATCTGGGTGGATTTTGATTTCACACATCAAGTTGCTCAGTGAAACCTTTCTACTCCATATCTATTTCCCAGCAGGATTCATAAGACCTTGCACTTGAAGGACTACTGGTCCCTGCCATTCACTCACCCCACTCAAACCTCAAGCTCAGCCTGTGCACCATCAGTCATCCCAAACTGGGCAGGGTATAATTTGCACAGTGCATTTTAAGAAAATTTCAACTATAAAAAGCTAACACAAAAATGAACAGCTGACTAAACTGTGGCAAAACTGACACATTGCGTGGTTTTGAGGAATTATTTCCGTTATTGATACGAGCTGTGCATTCATAAGCAGCTCAGTGCCTCACCAGCCTCCTGCCAGACTGAATCATTTTAGCTGGAAGATGAGAAGCCACAAAAGTTCAAGGTTGACACAACAGCAATCAAGCTTTAGGTCTGAAAATACTATAGACAAGTAAGCAAAATCTCTCTCAGCCTCAGGACATTCGCGATTCAATTTCATCTAATAAAGCCAGCCACATGCGATCCACCACAGCGCTCAGCAGAATCATGAGAGCACAGGGCTTTAGCACCCATAGGATGGAGGGACCCACCAGGTACCAAAGGGTAGCCTGGAGAGATCAGTACCATCTGTCTTTGTTACAAAGATGTCCTTTAGGTAGTTCTTACCTTAAAGGTTTTAACCTATTCCAGAATGAAAAGGACCATCAGAGCATCTCCTCCAGACTGAGAAAGGTAATGCAACTACATTATCCTGCTCCCTCTACAGGGACATATCGGACAGCAACCTGTAGAGCTGCACTAAGTAGGTAAATACGGTCAGGGACCACCTTCAAAACATAGCAGTTTTAATTATTTTTGTTTCTGTGCCAGACATATGGCTTTTTACCTTTGGTTTAAATGCCATCAGCTTCTATTCCCATACTGTTCCTATCCAAAACTTGTTCTCTTTCTCCCCGCTTTAATATTTTAAGCTGCAATGGAACTAGATTTTTTCAAAGGAAAAGTTAATAGCCAAAAAAGTATGTCCATGTCATAAAATGAATGATTATACAGCTAGAGCAGTGATGTTTTCAGGATTAATCTTACCTAAATATTTCATTTCTCCATTTTGAATTATGAACCTCTTTTTACATAAATACTGATAGAGTTTATAGATCATTCCCAAAAGCAAAGTTTGATTAAAAAACCTAGAAAACCACTTGGGAAAGAGGACTTCAGTCTTATCTAAAAGGCAGGTTTTGCTATCTACCAAAGAACCCATGGCAAGATGATAGGTCACCTATTTTTGATAGTGTTTTTACTTTGACTAAGAGGGCTATCATAAGTCTTGCACTACTTTTGCCATTGTTGGATTAATATAATGAAACATTTACCTGAGAATAAAACCATTAGGCATTGTCAGGGACCATCTAGGACTCACCACAAGGATTCAGCCCTCCATGCACCTCCTGTATTGTAGAATTCATTGAGAGCTGTCAATACACATTCCCTTCAGAAAGTTAGAAAGCATAAGAAACCCTGTGGCAGACAAGATGCAAGACTGATGAGCTGCAATCAGTATAAATTAGCACCTGCAAAGGATAAATCCGATACCCAAGGAAAGAGAAAATATCTATTATGACTATCAGGAAAAAATCCAGATGCAACACACACTTGAGGAAGTCACAAGATTGTTATTTACAGCAAGACCTGTTCAGCAACTGGAGCTTTGCAAGAAAACAAGACTAATATCTACTCAGACACCATGAAGATGGGTGTATACCACCCCAGCTAGGCAAATCCAGATCCATTGTGCACCAAGCTAGCGTCAATCTACATTTACAGACTCTCCTCCCGGCAGGATCACAAAGAGTGGATTTATCTGAGTCCTGAGCAGCAGCAACACCTACACCAACTGCTAAGGGCAGCAGCACGGCTCTAGCACCGTGCAGACAGCAGAGGTTGTAAGGGTGAAACGGGCAGGCAGCTCCAGAGCACAACATTCAGTGCCTTCTGTAAAGCAAGTAAGCGGGTCCCCCCACCTAAGCTGCAGCACCCACCACAGTGGTCTCCTCTGGGGCCAGCAGTTCTGCCAGAGCCAGGCAAGGTGGCTCCCCAGTTGGTGAAGCTTTTTGAAATACAATGGGGGCAGCAAATCTTTTGCCACATGCTTCTTGCACAGCATGTTCCTCCAGCCATGGCACCATCCTTTTCAGCTGTTAGTTAACATTTAAGAGCTCCTGGAAAGCCCCCAGATAGCACAAGCTGTTGGGGAGCAGCCTGGGAGACCCTGAAGGCAAACCCATTCCTCCACTATGGGACACTTCTGATCTAGCTTTTCCTGAGGCCCCTGGTTTGGGGCTCTCACCAGTTTTCCTCTCTCACCAGTGCTCTGCACTGTCTGTGTGCTAGCCCCTAGCATCCCAGGTATTCTCCATCTGTAGTCTGATATGCAGTTTTGCTCCAGCCACCAGGCAGGACTGTCCATGCCCTGACTGCTCACAGCTAACTCCCACTTGTTCTGAAGACCACCTTGTCAGACCCTACGATGACCTGGGATAGCTCTAGAACTTGGTGTCTTGCCTTAATAATCCAGCTAATATGGAGAAGTCTCTCGCACATGCTGTTGGCTGTACCTGGTCCCCAGGTCCTGTCCATGCTGCTTGCACCAAAGCCAGATGCTCAACCCCCAGCTGGGCACCAGCTCAGAAGTTGTTGGAGGGCTAGCTGGAAAGTGTTAGACCTTCCAGAGGAGCAGTTCTGCAGAAGGTTTCTGCATGTTGTGCAGGCTCAACAAGGTCTATTTTTCTCCTATGGGTTGCTGTGCGGCCAGGACAGAGACCCAAATGGACTGGAAATGCCCTAATAGACCATGCAGATGAGAAGGAGTTTGGTGTCAAGAACAAGTGCAGCCCAGTGTCACCAGGCATCCCACCAGGTAACAAACCATCTAAGTTATTAATTTCATTTAGATCTCCTTCTTATTACATCTGCACAATCCAGGTAGCAATCTCACCCAACAGCTCTTCCTTAACTAGGAGACAAGTACCATTAATTACCAGCAGGCCTGAGAATATCTCCTTTCCCTATTACCCCACTTTCTCAGGCACTTTGATAAATACCAAGTTTCCTCTGCAGGGGGAGGGATCATATCTGCAAAGTGTTAATAGTCTAAAGCCACTTTCAAAATAGCTTGTACCAGGTGATAAGTTTATCCTACACCTCAGCACTTTAAAAACAGCAGCTCCAAACATATTTTTCCCTGACCAATTTATCAAGATTTATATCAGATTTGGGTTCTCTGTTCCAGCTTGACTTGCCCAATTTTTCAGCATTCTGTAATCAAACCCCAAGAGGCCCATGACTCCCACGCATGACATCTTCTGGTTTTGAGATGCTCCTGTGTTATGAAATGAAGAGGCAACTGTGTCAGGCAATAAGCTGGAAGAGAATATTTCATGAATACAAAAGAAATAATTAAAACTCAGCAATTTATTTGGGAACATGTATGTGCTTTTGTTGGTAGGATAATGCCATCCCCGGCTTTTTTAATCTCAGGATGCGATGATGTATTGTGACACTTTGTGCTTTTTGATGCTGTGCGTTTCCATCCATTTCATTCCCTCAAGTGGGGCAGACTTTCCAATGGATTGCCACCATTTAGTAATTACAAATACAAATGTCACCGCTGTCAAATAATATAACACACCTCACGCATCAGGACACAAGCTGTTTAAAATCAAACTATTATAGTAAAACCACCACTGTGTGAATATGCCTTGATTAAATTCATAGACATTAATCATTTTTAATAAAAACTGAATTTTGCCAAGGCAGCAATGAACTTTCCAGAAGATATAGGAGTGAAGCAATGTTTCCAGAAGGCACTGTTCCTCCAGGCATTGCTTTAGCACTGTAGAACAGTTCAAGTACATAATGTATAGCTGCAAAAAGCATTTTATAAAGAGTGACTTCCATACAGCAGTTCAATACTGCAAAAGCCCTGAAAGCTGCAGCTCTCAACATATGGCAACTGCTCACCTGAGCACAAGCAGAGCTACTGCAACCAGTAGCATTGTCTGCATAAGTGCAGCCCTGGCAAGCTGAGACCAGGGTCCACAGTAATTGGTTTTACCACACTGTCAATCCCACCCCCAGGAAGAGGTTTCCCTGCTGGTCTGCTCAATGCCAAGACAGTTTCTATTTTCCACACTGTCAGTCTCAAATCCTATCAGATTTCAGGCTGTAGAAGATAGATTATCTCAGCAGCATTATGACAGATGCACTGCTGAGGATGTCCAGTTACTCAAAGAGAAAAGGGTAAATTTTTTCCCCTATGCCTTTCTATCTGTGTCAGACCCATCTGCCATCCACTGCTACGTTCATCTCTGTCACACTTGGGAACTGCAACTCTACCGAAGGGTCTGCGACATGCATTAATTAAGCAGAAACATGGTTTGATGGAAGGATTTAGCTTCTTTATCTTTCTAAAGAAGGGATATCCTGGGAAAACAAGCTATGATTATTTCTCCTATATATTCAAGAAGTTATTCTGCATCAGGATCAAATTGCAGTCACAGAGTGGAGCAGCCACTTGGCACAATGATAGATTGCTGTATCAGTTATACCTGTGAACCTTATTTACAGAAGCACCACAAAAATATTTGAGCTGGCAGCCATTCCATTTTGAGAGCAAATATAGCTAAAAATGTTTTCTAGTCTGCAGAATTTACAACTTCTTCTGGGGAAAAAAAAAAAAAGCCTGTGCAAAACATGTCTCTCCTCACAGTCCTTCAGCTCCTGCCTGCCTTTTTCAATAAAGAGTCTTAAAACATGAAGTATTTGCTAAAATACAGACAACAATGTTGATCTCATTGTTCAGTCGTCTTAGAATCCAACTCTGAGACCAAAAGCAGATGAAAGAGGAGAGAAACCTCATTTGGAGCCAGATGCTGCGCAGCCTCAGCTTGCTGCACATCCAGCCAAGTCAGAGGCTGCATTCTGGGTTTACACCACTGGAGCTGGGTTACACCATCACTGAGTCAGCCTGCACTTAAAAGACTGGTTTCCCAGGTGGGACTGAGCCTTACCCAGTTTGGGGTGAGCAGAGACACTGGTGCCAGCAGAAAATCCCTGGGGACATGGCAGAGCTGCAGCAGCTACCCAGGGTCAGACCAGCCCCAGAGACCAAATTCCTTACCCTTCCCCCCCCCCTTCAAACCCAAGGAGAGCTCAGAGCCCTCACATGAACTGAGCACAGCCACAGGGACACCCCTGCTGATCCCTCCCCTGCCCTCAGTCCCATGCTGCTCCCTCCATCACCCCAGTACAGCTGTATGTGCAGCTGCACAGCAAAAGCAGACTGAGGAATTGATCTGGGCTAAAAATAGGGGCAAGTCTTTGTAAATAGTCTCATAAATTTAGCTTCAGAAGACACAGCAAAACTCTGCTTGAATGAGGCTGGTCTGCTGGGAGCAAGATGCCTCCTGGCAGGGAGCAGCCACCACGGCATGCTCAGCTCCTCTCAGGAAACGCTGGGTTTCTCCGTGCCACCCTCATGCACATCAGCAGCACACACCACAGAGCCCGTGGTCCCTACAACACCCCAGTCCTCCCCTGGGCCATCCCCTACCAGGCACAGCCAGCCTCACCAGGCAGACACGAAGCATTGCAAGGCAGCTCATCTGACCTGCCCCAAGGGTACCTGGTGGCTTTATCACATCATCTTAGCCAACAGCAAAAGCCCCTAGATTTTGGGGTTTACTATTTTTTATAATGATTCTTGATAAGCTGAAACATGCATCCATACATTCCACAAAATTCATCTCTCTGCAGCCAGAAGAGAAGCACACAGGTAAAACACAAAAAAGGCAGAATTTGTTGTAAGTGCAACGACCAGAGTCCACAGCGCTGCCCGCTCCAGCCCCCCTGTCCAAGTCGAGCAGGTTAACCAGCTCTGCAGCTCAGCCTCCTCTTCCTGATATAAATGCATATCAGAAGAGAAATTGTGCCAGAACACAGACCATGTTGCCAGCTACTGACAAAGTCAGCACAGCACTTCATACCTGGATATCTCTCCTGGGTTCTCATTACAAACTCAGGTCAACATTTGACTTGCCTGGCAGCAAGTGGAGCAGCTCTACTGAAAGATGCTTGAACTGCAAGAGCTTGCACTGGCACAGCCCCCTCTCCCCAAAGGTGGTCCCTGAACAACCAGAGAACTTCACCATATTTAAGCAGGCTTGCTTTCTCACTTGGTTTGCCCAAGTACAAACCTTCTTCTGCTTCTCAGCACAGCTTCTCAATCTCAAGCAATTGAGCCCCAAAGTGAAGCAGCTGTTTCAAGCACAAGCAAAACCAGAGCAGTCACCACCCCAACCTACCATCCAGGCTCCCAAGCAGCTCCTCTTCCCACAGCCATCCCCCTTCTCTGCAAAAGCTCTTCATCCTGCAAGCCTCCAGCCTGAGCACCTCACCCACCACCATCCCTCTAAGCTGGGGAAGAGCCTTTTATAAACTCATGGCCCTTAACGATTTTCAGGTGGTCAGGCTTCAATGCATCAAAAAAAGCCCATCTTCTCCACCTGAAAGCTCTTACCCCAGTGTCCTGGATTGCCTAGGGAGAAAATGTGTGACTTTAATGACAAATCAGTTGTGTTCTTTCATGGGAGAGAGAGGAGAGGCCAACCTGGAGGTAAGGGCTGAGAGAGTGTCCAAATGGAAATACTTTTAGTGTTCTGGTGGTTTTTTATTTCTTTCTGGACAAAGAAACAAACCTTTCTATATGATAGAAATATAAAAACATTAGGCATAGATTCAGCAGCAAAGCACACATCTTCTGCTAAAAAAAAAAAACCCCACGTATATACAGATGTAGTAAAAGCATCTGCGTCTCACTCTGCACTTCAGCACCAGTGTGTCACTGAGGCGTATCTGCCTATGCCACCGATGACAAACCAGCACTGCTGCTCCATCTGCAGCACCAGGTCAGCGATGGAAGAACAACCTGGAGTCTGCTCCGCCTCATAAATCACCAGCAAAATTGTCCTGTGCAGAAAGCCCTCACTGCAGCTAGCGGGGCTGGTTAGCAGCCGTGACCTGTCAGAATGCAATCTCGAATCATGGTGTGCTGTCTTGCCCTTCACTTTTCAGCCCCTGTTTTTAATGCGCAGGGTTAAATTCGTTTGCATTAGTTTCAGAAGAGATAACAGGTCCTTAGCAGTCACCGACACTACATACCTGTCAGCGCTTGCTGCTGGGGTGCGATGAGGCATCCCCTACTCTTATCCATGCATTATAAATGAAAGCTGGAGTGACAGCCGTGCTTTACAATCAAAGGGAACCTTCTGGTGGACCATTGCAGAAATGATGCTCTGCAAAACATGGTTTTCCTCTGCACATGCAAAACGTGAGCTCGCTAAGATCACAGAGGCGTTAACTTGCAGGACCCCGAAAACCCCTGCATGCAGCCAGCTCAGGGCAGCCGCAGGGGCTGAGAGCAGTGTGCCCGCTACAGCTTGCCCAGGGTGGCTCTAACTTACACCAGGGTGGATGTGCACCCGGATTCTCCTTCCCACAGCAATCCAGAGAGCACGGCATCCTCCTCATCTCCATAACCCCTGCGCAAGAACAGAAGGAGTGAGCACTGGAGCCTGTTTCTGTGCAGCTGCAAGAAGCAGTCACCCTGCTGGGAGGGCTCCAGGGGGTAAAAAAGTAGTTTTGCTGAAGTGATGGCTGTACGTGGTACTTTAGTGATAGCGCAGCCATAGAACTGAGCTCCAATCTCCACAAACATCATCCTTCTGATCTGAATCTGAAAATCTTTAAAAAACCCTTTCATACACCTCAATTATTTTAACCACTTAGCCATCACATTCCAGTATTGATTTGAACACATACCAATTATTTAAGTCAATTGCCTATTAAAATTCATTTTTGGTGAAAGGTCAAACCTGTAAATTGAAACCAGATGCAGTACATTATGCCTATCAGTATTGTGATCTGCACACAAGTTCATTATTATGTTTCTGCAGAAGTAATTTCTCTTGTCAAATTTTGCTCTGTATGCCAGTGTCGCTGTTACAAGCTCTATTAATTAAGAGGGATTTTTATTATTATTAACAGAAAGTTTTAAATACTGCGGTCTCAAAAAAAGATATGTAAAAATGCATCAGGGCTTACCTACCTACAGCATGCTGCTCCTGATATTCAGAGAGAAAGGAAAAGGAATTAAATTTGCAGCTGGATGTGCATTTTATTCAGTTACAGAAGATCTGAGGAGCTTTAAGACTCCCTATGGAGAATAACAGTGATAAGTGGTACCCTCCTCTGAAGCTGCCAGCAACATCGTGGTCACGCAGGCAGCACTGCATTGCTTGTAAGGTGCGGTGACTTCTGGGCAGCCGTTAAACCACTTGAAGCCCATCAAGAGGCAAAGGCCATAGAAATGCCCTCTTCGTGTCACCTTGAAACTTCTGTCAACTCCTGATGAAAGGTGGTAGATGCACAATAAACCTCAAAGTAGCCTCAAAGCTGTTACGCTGCTCTCTCCCTCAGCAGCCGGAGCTGGGAAATCCCACCCTGATTTGCTTTGGGTTGCCCTGGGGTAGCATCTGATTTTAAGGTCCTAGAAAAATAAAGGCCAGTTACTCGTGGGTTGCTCTGCCAGTGCTTGCACATGTCTTCCCCCAATACACCCACTTCCCTTTGCATCTTTCTTTTATGTAAAACAATGCAAGTGGCTTATGCAGTAAAGGGGGCATTAGTACACAGGGGGAAAGACAGCATTTTCTCCCAGAGTCTCAGAAGCGTTTTGTTTCCTTTGAGATTGACCCTGTAACTGTCCCAAGAGAAAAATTAATTTTCTTCCGAAATAAAAATCATTTGAAAGGAAGCCAGCAGTTCCAATGGGAAAATGCTGGCATTCCCCTTGGGAAAACTGGAAACAAGACAAAATGGAAATTTTCATTTTAAAACACCAACTTGAAATAGGACATTTGCATTTCTGCCCTCCAACAGCAGGCATCATTTTCCTATTTAGATGTTTTTAAAAAGGTTGTGTTTTGGTGGAAGGAGGGGGTGTGTTTGATACTTCTGATAGGAAAATCTGATCTCTGACCATCTCTGAACATCTGAAAGTGTTTTGAGCTCTTTGCAACACAGCCTACATTCTCATTTCAGGGTGCTACAAGTTGCACAGATCAAGTCAACAAATTTTAAGCATCTTATGGGTAATTCAGTTCATTATGTCTCTTCCAGCCCAGGGAATCACTTCACTTACACATTGCACCAACACAGACCAAGGCGGTACTTTAATTACAGCTACTTCCACAGTTCTTCCAAGATTTCCTAACAGCTCTTTAAGACAATCGCCAGGGAAAAGTGGAACAGAAAAGCCAAGAGAAGAGGAGCTGCTGTCGGCGCCAAGCATAGCCGGCAGTTCAGCAAGCACCCACAGACAAATGACCTTTTCTTGCTAAAAGTTAAACCTTTTATTCCGAAGGTTCTCATTACTTTCTTGTAAAAATATTTCTTTTAAGTGGAGCTCTATAAAAT
This sequence comes from Haliaeetus leucocephalus, assembly GCF_000737465.1. Taxonomy (NCBI): domain Eukaryota; kingdom Metazoa; phylum Chordata; class Aves; order Accipitriformes; family Accipitridae; genus Haliaeetus; species Haliaeetus leucocephalus. Next base: position 14,937,550 of record NW_010972775.1, read on the forward strand.
CTTTCCAGTTTCCTTATATTGGAAAATATAGTCCTCTTATCTGTCACAATCAATTGCATTTTTGTCTGCTGCTGAGCACAGTTCGGTTTTCTTGTGGCATTTGCAACAACAGAGGAATGGCTAAATTTACTGGCTCTCAGCAAAGGTAAAAAGGGGCGAGGTTGTTGGCACCTCCAACGTGACACCCCGGAAACATCTGCTGCTGGATTTAACACTTGCGTCCCAAAGCCCACGTTCCTGGTCCCACAGAGGGGCTGGACTTTGCTGCCTGGCCGACAGCGGACAAGGGGCCCTACGTGACTGCTCTGAGCAGCTCTGCTTCCAGGTCCCCCGTGTTTGCACAGGCTGGGGAAGGATCCCAACAGGGCAGGAAGGGAGAAAGGGAATGGCAGGACTAGGAGGACAATTTTAACAGCTGGCTGAAGCCATGCTCTGATTGCAGAAGAGGTCTGGGGATGGGGAGTGACATCCCTGGAGCTCCCATCCACAGCTTGCTGTTAGGTTGCAGAAGTACACCTCACTGGGGAAGACGGGTGAGAAATTCCATCCAGCTCTGTGACTGGCTCTAGGTGCATGGCCAGGAAAGAAAACTCAGGGTAAAATGTTTTTTTGTTCCCTTACACCCACCCCTCTGGTTAAAACTGAGATAAATGGCACTGAAATTAGAGGAAAAGTTTTCATTTTCAACTGATGTTCGAAGCAAACAGAGTAGCCAACCTCCAGCTGACTTTTCTTCCCAGCTACTCATGTCCAGGAAGGTCTGGGATAGTGGGACTTGCATAATGCAAAGGACATGCTATCTCTTATTCTCCCAACACCTCCCTTGAAATTAAGCCCGGGGAAGGATATACTTTATTTTACAGAAGAGTTGGTATCCTATGTGGGAAGTGTTGGAAAGGTGCAGGTGAAGGGGCTGCACCCAGAGCAGATGTCTCTCTGCTGCACATCTCGTGGGAAATGAGAAGGCGTCTCCTGAAACCGGGACCATTGTGCAAACAGCCACTGAAAAGGGAGTTCAGGATGGGGAAAGGCATCAAAAAGCAAGAGTCCTGTTTGAAGGGATGCAGTGTTGGTCCTGCTTCTGGTTGGGTTGGGCTTAACTCACCTCTCTGGAAAGTTACTTGAAAATAACTCTGGGGACACAGCCTCTAGAAAGGATCACTGGAGGAAATCAAGTTGCTCTGTCAGTGCTCATCATATTTCCAGTTCAGCTGTGGAGGCAGCTGGTCTAAAGGCAGGTTGGGGCCTCTCTTGCAGCGGGTTTTGTGATACAGGCAGATACCTGCTGGGAAAAGAGTGGTGTGGCCAGGCCAGCAATGCTAGCAGATGGTGAGGATCTTCCATCTCCGCACAAGCTGCAGGGCCATCTCGGCAGGAGGGGAGGTTTGACACCTGCTCTTCCAGTCTCACATGGCTCCATGCAAGCAAAGGGATGATCCAGGAGCAGGAGATGCACTGCCCAGGGCACCACCTCCCCAGCTGTGGTTTTTGGAGGCCACAGCAAGAGGTCTGCGGGACCACGGCTTTTGGAGGTCCCCACTGGGGATTAAAACAGCTCTGTTTGCCCAAAAGAAACCGTAGGAAGGGCTAGTGCCTTGGAGCTATGTAACCCACGGTTTAAATCCCAAAGTCCAATAACCTTTCTCCACCTCTCTTCCTTCCTTCCCTAAAACAAGGATGAGATAAGTAAGAACCCAGCCCTGGGCAGGACTTCACAGTCCGTGGCAGGCAAGTATTGCCTCTCTGAATGCAATTCGCAAAGCAGGGACATCTCAGAGCAACTTCCAAATGACCAACATCAAGGACTTACAACAATTTGGCTGAGCTCATCCCAGTGCCAGTGTGAGACGGTCCCTGGGTAGGGTACACAGCTGATGCGAAACCGATGTTACACTTGATCTTAGCTGAAAGGCCATTAAAAAGAAATCAGAAGAGACTGGCTAAAAGCAATTTATGGGGTTACAAAATGATGTATTACATGCACCATGGCTCCAGGTTTGCAGTAATTTAGGCTGGTATTGATTGAGGAGAGACTGGGGCATATTCCACCACCTTTTTAATTTCAGTCTGATTTGGCCGCTGCTTGCAGGTCAGCAGGCAATTTGATGAGACAAAAACAAACCAAGCATTAGAGCAGCCTAAATCACCCACTTTTAGAAGTACCTTGTAAATAATTTTTAAGGCTGAACAAGGAGAACAAAATGAAAGAACTGGCTTTTAAGGCAATCGAGACTGAAGTTTCAGGCTGAGAAAAAATGGTTTCATGGCACAGTTAAGGAATATCACTCACACATACCATTGTTGCCTGCCTTTATTTTCCCAAATAAATATGCTGTCTTTTTCCTCACGTTACATTGCTAATACTGATTCAGTGTGAACTGATTAGATACCAAAATAAAGCCAAAGTACACACGGTTTCTTACAAAGGCCTCTAATCATATCATTGCAGCAATGGGATGGATGACTTGGTGGGATTCCAGATTATTCAAACCATGTAATGGTGTAGCATTGTCTCTATGCTCCTAGGAAAGGGACAGGTTGTAAATTTGAGTGTAAATCTCCTATAAGGGTAAATCTGGGATGATTCTTCTCCTGGAGGTAGAGATTACAGTGCTAAGTGTACTGGCACATGGGCAGTGTTAGTGAATAGTGGAAACCCATCAGTACTTGAGTACTTGCCCATCGGCTGACATCAGGGAAGAAAATTTGCCGGGTGCTGATATTCAGGTGTATTGGTTTTGTGTGGCAAGGTTTTGGTGGGGGGGGGTTACAGGGGTGGCTTCATTGAGAAGCTGCTGGAAGCTTCCTCTGTGTTCGAGAGAGCCCATACCAGCCGGCTCTAAGACGGACCCGCCGCCAGCCAAGGCTGAGCCAATCAGCGATAGTGCTAACGCCTCTGTGATAACATTTTTAAGATGGAAAAAAAGTTGGGACGGAGAGAAACAGCCGCCGGAGAGAGGAGTGAGAACATGTAAGAGAAACAAGCCTGCGGACACCAAGGTCAGCGAAGAAGGAGGGGGAGGAGATGCTCCAGGCGCTGGAGTGGAGATTCCCCTGCAGCTCGTGGGGAAGACCATGGTGAGGCAGGCTGTCCCCCTGCAGCCCAGGGAGGTCCACGGTGGAGCAGATCTCCACCTGCAGCCCGTGGAGGACCCCACGCCGGAGCAGGTGGGTGCCCGAAGGAGGCTGTGACCATGTGGGAAGCCTGCACTGGGCAGGCTCCTGGCAGGACCTGCGGATCTGTGGAGAGAGGAGCCCACGGAGCAGGTTTTCTGGCAGGACTTGTGACCCTGTGGGGGACCCACGCTGGAGCAGTCTGTGCTTGAAGACTGCACTCCATGGAAGGGACCAACGCTGGAGCAGTTCGTGAAGAACTGCAGCCCACGGGAAGGACCCACATTGGAGAAGTTCATGGAGGAGTGTCTCCCATGGGAGGGACCCCACGCTGGAGCAGAGGAAGAGTGTGATGAGTCCTGCCTCTGAGGAGGATAAAGCAGCAGAAATAACGTGTGATGAACTGATCATAAACCCCATTCCCCATCCCCCTGCACCGCTGGGGGTGGCACATAGAGAATCCGGGAGTGAAGTTGTGCCCAGGAAGAAGGGAGGGATGGAGGGAAGGTGTTCTGAGATTTGGTTTTATTCCTCATTACCCTACTCTGGTTGATTGGTAATAAATTGAGTTAATTTTCCCCAAACTGAGTCTGTTTTGCCTGTGATGGTAATTGGTGAATGATCTCTCCTGTCCTTATCTCAACCCGCAAGCTTTTTGTTATATTTTTCTCTCTCCTGTCCAGCTGAGGATGGGGGAGTGATAGAACGGCTTTGGTGGGCACCTGGCGTCCAGCCAGGGTTAACCCATCACATCAGGAGAGGAAGCATAGGCAGAGGAAGTGGGAGGGAAAGGTCATTTAATTCTTCATTATACCTCTTTGATTCTGGGGTTGAAGTGGTCCCCTCCTCACAAAGCTGCATTAATGTGCATGAAATGCCAGTCCCTTTCCCTTCTCCCTACTAGAAATCTGCCCCATGCATTACCTGTAACTTCTCAAACATGTCCACAGTCTTACAGGGCAAGAGGGTGGAGGAGGGACGTGGTAAAAGGGGGAATTGGAATTGCTTCAAACCAATGAGTGTATCCAACTGCAAACTGCCTTCAGTGCCAGCTACAGCCTCGAGCTCACCTCTGCTGTGCTTGCGTATTGATCACATGTAGGCCATAGGCAAAGGTCTAGGTAAAGAAGATCAATTACATAGCTTATACCAGCCATCAGGTGTTGGATATAAATGGATTTTTCCAAGTTTACTGTGACTATCAACAGCTTGAACTCTGATGTGCATAGGAAAAGAGAGACACAGAAATTCTGATTGGACTAATTAGCACTTTCCTGCAAGAAGGCTTCTCTGATCTCTAATTGCATGTTCATTACAGTCTTTTAATATCGCGCTTGTGAGGCTCTTTTCTACTTTCTGCAGGTAAAGGGAGACGTGACCTCGTATTCTGTCACACATGTTGGTAGAGCAGCAGATGTGGTGTCCAGGTTTGCTGAAGCTCAGGAGGGAGCAGGAAAACTCTCTGCATTTACACCAGACCAAGCAATTGCTGAGGATCCAGTTCTTTATTTCTTGCTAGCGGGGCGTTTGATCAAATAGCATCCCAGGCAAGATGAAGTCCCACAGTTCTGGCTCATAATAAAATCAAGTTGAGTGGAGTGAGGGAGGATAACATGTCCTTCCATGGGCCTGTGGAAATTATAACGTGCTCCCAAATATACACGTGTGTTGGGAAGGCCAGCCTAGCTGGACTCTGACGAACTCACAGCTAGCACGGAAACTGCAGGGATCAGCTGCAGTGAACCTGATTCCACCCTTCTAATAATTAGTTGTACAATCAAATGAAACCACCTGAGCATCTTGTTCCTTTGCTTCAACTCCAGAAGTCAAAGACCTCAAAAGTTATTGGCAATTTTAATTAAAACTAGCTTTGAGATACAGAGCAACCTATAATGGTTATGGCTCATTCTAGATAATACTGTAATAACCCTCCCTCATATTAAATATAGCAGCAATATTGTTCACCAGAGATGAGGACATTAGCACAAATAATCAGCCTCACTGTCATGGGGAGGGCACTGAAGCCAAGAAGGGGTGTAAAATAATTGCATAAAAGGCATTTGCCCCTGAAAAAGAGATAGCCTGCAGCTCCTTGCCCTCTTCAGCATCCTTCCCAGAAGGCCCGAGTCTCCAGCAGATTTAGTTCAAACTCCCCTTACTCCCTCAGCAACATGGGAGGCAATTTCCAGGTTCCTGCCCCTGCCTGGGCATTAGCTGTATCGTCTCTGCTGGACAGTATCATTCACATGTGCCATTTGTCACCGGCACAGAGCTTTAGCAGGGAGCGCTGCAGGCACAATTGCAGATGTGTCCACAATTTCAGCCCTGCTCAGCTTTTCTGATTCCAGGCCTTTGGCTCTGCCCAAGAGGTTGCAGCAAATGCAGGGCTCAGCTCATGGTTTACCCAGAACTTAATGTTCAAGTAGGCTGATAAATATAATTGCTACTTTGCTGCATTTCAGAGCTGGGGTGGCCATGCTGCTCCAGAAGAAGGGTTTGGATGGAAGCTCATGAGGCTCTGCCTTTGCCTGGAGGTGCAGAGAGCCACTGCAGTTTAGCAGACCCTTGCTCTGAAGCAGTGAAGCCCAATGGCTCTGCAAATGTACCCCTGATGCAATGCCTGAGGGACATATAGGGGGTACTTCAGTAATACCCACCTTCTGCTCGTTTATAAATCCACAGCGTGGCTGCAAGTAACTAAAGTTCCCTCCTGCTGATTTAAACAGGAAATGTTTTTTCCCTGGTGTAAATCCACTGAGGTCAACACATTCAAGGAAGCCACACAAGGAGTGAATTTGACCCAGGAAAGTTTATTTCACAGTCTCAGGTGGACACTGAAACTGTTCAAGTCAAATGGCCCTTGCAGCATTAGCCTAGTGAACTTTTATGTGGCAATAGAAGATTTACTTTTTTCCTCATGTGAATAACAGCCAAAACTTCAGTGCATTTTCTAAGCAAATATCTTATGTTCATCTGAAAAACCTTAAGATACTCTGATTTGATTTGAGGGCGTCCTTTTGGGGACAATGAAAACAGTCCATTTGATGGAAGTCTAGTTGAGTATCACAAGGTAAAGGCATCCAAGATCACTCATTTGTTTTGAAAACCATGCCTCTATTCTTTACCAAAATACTGAGCATGTGCATGGAGCTCGCTGAAACAAGTTTTTGCTCAAAAGACTGTTTCAGTGGAAAGGATTGTGTTTTTTTTAATTAATGAAACAAAATACAGCAATATTTCTCCTTTGAAAAAAATTTAAAAAAAAAAAACTATGTCCTTAGTGTTCTTATTCCTTCTTCACCCTGTGCCTCTAATTAGATAATAAAGGCAAGTGAAAAAAACACTGGATTTGTACTCAGAATTTGAAAATGTCTTCACGGGATTTTTTCCAGACTTCTTGGGGAAATGCTTAGCTTTCCAACAGATGATACATGCCTTACTTATAGAACTATAAGCTCCTGCTAACTTGAAATCCCTCATATGAAATGCACTTCAGTGGCCATTCTGTTCAGGAACAGTTTATCCTTGGGAAAATATAATTGCTGGAATGCTACGTGAGTCCACAGCTTAGAGCTGGAAGATGCATTTAAATTCTCTAAAGATGCTTTAGGAATTCATAACAGTACTTGATCTACCTTTGGGAGAGGGAATATGTCTTTTTTGCGCTGCAACAGCTGAAAACATTAATTGGTTGATCTTTTCACCAACAATTCATCATATTTCATTATGTGCCTTTTATGTGTTTGTTCTGTTGCCCCAGTGCCTTGCTAAATATTGCCTAGCTGCAAGATGGCATCTTTGAAAGAGGGAGAGGGGCTCTAGCAGTTACTCTGTTCCCAAAGAATGAAAACAAAGTCAATATTAAATAGGAAAACAACTGTCACCACAATGATAATCAAACTGCAGACTGTATTAGCATTTTTCCTCCGGAAGCTCTGGAATGAGGCAACAAGATGCATGTCTTTCAACAAAATAATTATGTTGTAATGAGACTGCCCTAATGCATTCAGTAAGAGAAACTGTTGTTAAGACTGACTTAAATGGAAGCGCATAAGCAGAACAGGTAGCCTAAATGACAGTTAGGCTCTATATTTTCTTCCCCAATCTGGAAGATTAGGATCAGCACAGTCATAGCAAGATGCAGGTGTAAAATCCAGATCTGGATTTCAGGTTTTCCCTCAAGAGGTAGAGAATATACAGAGGAAGGCTTTTGATTCAGATTCATTTTGTAAAGGAAATGTGTAAGTCTCTATCTTTACCTCTTCACTCTGGTTCCAACAAGTAAATAACCTCAGACTCTCTGATCCCTGAGGAATGATGATTTACAACACTGGTAATGTGCACTGGAGAAAAATACAGCTTGTTCCTGAAAACCACTGATTAAAGTGATCATAGCAAAGCCAAATAACTCAGGGCTTCCTCTTTTTATCACTTATACCTGTTTTACCCCTTGTTACTCCACTGAGCAGCACTGGCTCCGATTTAATCTGCAGGAAGGGTGCTTGTCCGCAACGCCGATCAACACAATTCAGCCTTTGCAAACATTTACCAGTGCCAAGGGACCTTCTGGTAATGCTTTCAGCAGAAATATTTTTAAGGAAATGAATTGCTAAAATATGAACTTCCACAGAGACAGCACCGGGAGAAAAAAAAAAAAAAAAGAGAGATGACAAAACCATAGTATCCACTGCCTACTCACTGTGAAGTAGCACTGCGAAGGGTAAGAGCTATTGAAGCACAAGGGAAGTACAACCTGGCAGATCTGTTTAGTCCTGTTTCATCCACCATCACTGTCGCAGTCTCTGCCAGGAGTCTGTCATAGGGGAGATCCATAAAGGGCAAAAGCTACTAGTAATGGAATTGAGCATTCAATTCCCATTTGGGCAATTGCAAATCTTTTTCCTTGTCTGTCTCCCCTCTCCTGTTGCCTCTCTGCACTGCCCCAGGAATTGGATTAAATGCTTTCCTCGTTTTCCTCCACCACAGTAAGAGTATGTTATAGCCTTGAGGGAGAGCAAGGACCAGAGCGCAGAACATATGGGGAAAGCTTCAGGAACCCAGACCATTTCAATTCTAGAAATTGAGAATCACAGGAAATTTGGGCTAGTAAGAACTCAAGAGTTCCCGCTGTACTAGTGTATCTCCCTGGTCAGGGCAAGGTCTATACGATGCCATTCCTGGCAGATGTTTGAGAAGGCGTCCATTGATGGACACTGCAGGACTCCCCAGAAAACCTATGCTAATGCTGCCCTCACAGCCAGTACAAATTTCCCCTCATACCTAACCTGAATCCACTACTTTGCTCCATCATGGACACAGAGAACTGTTTAGTCTCCCTACGTCTGCTTTGCACACATACATGGCTTGTAAGTCCCGCCACACAAACTGCACGTTTTGCTGGTGGGCACTTCCATCTCCCAGAGATCCAGCAAGGTCCAGTGACTGGAAGCTGGAATGTGACCTATTCGGATTAGAAACAGGGTGCGAATTCAAACAGCACAGGTAATTTAACAACTGGGACAATTTACTACAGGCTGTGCTGTCATCTATGATGAGCAGTTTAAAATTAGGATACCGGATGTTTTTAAATGATCACTGTGTTTCAAAAAGGAATTAATTCAGAAACATACTCTACTTAGTGTTTACCCTGCATTACTGTGCTATATTATCCTATAATTGGTTGTTAGGTCAGGATTGCAACCTGGCAGGTTTCTCTTCATTGCCTAATTAGTGTTTCTTCCTTGTTGCTCAGTGCAGGACTTGGTTTTTTCCCCCTACAGATCTCCATCTCCTGTGCACACCCCCTCACAAGACAAACTTATTCCCTCTCACCCCAACAACTCCAGCCCTTCGCATGCAGAAGAGCTGCCCTTTGCTCAAGGGGGCTGAAACAAAGTTTCTAACAAAACAAGCTGTTCAGTGGGTCAAGCTTGAGGCAAAGTGTTTCACACTTGGCAGCCCAGGCCAATTCACCATTCAGATACTGTACATTTCCCTCCTGCCTAATCAGCAGCCCTGCAGTGATACGAGTCATTTGCCTTCTCCTCCTCTTAAGGCATGGACTTTCCCAGGGCCGAGCCAACACATGGCACTGCACAAAGGTGTACCACATGAAGACCTGGCTCTTGCGATGACAAATCCTCCCCTACTGCACTACCAGTCCGCTGCACTACCTCCCGGCCCCAGCACGGGGCTTACGTAGGGTGCAAGTTCTTCACAGCACGAGCCCTGTCCATCTTCAGCTGTGTAAAGTGCCTGTAAATCGACGGGGCGATAGCCAAAACACAGCATCACCCTAGTCATCATGGAAATCTCTTTTCTCTCTAGCACCCTCGGCTAGGCTCAGCCAACCTCCTCCTGTATTTTGGCCTTGAAAACACAGCTTGTTTCTCATCCCAGCCAATGGTCCTGCTCTTGCAAAATCAGGTATGAAGGCCAGCAGAACCTGGCTCCCCATGCCCCATAAGAGACCACACATGAATATTGTACCAGGTCCTTGACAGAGCAGTACCAGAAACACTGGACAGCAACAAACTGGAACAGAAACAGACAAACTGGAAGGGGTTTGCAGAAACCCCAAATTAAACCAGACTGAGATGTCTGGCACAACGCATTGGGGAAGATCAAAAGAGTTAATCTGCATAGCTTGGCTGAACAGCACAACTCAACAGCTATAGCCTGGACTCAAAAGAAGACAAGAAACTGTACCCTGGTACAGGGAACTGGCATTTAGAGGTAATGAGGCAACACTAGTTTGGACAACAAGAGCTATTTGAGCAATTAGGAATGGGATGTGGTACCGGGTTCACCTATATCTAGACACAGATTTGTAAAGCAGGGATGAAAGCCTGACCTTGTGCTGCCCCTACTTCCACAGCAAACAGAGAAAGCACTTGCTGGGACTGCCCTGCCCTAAGCGCCACTGCATGTCCCACAGTGTCATGCAGGGACATTATTTGCCCCAGATAGGACACAGAGGTCTTTGCAGATTCCTCCTTAGGATGGCTTCAGGTTGTATGTGGTGAGGAACTATGGGATATGTGGGCTGTTGCATTAAAGCTGGCAACACGGGTGCAAGGAGTGCAGCTCCCGGAGCACACAACACTTCAGCTCTTCTGAGGACCACACTCCTTCCAACAGCACAGACGTGGCTTACCCAAACAGCGCAAACCTTTGCTGGCCCTCAGGAGTGGAGGAATCTTATCAGATCAGCCTCTGATTTCCTCTGCTTCCACAGCACAAGCAAGTATGCAAAGAAGTGGGATGACATTTGGCTTCTTGCAGAGAACAGCAGATAATTTAGGGAGATTAAAGCACAGCCTCCTCTCCCACAGAAACCATCTCCGCATGGCTAGGCAGTAACCCAGCTCCGCTGGAACAATGCTGCTCGAGCGCCTCTCTGTGGATCTGAGCTCTTCTTCCTCCCTTTCACAAGCCTCAAACCACCAACTGCTTTTTTAATTTTATTTTACTTTTTTAAAATATGGAGCCAAATTGCTCCTATTATGCACAGGTAGCACCTCTGAGTTCACTGAACTTGGCACTGAGCTACGAGTTGGCCCAGCCAGAAGTCTTACAGTTTCATCTTTTGATGGTGATATTTATGATACCTCTCAAGGCCTTTCTATAGTTTCCAGCAGCAGAATAGCTCAAATTAGTTCAGACCTACAGCTGCCTAGGGCTCATGGAGTGAGCAGGAATAGAAGAATAGCTGCCAAGGGCATCGTCTTTGGAATGAGCAATCGGGAGCCTCTGGTCCTCTCCAGAACGTGCTGTGGAGCTTAGTACAGAGCTCCATCACCAACGCACATGTCAACATGCTGATCATACCAATTTTTCTGTATCCCTTCGAAGAATCAGGAAACAAATGGTCCCCTGCTGAAGTCATGAGTAAAAACAAAGGCTCTTCATCAGCCTCCTGCAGCTGCTTGTTGTTTTCCTTTCTCTGTGGAGCCTGCCAGCTCCTGGTTATCTTGGCCAAGCACATGATTAGAGTTTTAGAGCAAATTCAAACTGCAAACAAACAAGCACATATCAAGATGAATACACACAAACTGGTGGAGGCACAGTACATCTAACCATTTAGCAGATCCTGTTTTGCCTCTTCTGGTGCTAGGCAAGCCCTGCTCCTCTTCTGAATGGAAAGCAGATGGGGTAGGATTAAGGGCACAGATCCCCAAGCCCTTTACATTTGCACAAATAGCAAGAACTAGACCCAGTGCTGTTCAAGAGGCCACGTATTAGTTGTGCTGGCTCTCTGCAGCACAGAAAGGAATGTAGGAATAGGAATTCCCACCCTGAGTAATCCCCTGTGCCCAGTTATGGCAGAAGGTCCATTGTTTCTTAAAGTACCACAGAAACAAAATAATTAAGTTGTTACTGCCACCACAGCAAGAACAGAAGAAAAGATCAAGTATTGTTCCTTGTTCACTTCAGTGCTGAACCAGGTGGCTCAGTTTAAACAGACATTGAAGATGGTTTGAGCTAACCCTCTTGACTTTGCACTGAAGCAGATGGCAAGTGCTCACACAACCCAGTATCAATATCCGTAACAATCAGATGAGCTGTGAAGCTGTAATCTGTGGCAGATGGAAAATGACAGCACAAAAGGCTTTACTATGGCCCTCAAAGCCCTTCACAAAGGTAGCAAATAGGAAGGTTTAATTTGTACATCTTGTCCTTCTCCAGAGCAAAACCAGGCATCCGAGGCTGTGAAACAAGTGGAATGCTTCTCCTCTTTCCTACCTCCACAACAGACTGACTGACTTTATTTCCAGAGGATGAGCTGAGACCTCCCATCAAAACTCAAACAAAACAAGACAACTTGCTATAAAAAACTGAAATGGGACCTTGGCATGGGAATGTCTACATAGCTCAGCCTGTGCTGAATCCCTAGCACCCTGCATTGATGCTTTGCTGAACCTTTGGGGAAGTCACTAGAGGGAGACCTGGAAAAAGTACAGCTCACCCATGCACACAGATTGGAGTGGTTGCTGGCAGATTTGTCAGATTCTTTGTGGATTAGGCAGTCATCCTGGAAGCACAATCAGTTGTAAAAGGACTGAGACTTTCTCGTGGTTTTTATGCTCAAGAAAGCTTATGTTTGTTATGCTTAAGAATGGATATTTTGGGTCACCTGCTCCAAAGCCCCTCAGGTTCCAGAGGACCCCTGACTGCCTGAAGAGCAACAAAGATGCCCAGTGCAAAATGTAGGTAGGCTGTCAGCCCGTGACTGAGCAATCAGACTCTGCAGCCAAGATCTAGATGCTGCCAGTCTCCCACGGCACTACAGACCTGAAAATACTGACAAGTGAAAGACTGACCAGGGAGCCTGCATACTTTTTTGCCCCATGTGTCAAGCATACAGGGCAAGCTACTAACTTCATACACTTCTGGAGTAAGAAACAAATACATGGATATGGATTCTTGGCCTTGAATTGTCCCTGCTAGTTCTTTGTCTTGTGTTGCCTGTAGGAGGGATGCTTCAGCTTTTTATGGCCTTTGACCAATGTGCTGGCCAAGCTCCTGGCTTGTCTTTGGCTCAGCACAGCCCAGACTTCTCTGAAGCCCCCAGCTTCTGTCCTGCTTCTCAGTGACAAATTCTTGGCTCTAACACCAGTTCTAGCCTGACCTTAACCCACAGAGTTTGTCTGCACATTTCCAGGCTGCAATTCCTAAGCAGTCTTATCCCAAAACTGCCTGCTTTGAAGTCAAAAGAAACAACTAGACTGCGGAACAGCCTAGGTCAGGCCTGACACACTCTGCAGTGTCACTGCTGCTTGGCACTGCTATGCTCTGGGGGATGCCACCTTCATGGCTGATTTGATGCCTGGTTTGAAGACCAGGTCTCTTGCTAAGCACAAGGATGCTGCTGCCTGCCCGTCTGGGTCAGAGCAGAAGATGAGACACATTGGTGAGCCCCAGAGACAGAAGGATAGAACATCAGAGTCTGCCAAAATGCCAGTCCTATGAAGAGCAAGAGACTTTTACTGGAGAAAAGGCTTTATTAAGGAGGGACATTGTAACATACCATATTGCTCTGGTGCTCCAGGTCTCTGGGAGGACTCAGAGACCCAGCACAAATACTTAGCTCAACCACACAGGTGTTGAGCCTGCCACCTTGGTGAGAGGCCTCTCTTACCTCAAGACTCTTCCATCAGCAGTGTTTGTCTCCGATGAGGAGGGGCTGAACCCTGCTGGAACAGGCTGAGGGTTAGGTAAGGAGAGAGGCAGCGTTTAGATCCTTGTGGCTGAGCAGTGGCAGGTAAGCAGTTATTTCAGATGACAAACTGCCCCAGGATGGAAAGCAGCAGGATAGATTTGAATAGAGTTGCTGTCAAAATATTAGTGCTGGATCATGGGTCTGCAGGATTGTAATAGTGCAGAGCCTGGCCCTCAGGATGCAAGGCTGACTACAGCTTCTTCTGTCCCTTCACTTTCTGTCTCTCTTTGTCCATGGCAGCTGCTTGTGCCTGCAGCCGACTCCAGTACTCAGGCAACTGCTCCCTGAGTCCCAGCCGACTCTGCTGCCTAACGAGGGAAGAAAAAGGTGGTTAAAACAGTCCCTGCCATTCCCCCAGTGCGCAGACAACCTTAGCCTGGTTCCCTCAAGGGTCCCTGGGTCTCGAAACAAATTAAGCAGTTCAGACTTCTTGTGTCCAAAAAACCTCAGTGATTCCCTCATGCCCCTCAGCACTCAAGTTTGCTGTTCTTGACAGCAATGACCTCCATATTTCTCTTTGCCTGTTATCCTCTATAGACACACGTCTCACTGCAGTTGTATTTGCTCTGCTCTGGCTTCAGCTCTCAGTACCCAGGGAGCAAGATATCCCTGGAGGTGATGTCTCCCCACTTTTTCTGGTATAAGGCAGACAAGAGTCTCCTCTCCAGCTCTATGAGAATGAGGGACAGAACTGGTGGCTGGTAGCATAGGATGAAACTTTTCTGCATTTAACTAGCCAGACAACACCACAGGATTCACACTGGACACAAGGAATTAGGGATGGCTACTAGGTAATATGTGCTGTAAGGTCATACCTGCACCCACCGGTTCCATTTCAAATTGGAGAATTAAGGCATAGTGAAAAGAACAAACAGAGTATCATTGACGCGGATCTGGCCCCAGGTTGCCAAAAGAATTCAAGGAAAAAGTCACCCAATAAGAGATGTCACATTGCCATCTAGTGACAGCATGAACTCAATGCATCAGCTAAGCTCTGACTGCAACCTCGGCCTGAGGCTTCTGGAGACCTTCTCAAAGCAAGAAAACTCGAACAAAAATCTACCTAAACATCAAGTGAACGTAGAAACGGAGAGGAGGAGCAAGGTACAAAAAAGATCCAGCTCTGCCTCGCTATGGGGTCAAAAGGAAGATGCAGACGATTGAGGATCATATTCCCAGACAATCTTGCACAATCTGTGTTGCGCAAAAGCACATTAGAACTAGCAAGCCCTCTCTACCTGGAATGATAAGCCTGCCCCAGGCATCCTGACTTACAGCAGTTAAGTTGTTCCAGGAATGACAGACGAGAGAAGGAAGGGTTCTGAGTGGCTGTCAGGAATCCAGCTACCTGAACATCAACCTTACCCAGACATAAATCTGTCACAACACACAGAAGAACCCAGAAGCTCCAGGGCGTGACCTTGCATGGACCTGAGCAACACCACAGCTTACAATAATTCCGGTGCACTTACCTATCAGTCTGAAGGAGAACCTTACCTATCACGTAAGAAAATGTTACATCTCTCGATCCATGGCAGGTTCTGCAAGGATTTCAGAGGCAAATCTGGTTCCTTTGGGAAAGCCTCCTTCAGTGGGTAGGAGTTGAAGTCAAAAAGGAAGATGGTGCTGTGACTGGCTCTGCTCTGTGCCAGTGCATCTGTGTTCTGCTGCCTATCTCCTAGACAGAGAAAAAGAACAGTGGGTTATTGCATCAGGAGTCATCCAATAAGAATTATCAAGGATCAGTGCACAGCTGAATGCACCCAGCAACCATGTACCTAAGACCACTCCAAGGCGCTACCCACCTCGAAGCAGCAAGCACTGATTCACACCATCCACTATGAACACTGGCTGCCAGGAGGATGCTACAGCATGAGAAGGTGGAGTACTGAAGCAGTAAACAATCTGCGATGTGGCAGTATTCATCAGGGACACCGTGCCATCCCAGGAGAAGATCAGGACCTGAAACAGCAAGTTGACACTTAGAAATAGATGTAAAAGAAATTAAAAGCATTTCCTGGAAAGGACATGGAATGACATTCAGGACTTCACATCCCCAACTATGATGCTGTTTTCTTTGCCTGCCCAGTAGTCATAGGGCCACAGCAGATCAAGAATAGGCCATGCAGGGAACTTGGACTGGAATTGCTGCAGGTTGGGATTGGAAAAAGGCAGCAGGGGAGGTTAGAAATTAACTAGATCCAGCTTTCTGCATGGTTGGCTCTGGCGAGCAGCTTTTAGTCCTTTTCTCCCCATGCCTGAAAACTTTCTGAGGCCACTTGAAAGGTCTGGCTGGACTTGTGCTTGTAAATTCTCCTCACCATGATGCCCTCTCATATTTGACCTTGATGCCTGAAGCTTCATGGCTGAACCCTCTTGTCTTTGCAGTTGGACCTATCCATGTGCAGAAGGCCTTCGGTGCCACCCATATCAGTGGTCAATTAGAGGACATGAGTGCAAGGGGATACTGACTAGGATCACGGAAGAGAAATCCTTTGAGAGTGACCAGCTACATACAGACCTGTAACTGGTGCAGGAAGTCCCCATGCTAAAAATAGTTGGAGGCTGGGAAAGGATGTGAGGGCAGTACCATATCTGATTGCCCTGTTCTTTATCTTCTAGGCACACAGTTACAGCCATTACTGGAAACAGGATCCCAGGCCAGATGGCCCTGTGTTCTCACAGAGTTCTTGAGAGCTGGCAGTAATACTCACTGCACTGGGGAATGCCAGGACAGGCACCACCGTGCTGACAGCAAGATTTGGATCTTCAGGCCTGTAAAACAGACTCAGTCTTATGCCGCTGTTTCATGTACCTGGCACGTACTGAGAGGCTGTGATAATGACAACGGCAGTTTGTGGCACACAGTCTGGCATAAAGTTCCAGCCAAGCCCCTTCCCTATGGAGACAAAGCCTGCCTCCTCCTGGGCAGGAACCCCCGAGGCCCATCCCTGTGCAAACCTGCCTAGGAACTATGCTGGAGATAAAAATCCCCTGCCTGCCATGGAAGCATGAAACCATAGCCTTCAGAGCAGCAGCTTCCCCAAAGTTGACACTTCTCCTCAAACCAAGGGGATAAGTGAACATAAAATTGCTAGAAAGATGGCAAGAAATGTTTACTCTGGCAAGGGCAGAAGAGAGAAGAAAAAATTCCCCTGGGTACCTGGCAGAGACCCAGCTAGTTGAACGTCAGCCCTGGAGTAGTGCTACAAGCACTTGTGTTCTGGTGCACAGAAGAACTCAGAAGCACCCCCAATTCTGGCATAACCGTTGGATCTTAGCACTGGAACTGACTCCTAGCAAAACCACTCTTGCTGCTGACAGCAGCATGGCAGAGCCATCTGGGTAAAAGCAGTAGAAATTTCTCTACTCCACAGAAATCTGGGGCTCCCTGCCAGACCTGACCGCTATACCACATGGTTTCTTTGGCTGGTGTAAGGTCCATCAGTCTGCCTCACCTGTCTGCCAGGAGCGTGATGCTGGACTTCCCGGCCCTGGGTGCTTTCACCAAATAGAAAGAGCTGTCTGTACATAGCACTAGAAGCTGCACGATGGGACAGACAGAATCTGTGCCAGGACAAGGTGTCTCATCGCTAACAGCTGCAGAACTCCGCAGGAAGTGGATACTACGGATGAGACGTTCCTCTACAATGGCAGTCACAGACAGTGGGTATCCTGAGGAAGCAGCGATGCGGGGGGAAAGACAGCAATTTAGTAAGAAAAAGGAAATGGCAATTTATCCAAGGAAAGCTTAGCTTGGACTGTGGCCTACTCGGGGACAGCAGCCACCAGAACAATCCTGATGGCAGAAGATTCTTCTGCCAGAAGAATCCCTGCATCGTGGCAGGATGACACTAGCACCGATGGCAGCCTGGACTGTGATGCCACAACAGCCTTAAAGATGACCTGAGGGTGCAGTGACAAAGCAGTGGCTGTCTCACAGCCTCAGGGCAAGACAGGCATCAGTCCTCAGTTCACAGCCCCTGCATTGCTGTGGATGGGAAGGGTTCTGTCAGGGCTAAGGCAGTCACGCTGCGTTGGCAACTTCTGGCCAAGCATCCCATGAAGGAGTCCAAATTATTTTCAGTTTTGCTTGTAAACTCACTGCCAGCCCCCTGTTCACACCAAGCCAGAGCCTCAATCTCCTAGGGAAGGGAGCAATTTATCCACTGTGATTCCAATGCACAGTCCCAAAGGGCAAGCTCACCTAGGTGTTTATCCCAAATAGTTATTGTTGCATCTTCACATGCCAGTGCCAGGTACCTAGAGCAGGAGCTGACAGCCGAGCATGCAATTGGAGCTGCACATGGCCACACAACATCAGGCTTTGGATCAGAATCTAAACAGAAGGACATGAAGACAGGTAACTGTAAGAAGGTGCAGAACATTCTCTCTCATGGTACCAGCTTTCAGTTTCCCAATAGAACATGCACCATTCTGGGGTCTCCTGCCAGAGTGGCTTCACTCAAAATACTGCCAGCCTACACAACATAGAGCCCTACAATCCAGCCTAACCTACAAGATATAGGGCAGCTCTCCTCCCCATTCCTCATTTCCCTGAATCATGAAGATCTGACTGAATGACAGCCACTGGTCACTGAATACTCCCACTCCCTACAGACTGCTCTGCTAGAGAAAGCAAGACTTTCTTACCTGATTGCTCCTTGAGTGGACGGTTAAGTAAGTACAAGCAGAGATTGTGGCTTCCATCCCAGTGCACACCGATGCCAGCTGGAACATCTGGTACAAAGAAGGGGACAATAAAAAAGAGAAGGAGATCAGAGACAAAGAAAGGAACAATCCAGGACACTAAAATACCATTAGAAAGCTCTTATTAGAGCTCTCACGGTTTCCTTGATGGGACTTACAGAAACTCTGCTCACACGGAAACTAAACCACAACAAACTCTTCCCTTGCCTGTTATTTTTATCTTGCCTATGTGCCCCCTCATCTTTTTTGGTGTTTTGGGGGTTTTTCGTGTAGTGGGTTTGGGGGGGTTTTTTTTAACTATGGAGATAAGTTTGTTTGACTCCATGCCAGTGACTGACTTATAAGTCTTAAGGTTGACATTTTTATCCAAGCTTATGTCCTTGGAGATGGAATTTATGTAGTGAACCCAAGCCACAGCCATTGAGCTCTAACTGGAGCTCTACATCATGCAATGATGTGCTTCATATGTTAACAGCTTTTTGCCCATCTGGATTACCTGGCTGTACTTTCATTTCAGGTCCCACCTGTAGGATCTGGCTAGGCAGAAGAAAATGAGAAGTAGCATGTCTGAAAAAAAGGAAGTATGAAATATATATAAAAGAAAGGCCTTGATAGTAGGCAGCACTGGGACAAGACCTGGAATGGCTCTAGCCCCCTGCCCTGAAGCCTTGGGATGAAGGAGGCAAAGCTAAGACAGAGGCTTCCATCTACACTTAAAAAGTGCCCTGTGTTGAAGTCTCATGGACTGAAATTCTGGTTGGTGCTCCCACTCACCTGGGGATCTCTTCCTTGCTCTCTCTCACACCCTCAGCCTCCAGATACTCCCGATAAGTGCTGCGGAAGATTGCTTCCTGCTGCTCCCACTGGGAGTCCTTGATTAGGTGATTGTACCCCAAGCCAAGCATGCTGTCATCATCCACTTTCTTCAAGGCATCCAAAGGGCTTTTAAAACTACTGCCTGGATTGGGAACACAAAGGGAAAAGGCACAGCCCTGGAGAAGCAGACACCATGGAGTGCTCAGAGGTACTTTGACCATCCTGCCTTCAGGGTGGCACTGTCTTGAAGAGGGACACATTGCATCTTCCTGGTAGAAGTATTTCAACATTAAGAATATATTCTGTGGGACTTTCTATATCACTAGCCCATTTTCCAGTATTTGAAGGCAGAGACTAGGGCAAGTCATCTGAGGACCCAGCTCACCTTGCCTTTCTGTGTCATTCTCCCTGAAATTGTCCCAGCATAAGGTCTGCTCCATTCCCATCCTCAGTATTTTCCTATGAATCCAGGACTCAGAGTGGTGAACTAGGGGTGCCGCCAGGTTGCTAGGATCTGGGAAACGACCTCCTCCCTCTCTGGTGACAATGAAGCTGAGGGTGTATGACACCCACTTCAAGACATGCTGAAGTATTTTGTGCTAAGGTGACATGTGACATGGTTGGGTAAGAAGCAACTCCCACTACAGGATTACATGTAACTACAAAGACAGGTCAGGAAGGGACCAGGGAGCATGTTACTGAAACTTTCTGACCTGTTCTGTACTCATAAGAGCCATGATTCCTTTGCCACCTGAAGGAGGCTGCAGGTTTCAAGTACAGAATCAGTCCTAACCTGTAATGGGTTTGGGTGGCTTCACTTTCAGCAGCAGCACTGGGAGACTCAGCTTTGCATCAGCTTGGTTTGCAGACACAGGAGACTCCTGCAACAGAAAAATGTTGGCCTGAGAACTGTGTTGTGCCCTATGCTGCTGAGTTTTCACCTGTTCATGGGAATCAAGCGCTTCCTAACATAAGTGTATGCTAAGCTTGGCTGACACTGCCTAGAAGATACTGGGTTTAGGCTCATTCTTCAGGCCAAAACACAGAAGCTTGAGGGAGGTCACTGCTTTCTCAACATTACAAAGGATGTCCTGCCCAGACACCTCCTGTCTTTGTGCCCTAAATAACCTCCACTTCTGATTTTACTAATCTCTCTGAAATACTCTTGTTGCAGCACAGGCCTGGGTGGGGCACATCCAGGCTCAGGAAAAAAAAAAAAAAAAAAAAAAAAAAAAAGAAGTAGGACTAAAGGTTGCAGAGTGCTTCTGAATACAAGAACCAGATTTTACTTCAGAAAGACCAGGACTGGAAGAGGTCACATATGTGCTTGGCTAGGAATGGAAAGTACTACAGGGGACTAGCACCAGTCTGTCCCCACCACCCCACCCACCCACCGACATTGACACTTGACTAAATAGAAAAGATCTGGCTAAATAATCAACCACGTCTGAGAAGGAAGTGACAGGAACTTGGGTAGTTTATGTGGAATCAGCAAAGAGGGAACACCTGGGTGTTCACTTTTTGCTTGGCCAGGTTAAGAGGGATGTTTGCCCTGAACACAGGGCTGAGAAGCAGCTCCCTCTTAAACGGCCAGGAAAGTCTCTGATGAAGGAGGAGGGAAGAGTTACAAGGCACGTATCACAGAGGGTTAGCTGGAGGTGCTGGGCAGAAGGTGCCTGTGGGTTGAGAAGTGAAATCTAGCAGGGTGAAAGCGATGCAGGAGAGGGTTAAGCACTGACTCATCATTTAAAATTCCCCATAACAGCTCAGGACATTCATCGAGGCCAGTTACCATGTCTGCAGAACCGTCTCCATGCAGCTCCAGACTTTTCTGCCAAAGAACCAGAGGTGGCAGTGGTTAGTACCAACAGGCAGAGACCCTGCCCTGCTCTAGTGGGTTCAGACGTGACCCCACCAGGCTCATCCGGTGGATAGCCTAAAACACGAACCCTGGTTCAAGACCAGACTCCCAAGTGGAGCTATCAGGCCTGATTCCCACTCCCTCACCTCCCCCCAGTAACATAATGGAGAAACCCTGTGGGAATACCCTTATACAGGGCCTCCTCAGATGGGGCAATACTGTTGGGAAAGGAGCTGCCGGTTTCAGGGAGGGGCAACAGGAATGCTAGCCCTGGGACCAAGGGAACCTCGTTGGAAAGCCAGTCTTGGGAGAGTAAACATGTCCCAATAACAAAAAGGCCTTGTGAAATGTGGGATGGGCGGCTGTAGCAGCTGTAGAGACATATACTTCATCTCCCCAGGGCCGACAGACTTGTTCAGCCTGTATCTTGCTGTCACTGTCTGCAGGAGCAAGGCTTGGGGAAAGACCTGTAGGCAAAAGAGTGCAAGAAAAAATAGCACAGTGGGAGATGGATCTGTTTTGTACCGCAGATGTCCAAGTTGGCCTCCTCTCCCTGCAAGCCAGCCCTGCTGCAGCTCCTGGGTTCTTTTCCGCCTCCTTCAGCCAGGAATCCTTAGGCAATCGGTAGATCTCCAGCCAAGCTTTTGTGCTGTCTGCATTGGGAAACCATGTTGAGCAATTGGAAATGAGGAGAAAAGGTCTTTCAAGCAAGCAGCCTCTGTTATCTTATATCCTTAAAACAAGATTTTGATATTTTTTGAAATATAAAATCCCTGTGAACTCCACGCAGCCCACCTCTCCTCCCACTTAATGCTTCACATGCTTGACTGAGACTGATGTCTCAGCCTCCAGTTCAAGTCCTTGAGGTCCAACATCCACCAAACAAATTCCATTAAGCAACTCAAAGAATTTGACCTGTAGCCTCTGAGATAAAGTAGAAAGTGAGACATGGTCTCACACTGGTTCTCTGTGGATGCTACGCATCTCATTCTCAGCATATGTCCAGGCAGATTCCACCAAACAGGTTCAAAAAACCTGCTAGCAGCAAATGGGTTGACAAAGGCAGCTGCCATGAAGCAGAAGAATGTTGTAGCAAGGAGTTTGTTGTAGTGTTTTTAAAGACTGCCTCTGTGCTGTCTGGCTTATGTCTGCAGAGAAAATTCTTCAAGTGTACGTATCTCCAGTGTAACAGTGAGCCATAGCGAACCAGAGGAAGAAAGGAACCAGTGGTTCCTGCCCACTCCTCTCTTCACCTGCTGATTCTTTCCCTCTTGTTGTAGTTTAGTTCTCCAGCTATGCCAGCTGAACCACCTGTAGGACTGTACCTTTCAACTGCAACAGAGAAATGAAGAGGAAGGCAAGAAGCTAAGAAGGCTTTCCTATGAAGAAATTGTAATGGGCAACTCTACTTTGAGGATCCTGAGGTAAAGGTGTAGAGAAAAGTGTTCTAGCTTGGTCTCAGGTCCTTCTGCCGTTGTATGACCCAGCTTGGACTTTTTTTACCCCAATGTCCACCATGAAGCTGATTTTGTCCTACTTCTTACTGATCTTTTTCTACTCTTCCTACCTCATCATAACAGAAATTACAATACCCAGTTCTTATGTAGTGATTTTCCTTTGCAGAAAAGGGTTTGGTACTTCTGGAGACGAGTGGGAAACCTGCTTTCACTGAGCCTTCTGGGAGCTGGGAACTGCACTGACCAGTTCCAGACAGCTCAGTTTGGGATCAGTCCTGATCCATACCAGGCCTTTTGGAGAGGACAGAGAGTGCCAGGAGCAGCTCTCTAAGCTGGAGGAAGGACTGGGAGGGTTAGGAACAGGATCCCTGGAACCCAGAACACTTTGAGCATTTTAAAAGCATTGCTGCTGGCCCCTCTGCTAGAACACAACAGCCGTCACGCAACACACCATGTTCCTCCACTTGCCTTGCAGCAGGACTCCTGCATAATCACCTCCTGGGGACAGCACCACCTCCTCACAAGTACTTCGTTTGCTGATATCCTCCTGCCAAAGAAAAACGGGCTGGCATCAAAGCAAGATCACCGATTCAGAGAGCTCCACGGCCTTACACAGTTCTCAACAGGGTGAAGGCCAGACAGATTGTTGGAAGAATAGGAATAAATACGGGGCAGCACTCTTGGAGTGCTGCTGCCCATGACAGAAATTCCTGAGGGCAGTTAGTACTCCTCATGAGTGATTACTTACCAGCCTTTGCCCAGTGCCTATGGAATTAACTCAGTACTTACCATTTCATTTAGGATTTTAACGAGTAGGAAGCCTCCCTTGTGAAAGCAGAAGAGCCAGACAAGCCCTGGAATAGAAATAGAAAAGTAACAGTAGCAGGAGGAGAGAAGTGAACAGATAGTAGCCATGCTCTTGGGAGATGGCTGTTAAAACACGCAGGAGAGTGAACAGGACTACATTTTCTCCTGGGCTCAAGGAAGAATATCCCACCACTTCCAGCACTGAACTTTTGCTGGCTTCCTTATGCCAGCACAAGCAAACACTCGATTGTACATGGAGATGGATAAGCCAGTTTGAAAAGTATCTCCACCAGAATTGATAGGTTTCAGATGAATCAACGAACCAACCTATTTACCACAGGGCTGTGCAATTACAGGTGCTGAAACAAAGCACAGGCAGGAGTTCATACCTAGCAATGGTTCTTTCTCTCTGGTCCAAGGTGTTCCTAAAATTTACTGCGCTTCACTCTCAGCTCTGCACCTGCCTCTGCTGCTCCGGAGAGGACACCAAACCCCCACCTTCTACTAATCACAAGGCCCTATGGGCCACTCTGTCACCCTACAACCTGTTATCTAATGCCCTCTTTGCAGGGCTTTCTAGGAAACCTGTCAGCCATTCTAACGTTCCTCCTGACTTAGCACTCTTCCATAATGCAGCTACCAACTCTTCAGCCCCAGAGCACAGCCATCCCCAGCTAGGTCAAGGAAATCCACGTCACACTAACCCATTTCATCCACAGCAAGCAGGACGTGGCTCTCATTCCCCAAATCCGAAGCATGGATGGCACAAATCTCGGTCTTGACTGCATCCCAAGCACAGACCTCCTTACAGTCAGACACCCTGAAGGCAGCCAGACCCACGGACAGACCAACAAAGATGTATTTTCCAGACACTGCAAGGCAATTGGCTCTTCCAGTTACCTACCAAAAAAGGGAAAAGATGAGTGTACCAAACTACTTCCCCGGTGGAGGGTACATCAGCCATACCAGCGATACAATCCTACCCTTTCACCAACAGAAAATGCTGATTTATTCTACAAGGGAAAAATTTTTGCCTGAGCTTTCATCAGAAAAGCAGGGGAGGGGCTCTCATCTCTGTCACAGAGATTGTTCCTGTGCTGGGAATGAGAAAGTTTGCTCCCACCTTTTCCCTTCCAATAAGCAAAAGGGGCTTTAAAGGCCAAGAACTCAGTAGTACTCAGCCCTCCCACCACAAACGCAGAGCTGCGACGGGATGCTGAGTTCCTCTGGTCAGTCACAGAACACCAGCAGACGCCAGCGTATCCTTCACAGAACGATGGGGAAGGCAGCGCTGCCCTTCTGCTCACGACACTCCCATTAGGGTATTCACCATAACACAGAGCTGAGTTTGCCCATTTATATGCTACTGACTAATTACTGTTCCTTGGCAAACATGGGTGGAGCCAGCCTGAGAAGCAGAAGGTGAATTTAGTGCTGTTTAATATCTGCTTCTCTCTTTTCAGAGAGGTGTGATAGATGGGTGGGAAGCAGAACCTGTCAGACAAGCTTAGAAGCTGCAGCCTTTTGAAGTGAATCAGTGAGATGGTGGTGGATTCTGAGGAAGGTGATGAACAGAAGAATGTAAAATCAACTGAATGGATATTCTCTGGGAAAACTGCTATGGTGATTAACGCTATCTCTTCTGTGAGGGGCTCTGTACCTGGAATTCAGCTGTAGGAAAGCATTTTGTAGGCTGGACGTTTAGTTTTTGCACTTCTCGGAACATCTCCCTTCTTTCAATGATTTCCATAGCATTCTCAAAAACCAGCATCACCAGTTTGTTGACCATCCTGAAGGGCTGAGGCAACGCATCACGCTTTTGATCAGGATCCTGCAGGAAGAAATCTTCCTCGTCTTCCTTTAGCCAGTCCTTTTCAGATGGTGGAGGAATGTCCCGGGGATCCTTCTGGATATACACAGCCATGCTTCTGCCAGTCCAGATGCAAAACACACCACAGATGCAGGAATCACAGTAGATGCAGAAGAACGAAGAATCGTGCAATATCTACTTTCATGCGGTAATGGGGGAAAAGAAAAAGATTATTAATGATCTCTAGGAGGGAAGGGGGGGCTCCTTTCAGTATCGATAGCCAGAGCAACCCTGTTCTACGTAGCTAATTTCTACTCGTTGCACCGCCTCTGTTACTCAGGGGTTTTGTCCTGCTCTGGGAACACCAGCCACGCAGGCGGCCGTAGGTTACCCACAGAAAACGGGAGGGCAAAAGCTTTGGCACGAGTTTGTACAAGAATTACGACACAGCATTAAAAAATATTAGCTTGTTCTTCATTAAAAGACTTATTCGGCCTAGATAGTATCCCAACAATTAATTTGGAAAGCGGGTGGTTTCACTGGACGTTATAAACTTACTTCCCTTCCAAGCCCCCGGGTGCTTTCTGAACTTCCCCCTCGGGGCCGGGGCACCTCAGGCCAAAGCCGGGCTCACGGCGGACCCACCTCCACCGCCGTCACCCCACACAGCGGCCTAACCTCGGAGCAGGAGCCGAGGGGCCGGGCGGGGCCGGGCCGGG